>NC_138772.1:254483383-254905883 GCF_965119305.1 Pelophylax lessonae | reverse complement strand
TGATATAACACTGTTACATGTTCTAGTTATGTAGCAAACTTAAGAATATACAAAAATTACAAAACTATCTTTGTTTGTCCCGTGGCTTGCAGGAAAAACATTTTGCCTTGATTCCACCATCAACACAGACAGGGGAAACCCTCCTGCGGAGCCATTGTGTTCACCCGGTGCTGCCCCTGCCAGGAAAACACAGTGATTATTGCTAGTGGCTACAAGAGATGCTAGCGATAAGTGTGTGTAAAATCTGACAGACTGGTTGTACGTTGTCCTCCAGGTGATCGAGCAATCCACTTGGGTACCTTCAGCCTGGCTATACATAGTTTAAATCTGCATCTCAAATGAAGCAATCCCATTTACATATAACACTCCATAAAGGAGAATTGAGGGGCTTATCAGGTCTGCGTCAAAAATTAACAGCCACACCCAATCAGACAGCTCATGTTAAAAGGGACCTGAACAGCAATCTGCATGGCTTGCTTTTCCAAGCATTGGCTAGTTTAGTGAGCCTGGACTAATAACAGTCACTGTAATGCTACCCATACTGCTGTCCTTTTAACATGGTGACAAAAGTTGATACCTATGCTACATGTGTGTAAAGTTACTTTCACCCTGCTAAATGGACAGCAATAAGGTTGTAAATACAGTGACTGCCTGTCCCCCCCTGATGGCGGCCCTGGGTGTGTCATGAAAGGCCAATTGAGAAAATGGCTATATCATGTAGAGGAAATCACCAGTGTGGGGCAACCTATGTCATGGAGGTAGATTTGGACATCGATGTATATGTATCACCAGAAATGGAATTCTTTGTTCTACAATATCTCAAAGACGACCTAGCATGTTATTTGAAGACTGTACTATTTTGGACATACTTGGACTCAAACATACACTGCTCTTTCCACAGCTCCTCCTCCTCTGGGGGTATGATAGCATTAATATGCATCTTCACCAAAAGCACAAGATGATGTGTCGTGTCCGGATGAGCCTGCAGCGGAGATTTCAGTTCCAGGCTGATATGGTGGATCTGCAGCGGGCCTGGAGTGATGCCAAAAGGCGCTCACCCAGGCTCCTGATAAAGGCTGTGGAGCAAATCTCCGGTAAGTAAAAATATACATTACATGTGACCAGATAGGTTACAATTTTTTGGGTAGGTGGACATGTGTTTAGCTATGCAACAACACTAATACCAACACCCCCCCCCCCTCCCTCTCGCTCCTACCTTTCCTACCTCCATCAAGTGTCTCTTCACAACCTTTAATACTACTATGTACATTCGTATTTTTTATGTTTTTTTTTTTTCTTCTGCTTCTAGCCAAAGCGGACGGCCGGCACCCTCTTGTGCTTTTGGTGAAGAAGGGGAGGAGGAGGACGGCCACACTCCAATATGCCTTACGAGGCAGCGAGCCATTTGAGCAGCTGAAAATTGTGGATCGTAAGTAGAAAATAAAAATGGTAGAAATTTCAAATCTATAATCACATTTTACAGAGCCCCCTTTACATCGGAGTCTCCAGACTTACTACACTGTAAGAGGGAAGTGTGAAGACTCTGATGTAATGAGAGTTCTGGGAACCATTATTTGAGGGGGGAAGCTGTGGACTCTGGTGTAAAAGGGAACTCTGTGGTCCCCAAAACTCCCCCATAAATCTGAGCTTACAGAGACCCTCTTACACTTCCCTTCCTCAGTCCACCACAGTCAAGGGCACAACAAGTCCCACTGCAGAAGGCTACCTGCTTGGACTTGTAATGCTCTCTGTAGGGGAATGAGGAAATACTGCCTGCTATGCTAAGACTTGTAGTGCCCTCTGTTAGTGACTAAGGATTCCTCAGTCCTCAACATTCTAGGGCACTATAAGTCTCAGCATAGTGGGCTGTCATACCTCAGTCCCTCACAGCTCGGGTCAAAAACAACACAGTTAAACATCTAAAGGACAACTCCAAATAAAACTACCAATAATGGACAGAGTCCATATGCTCTATAATGTCAAATACCCGCTACCACTCACCTTCCACCTCCGGTGCTGTCATTGTGTAGGGCAAAGGGCTCCATCTACACCATGTTTGGCTTTCATGTCAGATAGGCAGGACTTGCTCAGCTCCACTCTCTTCCTTGGCAATTGACTCTGGCGTCATTATGGATCTTTCCTCCTCTAGAAAACCCCCAGGGGCCCTCTCCTTGTCCCCCAGCCACCCAGGGCCTTCTTCTCCTCCTCCTCCACCAACCATTTTCAGACTCTTCCAACTTCCCTGGGGCTACTCAACCCCTTTGCATAGTGGACACAACAAATCTATGACCAGCCTGCAAAATATCAAGTCTGGGCCTGGTTACCTGTATGTTCCGGGTCCAGGGCGGAGCTCTCCTCCCAGAGCAACAACTGATGATAGCAGAGTGAGTTGACCGGCCAGTCACTTCCTACTGGTGCAGGTACACACCTACCGATTCCTCCACATCTTAGGATAACATGATCAGACGGCCAATCCCCAGGCAGAGAAGGAGGAGTAAGTGTCAGCGGACAACAGACACCTGGCAGACGCAGTGAAGGGACTGCAGCACACTGCTGCAACTTTTTGATCCGAGGATTGAAAGCAATCTTTTACTTGGGAGATTTCCCTGACTGCGCCCTTCGAAATGTTGGTGCTCCGCCACTGGCCGCAAGGCCCCTGTAGGTGCGAGGCCTTAGGCGCCCGCTTAATTTGCATGGTGCCCTCCTGTTTTAAAACATGGTCAATGCATCTCATTGGTGTAAGTGCACTTCTATGTTCTGAATTGTAGGGGCATTGAGTATGGTGCTAGCATGATGAGAGGTTACTGCCTATTTGTGTCCATAAATAATATATAATGTTTTTCTTTTATTTTAGAAACCAGTGATCAGGATGTGGAGGCTCAGCCTTCTCAGGCCCCCTGTAAGTAATGTGGATGTGCTGGTGTGTTGTGTATTAGGTCGAACTTGGAGGAATGATTGTTTGTTTTGTTTTCTTTTGTGGTTGATGTAACTTCAGCAAGAGAGGAGCCTCAGGCAGGGCCAAGTCGCCTGGATCCGGGCCAGGAACACATTGGTGCCCAAGAAGAGGCCAATTGGTCTGAACCGGATGAGGACCTGGGCTCTCCTCAAATGGGAAGTAAGTATTCTACATGTGTTTGTGTGTTCAATGTGTCCTGGGAAATCTAAGGGCTGTAATATCTATATTTTGCCATTGGGGTTATGTAGCAGCTGACATTGAGGATGTTAGTTGTGGAGGACTGGGGGAAGAGGGGCTGCTGCTTACCCAGTCCAAAGTAACTACTACCTTCAATGTTTCCCAACTACTTTCTGTGTGCCTTTATCAAATAGCTTTGGTTCAAGGATTGTATTTGTGTCTTTGTGTTTCTAGGAGATACGACGCCATCCCCCCATGAAGGGACACCATCCCCCCCATGTAGGGTCTCCCCCATCCTCCCCCACTCCAGGCTCCCCTGAACTAGTCTGTAAGTACCTAAAATTAGATTCTCACATGAATTGTGTGTGCTAGGATGATGTGTATCTAGGATAATCTAAGTTGGAGTCTAAGCAAGTGTAGTTTTGCTATATGTGACAGGAAGGTTGGTCATGAAACACTCTTGCTTAACCTTCATGTTTGAAAGGTGGTTTTGGGGAGCTTTACAGGACATGTTATCTTTTGTAAGTTATCTCAAGCCACCCTATTCTAAATTGGTGTTAGTTTCTCTACATTGCAAATGGTGTGCTTTGTACTTGTAAATTTTTTGTGGACATTGTAATTTAATCATGTCCTGATTTAGTCAACACTGAAAATGTGTGTTTGTCAATCTTTCATAAATACTCTTCCTCGGTAATGTACCACATTCCAGTTCACAATTTGTGTTCTTTTTGTGCAGTTTCTCCAGAGCCAGCCACGCCATCCACTTCAGGGGCCCAAAAAAAACCTGATGATGGTAAGTTGTGTGCTTTTCCAGTAATGTGTCTACTTAGTAAGTGGAGAAATGCTAACTGTGTATGTCCCCGCTCAGGCTTCAAGTTGTTCTAAAGGCAGCAGGTTCTTTATGTGAATGCATTCTATGCATTAGTATTCCAAGTGATAGGTGTGCATATTCCCCCTAAGACTTACTGGGACCATTTTTTACGGTCCAAATTTTTGCACTAATACTTGTCTGGAACAGACTCCCCCTCCTCCTTAACTGAGGTGACAGCATGCCAATATTGCCTCCTGATGCTGTCACTCCTAATCATTGAGACCATTGGAAGGGAGGGGGGCAAGGCTGGCTCACAGCCTAGTGCCTGAACAGGCACAGGGTGCTTGGCTTCATCTCATGTGCCTCCATAGCAAGCTGCCTGCTGTGGGGTCAAACAACAGGAGGGAGGTGCCTAGAGGTGTGTACAGGGGCCATGTAAAAAGGAGGATTGTTATTTCTCTTGTCCCCAAAAACCTAGAGAGTGTAAGTCTAACCTGATTAGTTTTCCGCAGCCCTCCCAAAATGATATGTTTCCAACACTTAGAACAGGCAGGGCTGAGGCACAAAAAACATCCGAAAAACACAATCAGCACCAAAGCAGGGAGTACGTATCCTTAACGCTACAAGCTTCACCCAGTAGAATGACGCTTGCACTGTACAAATCTGCATCACCACCATATCAAAGTCTAAATCTAACTGTCAGGGAAATGTGGAGGGGTAATGAGTGGGTGTTAGAGCGTTTTCATGACTGCGTAACCTACAGTTAGCGTGATTCGATTTTTAGATACATTTTTTATTTTCTCTTAACACAGCTGGGATGGCGGAAAAACATAAAGGGGAGCAGACATATCTCCTCCGGCCAGAACTGGCCCTCCGAATTCCAAAGGGTAAGTCTCTACTATGTGTCAGGTTCAATCTATAGACAGTAAGAGGGAGAGAGAACGCTACACAAACTCCAATGGTGATAGAGATAAATGTGTGCACATGTATCGTGTTGACCAATTGAACCCAAAACACCTTACATTCTTCTAAATGATTGCTTGTGTTGACATGAAGAAAAGCCTTTTACTTAGCTTTGGTGGAACTGCTACTAACATTCCAAGCCATCTTATGTAACCTTTTGACCAATTTGCTGTGAAAGTTTGAGTTCAAGGTTTACAACAGCAATTTAGCATATTTGCTTCAGAGTGTTGATAAAAGCCAAACAATAGACTCCTAAGCATATTTGTTGAGGCACATTAATTACAATCGTTGTTTGGATCATTTTGGCTAAAACTAATTGTTATGTCTTTTTCTACCCAGGGCACACCCACCTCACATATGAGGATCTTTTGGAGTATGTGACATGGTGTATTGACCGAATTCTAGTTTTAGAAAACATTTCGGGGGTTGCTCCAGACCCAAAGGAGCCATTTGTGCGGAATGTCACCCCGTTAAAAAGATCATAGTTTTTTTTCATTGGTTTTGTTATTGTACCCAGCAATGTGACATTTCTCCCTTAAAAAAAAAAATTATAATTAAAAATAAAAAATTAAAAACCCTTTTTTTTGGGACCCAAAAAAACAAAAAAAACAAAAAAAGCCTTGTTTTTGGCAACCAAAAAAAATATAAAAATTTAAAAAAAACCCTTTTTTTGGGACCCAAAAAAACAAAAAAAACAAAAAAAGCCTTGTTTTTGGCAACCAAAAAAAATATAAAAATTTAAAAAAACCCCTTTTTTTGGGACCCAAAAAAACAAAAAAAACAAAAAAAGCCTTGTTTTTGGCAACCAAAAAAAATATAAAAATTTAAAAAAAAACCCTTTTTTTGGGACCCAAAAAAACAAAAAAAAACAAAAAAAGCCTTGTTTTTGGCAACCAAAAAAAAAAAAATGTTTACAAAAAAGCCTTGTTTTTGGTAACAAACTAAACCAAAAATGTTTACAAAAAAGCCTTGTTGTTTTTGGTAACAAACTAAACCAAAAATGTTTACAAAAAAGCCTTGTTGTTTTTGGTAACAAACTAAACCAAAAATGTTTACAAAAAAGCCTTGTTGTTTTTGGTAACAAACTAAACCAAAAATGTTTACAAAAAAGCCTTGTTGTTTTTGGTAACAAACTAAACCAAAAATGTTTACAAAAAAGCCTTGTTGTTTTTGGTAACAAACTAAACCAAAAATGTTTACAAAAAAGCCTTGTTGTTTTTGGTAACAAACTAAACCAAAAATGTTTACAAAAAAGCCTTGTTGTTTTTGGTAACAAACTAAACCAAAAATGTTTACAAAAAAGCCTTGTTGTTTTTGGTAACAAACTAAACCAAAAAAGTTTACAAAAAAGCCTTGTTGTTTTTGGTAACAAACTAAACCAAAAAAGTTTACAAAAAAGCCTTGTTGTTTTTGGTAACAAACTAAACCAAAAAGTTTACAAAAAAGCCTTGTTGTTTTTGGTAACAAACTAAACCAAAAATGTTTACAAAAAAGCCTTGTTGTTTTTGGTAACAAACTAAACCAAAAATGTTTACAAAAAAGCCTTGTTGTTTTTGGTAACAAACTAAACCAAAAATGTTTACAAAAAAGCCTTGTTGTTTTTGGTAACAAACTAAACCAAAAATGTTTACAAAAAAGCCTTGTTGTTTTTGGTAACAAACTAAACCAAAAATGTTTACAAAAAAGCCTTGTTGTTTTTGGTAACAAACTAAACCAAAAATGTTTACAAAAAAGCCTTGTTTTAGTGAAAACCTCAAAAAAAAATATAAAACACATAAAATATGTTTATCTAAATAAAATTAAAGTATGTTGCTCTTTGCAACACAAATGTTACATTGGCAATTTAGTTCATTCTATTATATATTGTAATATATTTTTTGTACGCTACAGTTGGTAGACACCCACATGTGTTATTAAAACATTTATTTTATTACCCAAGTTTTCTTTTTGGTGTACACATCGAATGTCTTTTGTGTTGTATTTGTTTAGTCGAGTGGTGTGGTCTGTAATTGTTAGTATGTTGGCTTTGGTTTATGTTAGCCTTGAGACTTGTTTTGAAGCTACATTTGAAGGGAGACCTTTTCTTGGGTCGTTATGTGAACATTGAGTTATCTAAATTTACATGAAATCATATGTTTGGAGATCGAGAAGCACGTGTGTATAAATGCCTACATTAACCAGGGCCATTACTTGGCCACCAACACTCCTAAAAAACCAAAGAGCAAACACAAACTAATCATTTTGCATAAAATTTTATTTCATCCCCAAAAAAAGCACTATAATAAATCATATTGTGCCACCCTCAAATTAAACAAAAAAATGGCCCAACAAATTGGCCAATGTAACAATCATTAACAAAACTAAACCAAATTAAACAAAAAAACAAAAAATTAAGTTGGTGGTGGTGCCTGAAGCAGTGTGATGAGCACTGTTAAGGTTCCTGCCATCAAATGGTGGGCCAATAGTTCCATCTGGTCTGGGGTTAGCTGTAGAGTTGTGGTCAAGTGGCCCATTAGGATCATATCTTGTGTCTGAGGCTGCTGATGATGCAGGGTGTTGAACCTTGGAAATGTCCCAGACAGAAGATGTTGTGCCAATAGTCTCATCTGCTCTGGGGTCAGCCTAAGAATTTGGGCAACGTGTGCCATTAACATGAGATGGGATAGTTGCTGCTCCGAGGCTATTTGATGCTGCTGGTGGTGCAAGGGTTGTGAAGATGTGTGGGGAGTGGTGGTTGATTGGTTGTTGTGGTCCACGGTGCGGGGGCAAACGACATGTCGCATTGGTGACAAAAAAGAAGAACGGCCTGGGGAGGAGTGAAGTGATAAAGGTGTGGAGGGAATGTAGTCAGGTGGAAGGGGTACTGTGGAACCAGTGCGCATTGAGGTTGTGCAGGAGGATTGCTCATTGAGGGGTGTGGGAGTCCGAACGGAGTGTGAAGTGCTAGGAGTGGCTACAGGAGGAATTGTCCCATCCCCAGCTGCCTGACAAGTGGCCAACACTGGCATTACCCTCCCACTACCACAACCTGCAGTGGCAGGTGAGTGAGATGTTTGGGAGGGCTCTGCCAATGGGGCATCTTCAGATCCAAACAGGCATTGGCGTGTGGCCAGCACCTGAGTGTCAACACTTTGCCGATCCCGTTGATGCTGGTCTGCTAAACTTACCAAGCTGTTACGCATATCCTGCTGAACCTGTAACATATCCTGGTGAACCTGTACCATTGTTGCTACAGATTCCTGTATGAGCCCGAGCAGACGTACTGCCTCAGTAGATTGCTGAGTACGCCTCCTTAACTCATTTTGGACCTGATACTCATCAAGCAGCCTCTCGGCTACATCCAGCATAGATGGACGAAGTTGGGTAGGTGACAATCCCTCTGCATCTAAGGCTACCTGAAAGCAGAAGAAATAGACCAAATCATTATCAAACATCATGACTAAATATTTCAGATTAGTTTGACAACTTAACACCCCAAGCAGAACGTTGAAAAGTTTGATGTGCTTCTAATGAGTACTTGTTCATTGTAAGATTATCCAAGCTAGCAACACTTCTGATAATGGGTACATATTATATTGGTAGGACTAATATGACAAAGGCAAAAAAGATTCAACATGAAGGTGTTCCCAATTAACCCTGGTGTGGTAGGTTGTTTATGCTTTTGGTAAATCTGTTACTACACCAATGACTTTATACATCTACGTATGTTGTCTAAAATCTTGCCATCAATCGGCTAGAGGACAACCCAACCAAACGATACCCATGAATTTGGACCTGGAAAATCAAAGACGGGCCGGACTTTAAAGATCCTGGATGTTTTTGGAACATTAGTGGCACACCAAATTATAACATAATTCCCTGATGTTCAAGATAGAACTCTTGTTGTGCTGGTGCATCGTCAGAATGTCATAGCACTAATTTAACACACACAATGTAAGCCACATCTAGTCCAAAATCAATGCTACCATTGAAATGTTACATGTGCACCTTGTTCCCTTATATCACATACCACAGCACTGGATGCAGAATCGTCGCCAGCTCCTGATCCAACTCCAGCTGCAACGTCAAGAGGGGCCTGATGTTCTTTTAAAAACAAAAAAAAAAACATGTTTAGTACATAACCTTAGTCAGTAATGATTATGGCCAGATTGCCCTCCTAGCTTCATGAATGAAGCATTGAGGCCAAACATTCAAAAGTGCTTTCCTGGGCTCATAGGACACTTGCTAAACCCTCCCAAAGGTTAAGAAGGCTTGGTCTGCCTACTAATGACGGCACCCATTAATGCTGTCAACTGTGTTTTGCAGGGTAAACATCTAAAAGGCAACACTCTTTCATAAGAAAAAACATGTGTGTTAATGGGGTTAATAAGATTCCAAAAAACATTATTTGGCTAGACATACCAACACCTTCCTCCAGGCCTAGCTGCACTGGGTGTGTTCCCTGCTGCGGATCTTCTGTAAAGGACATAGCAATATGAGCTATCTTGGAAAAAAAAAAAACATCTACATTGTTTGGCACAGTATGATATTGGACCTACCAGGAGGAGGGTCAGCACTGATGTCAACACCTGTGAGTCCGTCTGGTTCGCCAAGCTGCATGGGCTGTGGAGGGGCTGAGATCCGTGCTACAGATGAACAAATTGCAGGTTGGGGAAAACAAAAAAAGGACAATTGGAAGGGCAAGTATCACATTCTATTAATGTCACACATAGGATAGTAGTTAATCTTTTCCAAACAACTCACACAATTGACATCCAAGATAATATCCTACCTCGGTGCAAAGCATCCGAATCTAAGTCCTCTCTGGTAAAGATGGTATCAGGTCCTATGATGTTCAAGAAAGGTAATTGATAATCCCAGAGAGAACTTCGTGCACGTTCATCCAGCCGACCTTGTCGGTCATAAAGACCCTCCGCAGCCCATGCAATTAGCTTCTTCCGAACGGACCCACAGATGTCGTTGACCTTCTTCCGCACACTGTCACGGTGGCGAGGTGCTTCACCCAGTGCATTTAAAGCATCCCGGATTTCATCCCACAATCTGTTCTTCTCTGTTACTGAGTAAGACGCGGCCCTGGTCCCATGTATCGCCTGATATCTGGCCATATAGGCGTGGACCAGGGCACAGCACTGATTGTGGGTGAAACGGGGAAGCCGGGATAATGTGGACAAGCTGACTCTGGTGGACGGACCCGCTCCAGGACTACTGTCAGAAGAGCCAGCTTGTCCACTTGGTGTGTTACCACCTCCCCCGGCTTCCTCCTCCGGGATGGGGATGGTGGACTCCCTCATGGATACAGCTGGAGCCTCCCTCACACCAGAGCCAGACGATCTGCCCACCCTGCCCCCCCTGCCACCCCTGCCCCCCCTGGCCACCCTGGCCACCCTGCCCCTTCTCATCCTTCCAGTGGGTGGGGCCATGGGAGCACGAGGTGGGCAGAGAATCTGGCTGTCCAGCAGCAGCAAAGAGCCCCAAACTCCTAAATCTGAAATGACAAAAGAGAAAACAGAAAAAACAGGATTTGCAGATTGCTCTTCATATACAGTATAATTAGTGAACAGTTACAGAACACACTTACCTAATGGCACAAACAGACTTGGTGGTGGTGGTGGTGGTGGTGGTAGTAGTGGGCAAAGAGCAGAAGAGGCTGCAAAGAAATGGAAAAAAAAAACACATAAGAAAACGCATATGGGTACAAATCACACGAGGCCCTCCAAACACTTACCTAATGGCACAAACAAGGTGGTGGTGGTGGTGGTGGTGGCAAAAAAAGCAGAAGAGGCTGCAAAGAAATGGAAAAAAAAAACACATAAGAAAACGCATATGGGTACAAATCACACGAGGCCCTCCAAACACTTACCTAATGGCACAGACACGGTGGTGGTGGTGGTGGTGGCAAAAAAAGCAGAAGAGGCTGTAAAGAAATGGAAAAAAAAAACACATAAGAAAACGCATGTGGGTACAAATCACACGAGGCCCTCCAAACACTTACCTAATAACACAAACACGGTGGTGGTGGTGGTGGTGGTGGCAAAAAAAGCAGAAGAGGCTGCAAAGAAATGGAAAAAAAAAACACATAAGAAAACGCATATGGGTACAAATCACACGAGGCCCTCCAAACACTTACCTAATGGCACAAACACGGTGGTGGTGGTGGTGGCAAAAAAAGCAGAAGAGGTTGCAAAGAAATGGAAAAAAAAAAACACATAAGAAAACGCATATGGGTACAAATCACACGAGGCCCTCCAAACACTTACCTAATGGCACAAACACGGTGGTGGTGGTGGTGGTGGTGGCAAAAAAAGCAGAAGAGGCTGCAAAGAAATGGAAAAAAAAAACACATAAGAAAACGCATATGGGTACAAATCACACGAGGCCCTCCAAACACTTACCTAATGGCACAAACACGGTGGTGGTGGTGGTGGCAAAAAAAGCAGAAGAGGTTGCAAAGAAATGGAAAAAAAAAACACATAAGAAAACGCATATGGGTACAAATCACACGAGGCCCTCCAAACACTTACCTAATGGCACAAACACGGTGGTGGTGGTGGTGGTGGTGGCAAAAAAAGCAGAAGAGGCTGCAAAGAAATGGAAAAAAAAAACACATAAGAAAACGCATATGGGTACAAATCACACGAGGCCCTCCAAACACTTACCTAATGGCACAAACACGGTGGTGGTGGTGGTGGTGGCAAAAAAAGCAGAAGAGGCTGCAAAGAAATGGAAAAAAAAACACATAAGAAAACGCATATGGGTACAAATCACACGAGGCCCTCCAAACACTTACCTAATGGCACAAACACGGTGGTGGTGGTGGTGGTGGTGGTGGTGGTGGCAAAGAGCAGAAGAGGCTGCAAAGAAATGGAAAAAATACACATAAGAAAACGCATATGGGTACAAATCACACAAGGCCCTCCAAACACTTACCTAATGGCACAAACAGACTTGGTGGAGGGGGGGTGGTGTAATCCTTTATAGGCAAAAGGAGGCTGCAAACATTAAACATACATGAGAAATCGCATGACCTACATACGTGCACATAATAAATTACAGTTATCAGGAAAGCAAAAATGGTGTCTTTGGAAGCTGGGAAGGTAAGGGGGCAGGTTTAGATGCCAAATCTAGACTGCACACCTTTAACAAACATGAGAAAACACATGTCCAAACCACATGCACATGGGGCCAACTGCCAATGATTAAAAGACACTTGAGGGGTTCCCAAGCTATTGTGGGTTGGAGGGGATTCACCATAGACAACTTAAGCACACCCAAGATAAGTACAAATTCTCTCCTTCCTTTTTTTTGGGAGAGAGAGATACAATTGTCTTACCTCCAGATAATGTAGGTTGTGGGTCACAGGGTCTTGCTAGCACATAAGAAACATCGATCTATAACATCCAGCAGCCATATTGGCCATGTGCTCCTTTTATAGCTGGCTCACAGGTGTGATAATTAGCGGCCGTTTCTATATATATATCTGCGCATTCGCGAATTTGCACGTTCAAAATGGAGGACGATATCCCAGACGCATTAGATGGTGCAATGCTGGCATTTATCGGTGCCTTGTTTGAGGAGGCCCTAGCACAGGAGGCAGCAGAAGGTGGGGAAGCTGCAGCAGAAGGTGGGGAAGCTGCAGCAGCAGCAGCAGCACCTCCAGCAGCAGCACCTCCAGTCCGTGTGCCCTTACCTCGCCAGCCACGCATTTTTGCTCCAAGGATCTATTTGGACAAGCTGCGGGATTCTGATGTCAGGAGGAAGTTCCGGCTCGAGCGAGGAACTATTCTACACCTCTACCAGCTCATAGCAGACAAAATTGACCCGGACACACAGCGCGGCCATGCGGTGCCCGGCATGGCCAGATTGCTGGCCACTTTGTATATTTTAGGGCGTGGCAGCTTCCAAGCCACTTCGGGAAGTATCATGGGCATTAGCCAGCCCACAGTTTCAAGGGTGTTCATGTTGGTCATTAATGCCATAGTGGATATAGTGCCCAATTTTATCCACTGGCCACAGAATGAAAATGAGTGGAATGAAGTCAAGTTGGGTTTCTACCTGCGGGCACACATGCCGCAAATCCTAGGGGCAATCGATGGCACCCACATAGCCATTAGGCCACCAAGGAGCCACGAAAGTGAGTACCGGAACCGCAAGCAGTACCACTCTGTGAACGTCCAATTAGTGTGTGACGCCAAACAGCGCATCATGAGTGTCAACACTGGTCACCCAGGGTCGTGCCATGATTCCAGTATGTTAAGAACCAGTACTCTGTACGAGGTGTTTGAAAGTGGACAAATGCCCGAAGGGTGGCTTATTGGTAAAGTATTTTGTCTTAACAACATAAACTGTAAGATTACATAGACATAGGAATAAGCTACATCGGTGTACACCCTGATTTAAGCAAAGCCTACCTAAAATGGATGTGTTAGGAGTTGTCAGGCTGTTCACACACAACCAGATCAGCAGCTTAGCAGCTCACAAAAGAAAGATTTGCAAAGTTGTCTTTGAGTCCAATGAAGGTGGTTAACCAATGTGTAAATGGTGTCCTCTAGCCACCCAAAGAAAACCTACAAATGATTCCAATGGTATTGCCATATCCCCAAAGTACTTTGCATAAGTGAGTCAATATTGGTTTCCTCACTCTAGTTGCAGATATATTCCAGAAGTAAGACCTAGGCTAATGTAATAGGAACAAAATAGGGGCCAAGTTGGAACTTGCAAGAGAAACCCACCACTTTGTGTGTCCTTTTTCCCATTTGTATTAGTGATTTAGGCAGTTAGACAGAGTTGAGATGTTTCATATGAGTTTTTGCAAACAGACGAGCAGGTTGTTTAGTAAAATGCCTAATTGTCTCCCATTTTGAGGAGTCATCTAAAGTCACATGATAGGAAGAACTAATGTATATTTTTCTTATTTTTCAGGGGATGCTGGTTACCCGCAGCTGACGTGGCTGATGGCTCCAATCAGGTACCCCCAGGGCCCAGCAGAGAGGAATTACAACAGGGCCTTGCGGAGAAGCCGGAGTATCATTGAGTTGACCATAGGTCTTCTCAAATCCCGGTTTCTCTGCTTGGCCCGGCCTGGGGGTGAACTCCTGTACTCTCCTACAAAGGCTTCCAAGATCATCCTGGCGTGCTGCGTGTTGCACAACATGTGCGTTGCCCGGGATGAATCTTGGGAGCTGACGGAGGAGAGGGAGCCAGAGGTCCGTCAGCCGGCGGCCCCCAGGCGGCGGAGCACCGCTGCCGGTATGGCCACCCGGAATACCCTGGTTGCTAGCCACTTTACATGTAAGTACTGTAACCGGTCAAGATAGGGCATGTGTATTAATTAGCTAGTTAGCAGAGGTGCCACTCACAGGGAGACAGAGGGTCATTATCATCTGCCAATGACACTTGCCATTGTAGATAAAGTGTAGTCAACATTGGTAAAATTGTGTTACTTGAGCAAAAACATGCACCTCTAACCATAAACATGTTGGTATTGTGAATAGTGTAAAGGGCTGAGAAGAGCTGGCAGGTGTTTATTTGTGTCTATGCCACCTGTGTAGTTATTGATAACATGAACGGCTGCTTGGTATCTTATGGTGTTGTAATTTTCCAGAACATCAACATCTTGGAATCATGGCACGTACCATGGGAAGCCTGTGGTGATGGGCTGTCTGGCGTCACAGGTGTGTATTCAAATGTTTACATTAATGATTTCTGGTTTGTGTAAGTTGGCATAAAATGTGTTATTTCACTCGTGATGTCGAAATTAAATGAAGTTCAGAATGAAGCAAACAGGCATTAAGATGTGATTTTCATAATGAAATGTCTTATCCTTTGTTTTATTTTTCCAGGAGTGGTACTGCTTGCGGGTGTAGGTGGTAGAAACCCACCTTGATGGACTCCACTCATCTTCTTTTGTGGTCAGTGGATATTTGGTAAGGCACATGGCCAATGACCAACATGAACACCCTGGAACTTCGAAAGTGGCTTGGAAGCTGACCAGCAACCTTGCCATGCCTGTCCCCTATGAGCTGGTAGAGGTGCAGAATGGATTCTGAACTCTGCCTGAAGTTGTGGAAGACATCAGAATCCCGTAGCCATGGAGCAAAGATCGTGGTCTGGCGCTGTAAAGGCACACGGACTGGAGAGTGACAATATTATTTTGCTGCATCCCTCCTTCTGCTGTCATTCTCAAATAAATAAAGACTTTAGAATTGAACATGTGTTTTTTGGTTTTGTGTGGGTGCCTACAGACAAAAGGGCCATCCACACTGTAAGATTTAGAGAAGACTTTATCCTTCAGATTGACATTTTCTATGTAGTGCAAGGGCCTGCCTGATTGCATCCAAATTGAAAGTGTTGAGGTTTGAGCTTATATTATATGGTTTGGTTAAGTCTACAGGAAAAAGTCTAGACAAATTGTTAGTGTATGGCCCATTAAGCTGCCAAGGCCGGTGTTTTGCACTTTGCATGCTGCTTGTACTGGTGATGTGAGGGGTTGTAATGTAGAGTAGGGATGTGACAGTGTTGTGTTGAGGTGTGAGGCAAATGTAGTGTTGGACTATGAGGGTCTGTGTTGTTGAAATATGGAGAGAGTCCAATATCAGACACCTATGTTTATTGGTCAAGAAATTGTAAGAACCATGGTAAATATGTAAAGAATTGCATCTCGATAAAACTAGGACCACACTCATAAAATCAAAATTGTGTTGTTTCCA
The DNA here is from genome assembly GCF_965119305.1 of Pelophylax lessonae. NCBI lineage: Eukaryota > Metazoa > Chordata > Amphibia > Anura > Ranidae > Pelophylax > Pelophylax lessonae. The sequence continues at coordinate 254,890,270 of NC_138772.1, read as the reverse complement.
TTGATGTGCTTGAAATTTGGGTAGGACACCCCCCCCCCCCAAATTCAAGATAGTTAAAAAAAACTGTTAAAAAAAATGAGAGTGAAAAGAGATCCCAAGTGTAGTGATGTGATTTGAACCCATGACGTTGTTAACTGCAGTGAAGTTGCAAAGCACTTAGCTATTGTGCAGAATAAAGCTGTATGGTGGAAAAAAAGGAGTGTGTTAAGGCTAAAAAGCACATATAGCTAAAGAACTAAACATTGTATGGAATGTGGGAAGAAGACCATGGTAAAATTGTGAGGTTTCATCTTGCCCTGAAGTAGGGTAGGGGTTTGGTCACTTGCCTTTGGTACTTTCAATCATAAGATCGATTTGACACACAGACAAGATCAAAAAAACACTTAAAATGGTGTAAGCTTGCAAGCGCTTCTGAGTGTAACATTATTTAGCAATATATATGATGTAATCCGTTACATTTTAGCAATATAAACAAATAAAGAAAATAAAAAAAGTAGGTGGAGATGGTAAGCCTCGAACCTACAGCAGAGGGAGATGAATTACAGACGTGTGATGTGTGCACTAATCCACTACCCCACATCGCTATGTGAAACTGCTATAAGCACGAAGACATAAGTTTGCGAATTGGCGAAGCCGCGATCGTAAGTGAATCCCGCTGACGGCGGAATTCATTATTGCTGTTTCACTAGCCAATTCGCCGCAGCGCCAGTTAATTGATTTGAACGCGGCGAAACTGAAACACGTCATAGATGTTTGAAGCTGCAGTTTCTTTAAATCCGGCCCTATGTGACCTTCTTTTGCTAGATGGTTTAACAAGGACAAAGTATCTTGAGCACAGGCCTCCTTGGTGGGACTACACAACAGTAGGTCATCAACCTACTGAAGGAGGATGGAACACTGACTGGCTGTCCAAGACTGCAGTGTAGCACGGAGCGCTATGGAGTAGACCAGTGTTTCTCAACTCCGGTCCTCAGGGCACACTAACAGGCCAGGTTTGCAACAAAACTGAAATACATCACAGGTGATATAATTTGCTGATCACTGATTGCAGTATTCTAGTCTGCATCTCCCCAAGGTAGGGGCGTTTTAAATTCAAAACAACTTGCTGGATCCTTCTCCATTAACGTATTCCCAAATTCTTTCATGTGCATACCTGACCATTCTGAGATAAGTTGTTTTACTATCAACCTATACTCAGACCTACAATTAGAAATGAAGGTCTGGGTCATTAATTAAGCCATAGGTCCTTCAGTACTAAGACCTGCTTCTTCCTTCCACACCTGCATAATCCTTCTCCAAGATTCTACAATACCTTCCTTAGACTTCTGTTTACATGCTACCACTGTAGGAAGGGAAGTACGTCCCTTCCACAGCCTTATCATCTCTGCTTCTAACTGCGTCCACATGGTCTTTCTGACATCCTCCGTGGCTAAGGCATATGCAGCCGCTTGAGTGCCTGCTGGTTGAACTATACTGATGGATGGTACCTTGGTCCAGTCAAAACCTGACTCTGAATCAGTGGCGTAGCGTGGGGGGTGCAGGGGGGGCCAGCCGCACCGGGCGCAACATCTGGGGGGGCGCATTCACAGTGTCACTCTGTCTGTCTGACTCTGACATACACAGTTCACACACTGTCTGCCTCCATCTTTAGGCTGGGAGATGTCCAGCGCGGCTGCCCTATGGCTGAAAATGGTGGGTCAGGGCAGGGCTGGACTGTGCCTGACCTGTCCAATGGTGTAGGGTGGGGTGGCGTTGCAGGCCAAGCCCCGCCTATGCCGCCTCTCCTCACTGCTTAGTCAGTTTAGCAGCGAGTGAGTCAGCAGCCTGGCGCTGTCTCAGAGTGGGGTTTTTTTATCAACTGATTAGAGCCAGAGGCTCTAATAGGCTACAAAAAAGGGTGGACCCGGGGCGCAGAGCAGTGCGCCCCGAGCCCACCTATTGTGTGACAATAGCGAATGAAAATTTGCTATTGTCACACGGATCCTCCTCCTGGCCAATCCGAGACCCGCTTCATGATTGGCCAAAAGGCAAACGCATGCCATTGGCCGAGGAGGAGGCGGGAGGACTCGAGGAGATGCGGGGAACTGAGGAGAAGTCGCCGCTGCAGGTAAGTCTCTCTGCATTGAAGGGGGCACGCTGGTCTGTCTGCATTGAAAGGGGGCAAGATGATCTCTCTGCATTGAAGGGGGGCACGCTGGTCATTCTGCATTGAAAGGGGGCACGCTGGTCATTCTGCATTGAAAGGGGGCACGCTGGTCTCTCTGCTTTGAAAGGGCACGCTGGTCATTCTGCATTGAAAGGGGGCATGCTGGTCATTCTGCATTGAAAGGGGGCACGCTGGTCATTCTGCATTGAAGGGGGGCATGCTGATCATTCTGCATTGAAAGGGGACACGCTGGTCATTCTGCATTGAAAGGGGGCACGCTGGTCATTCTGCATTGAAAGAGGGCACGCTGGTCTCTCTGCTTTGAAAGGGGGCACAGTGGTCTCTCTGCATTGAAAGGGGGCACGCTGGTCTCTCTGCATTGAAAGGGGGCACGCTGGTCATTCTGCAATGAATGGGGGACACGCTGGTCATTCTGCATTGAAGGGGGACACGCTGGTCATTCTGCATTGAAGGGGGGCACGCTGGTCATTCTGCATTGAAGGGGGGCACGCTGGTCATTCTGCATTGAAAGGGGGCACGCTGGTCTCTCTGCATTGAAAGGGGGCACGCTGGTCATTCTGCATTGAAAGGGGGCACGCTGGTCTCTCTGCATTGAAAGGGAGCACGCTGGTCACTCTGCATTGAAAGGAGGCACGCTGGTCATTCAAACTTGTATTTAGATGCATTTTACTTTAATTACATCAGTATTTTCATAACAAACAATACATGTGCTTAGGGGGTAAGGGTTTCTTTAACTAATCTAGTGGAACAGACTAAAATCCCGTGGGTTAGGGGGTGAAAATTACTTGCCTTGCCCCGGGTGCTGACAACCCACGCTACGCCACTGCTCTGAATCATATCCCAATATGCCATCCACAAAAAGCCTCCTATCTTCTTGTGAAAGCTGTCTCCCCCTAGTAGCCCTTTTTAGAAATGCTATACAAACTATTTGATTCTTCTGAGATTTAGGAGATTTTGAGATATTTGTCTCAAACTCTGGGAGCTCCATCGGTCTCAGAACAATCTCATTACCCATCACAATATATGGATCTTTCTGACATCCTCCGTGGCTAAGGCATATGCAGCCGCTTGAGTGCCTGCTGGTTGAACTATACTGATGGATGGTACCTTGGTCCAGTCAAAACCTGACTCTGAATCATATCCCAATATGCCATCCACAAAAAGCCTCATATCTTCTTGTGAAAGCTGTCTCCCCCTAGTAGCCCTTTTTAGAAATGCTATACAAACTATTTGATTCTTCTGAGATTTAGGAGATTTTGAGATATTTGTCTCAAACTCTGGGAGCTCCATCGGTCTCAGAACAATCTCATTACCCATCACAATATATGGATACATTTCCTCTCCCTGTCTTTGGGTCTCTACCTCCTCGTTTTCCAAAGCTGTTTCCTCAATATTCTCTTCCTTCCCTTGTGGTTTATCTTTAGACCTAGTCTTATAGTGTATTGTCATTTCCCCTTGGGGTGCTCTCCTCCCTACAGCTCCTGTCAAGGCAGGAGGTGAGGTAGTAGAGGTTATTTCAGGTCTAGCTGCTTCAGCCCTTTTCTTTGCTTTAATTTGTTTCTCTTTCTGCATGTCTTCTACTTGCACCTTCCTCGTCAATAGAGGTATCTTTTTCCTCACTCTCTGTGCTATCGGGACTACCTTGAGGAGTCAGGCATGCAGGAGGTTGCACAGCAGGAGCAGTGGGACATAATAATCTTCTGGCCATCAATAAATCAAACTCCTCTGTGATAAGACTTGTTAGGATTCTTAGCAGCAAGAACACTGCTGGCCTTCACCTCAGCAGAAATGTTCCTGTCCATTGCATACCAGTCCTGATCCTGTTTATCCTTGTAATTTTTCTTAATCTGCTTTCCCTTGGGTTTTCCCTTTTTACAGTTACTAGCATCCACTGGGTGTCAGTGTGGAGCTACTTTTAACCAGTTTTCTCCATCCCAACATGTATTCCATGTCCCAAGTAGGATCGGGGCCAAAGGTATCATAGGCACTCGTGTCTCCCCGACAGAGTCCCCTGATCATGTTCATATGGAACTCATCATTGGCCCCATCCATGGGGAAGGGATTACTACTTCCCATACTTCTTGTCCATCCTGCTAAAATATTCACCCATGGATCCACATAATAATCTCCCTCTAAACTTGCTCTAAGCACATAACGTTTGCATGTCTCATTGCATTGTGGGGGAGAAAATTCTTTACTAGTCTGGGAACCCATTTCAACAATGCCTTGAACAACCTATAAGGATGTGTTAAAGCCACCTTACCGAAGGCTCATTTAATCCTATTTTAATGGTTGTAACACACTGTAGTTACGGCATGCTGCTTCTCACTAGGATTGGCTGTACAAATCTCCTGTTACAGAGACATCCGACAATACTGGTCAACTATTATGAGTGCAGTGCTTTTGTTCATACAATATTTTACAAGATACAAGACATTTGCATGCCACAATACTTATACTTCTAAAATATTCAACTTATACCAAAAATGTTTTTAATTCCTGCATTTGCCAAATATGATTTTTACATAAATCCCAACTTTTAACACATAAATAAGGATTTCTATGGCTTTTGTTAGAGCTAAGGTAATAGAAAGCACATAAAATCAGCACTATTCACTTACCTTAGATGAACGCCGATCCCACGATTCACTGCCACCAAAGTTGTTGGGTAATATTTCTGTCTGATGGCTGAGAAACCCCGTGAAGCTTCGGGAACACACCAACCCACACACGGGTAGATTTAATACATGTCCCGAGAATACATACAATTTTGTATAAAGAACATTAGTCATTATCATGAGACTTGCACATAATACAAAGTACCATGAACACATTCCGTAGCAATAAGATATTCTCAAGGATATTCTCAGGAACCAGAGACTAGAAACAGATAACTGAAGTTTTTCTAAAAACTTGCTGAGAACATTGCAGATATCAAGCAGAAACACATTTTTCAGAATTTGCAGTGTTTGACTGGCAACAGAATGTATCTCTTTCCTTTAAAAAAAAAAGAAGGAAAGTAGGTGAGGGGGGATAGAAGAAAAAAAAAAAGAGGTGGGGGGGTATGATAAAAGAGAGTGTAAAGAGATTAGAAAAATGTATTTTAGGTTTTTAAATTTGTTTTATTACTACCTCTGTGGGAATATAGACTTTGTTTCCAGAGATGTAGTAAAGAGTTAGATAAATAGTTGTGTTACATCAGTAAATTGATGCAAATATATCTATTGGGGTCTAATGGAAGGCACAAAAGAGAGGCTAGAGTCTTTTCTTTACAAATAAGGATAAAGGGATTATCTCCTTAAAGTGTATTTTTATCAGAGTATTTGGAGTCTGCAGTCCTTAGGTGGGTAGTGCATCTGAAATTTCAAGGTAAATCAACGACCTTATGTAATAAATTACCAATAATCTGTAATAAGCATAGGAAATTGACTTAACCAGTTCCGGACCACCCGCCGCCTTTTTACTGTGGCACGAACAGGCCTACGTAGGTCTACGTTCCTCTCCTGAAGGCCGCGTCAGTGGGGAAGCCAATGCGGGTGTCAGGTGACTCTGATTGCCGCCTGACAGCCCTGATCTCTTCCCGCTGACAGAGGGACGGTCGGCTGTTGTAAACACAGCCGAAAAGCCTTCTTCCTGCAATGATCACAGAGCTCATGTGATCCTGCTATATAGGATCACATGTCTCTGTGATAATTTCACAAGTGCAACCCCCATACAGTTAGAATCACTCCCCTAGGGTCACATTTTAACCTCTTGATCATCTATACTGTTAACCCCTTCCCTGGCAGTGTCATTATTAAAGTAACAGTGCATATTTTTAGCACTGATTACTGTAGTAATGTCACTGGTACCCCCAAACGTGTCAAAAATGTCAGTTAGGGGTCCGATCTGTCCGCAGCAATGTAGCAGTCCCGCAAAAAATCACAGATCGATGCCATTACTAGTAAAAAAACTTTTGTGCAAACCAATCAAAATACGCTTATTGCAATTTTTTTTTACCAAAAATATGTAACAGAAAACAAATTGGCCTAAAATGTAAAAAAAATTAGATTTTTACATTTTTTTTTTTTGAGAATGTCATATGTCTCTTTTTTTGATTATAGCGCAAAAAATAAAAAAAATTGCACAGGTGATCAAATACCACCAAAAGAAATCTCTATTTGTGGGGGAAAAAAAAGATGTAAATGTTATTTGGGTACAGCATCGCACGACCGCACAATCGTCTGTTAAAGTAACGCAGTGCCGAATCGCAAAATAGGGCCTGGTCATTAAGGGGGCAAATCCTTCCGGTCCAGAAGTGGTTAACCACTTGCCGACCGCCGCAAGTACATATACTGCGGCAGTCAGCCCCTCACAGGCAAAGTGACGTATATATACGTCACTAGCCTGTGAGGCTCTGGGGAGCGAGCGAGCGCCCCCGGAGGCGCGCTCCCGCTCCCGCGCGGTCACAGACCCCCCCGCGCGTGTGACCGTCGGTGCAGAGGGAGAAAGGCAGGCGGCTGATGTAAACAAGCCGCCTGTCATTCTCCCCTGTGTAGAAACAGTGATCATACGGTTCTACTATGAAGGACCGTTGATCACTGTTCCTACACCTCAAGCCACAGCCAATCACAGTTAGAATCACGCCCCTAGGGACACACATAACCCCTCCCTCTCAAAAAAAGTTAACCCCTTCACTGCCAGTGTAATTTTACAGTAACAGTGCATATGTATAGCACTGATTACTGTAGAAATGTCACTGGTAACCCCAAAAGTGTCAAAAATGTCAGTCAAGGGTGTGATCTGTCTGCCGCAATGTCGCAGTACCGCATAAAAAATCGCAGATCGCCGCCATTATGCGTTAAAAAAAACAACAAAAATCTTTCCCTTTGTTAGTAAACGCGATAACTTTTGCGCAAACCAATCAAAATACGCTTTTTGCGATTTTTTTACCAAACATATGTAGCATAAAACAATTTTTTTGGGGGGAATTTCATATAAAAAAAATGTGAAAAATATTGTTATTTTTGAAAAATTGACGCTCTTTTTTTGTTTATAGCGCATGATCAAAAAATCGCACAGGTGATCAAATACCACCAAAAGAAAGCTCTGTTTGTTGGAAAAAAAGGACGTCAAATTCGTTTAGGCACAGCGTCGCACGACCACGCAATTGTCCGTTAAAGTCACGCAGTGCCGAATCGCAAAATAGGCCCTGGTAAGGAAGGGGGTAAAATCTTCCGGGGCTTAAGTGGTTAAGATCCTATTCAAGTTGAGAAAGATGTTAAACAAAGTTAATAACCAACTTTAACTGAGCATTATTGATATGGGTTTGAACACTGCATGGAAATAAAATATCATATAATGATATAAAAAATATGGACAGTATTAATTTGTCTAATTAATTTTCCTTCACTCAGACACTAGGGGAGGGATGGGCTTCAGCTTCTCCTTTAAGAATAGATACTTCACTTTGAAGCTTAGGAGTTCCCATCAGACCTCCCCCAATTGTGAGTAGTATCGAGGAGGTCTTAAATATAATGAAAAGTATTATGTTACTCCTTTTCCAAAAAGTTCAAAAAAATTAATTATAACGTTGAAGTTTAAACGAATGGTGGTGTGTTTACAGACACTTTAGGTGAAACCTGAAAATAAGAGCTAATCCTCTTCATTTAGATAAACATTTAGAGAATATTAGTAGTTATTTTTAGGTGTGGAAAAGTTTATACATGTCCTTCATATTGAGGTTTTGTTCCAAAAGCAGTTACCTTTAAGCTTCAGGAATCTCTGTGAAGAACACCGCTCCCTCTATAAATTGTTAACATTACAAACATTAGAGAGAATAAACACATATAAAGATGAAGGTATATGTTAAGCCGATAAAGTATCTGTTTGTAGCCCTGTGTAAGTCAAGTGGAAAAGACACTCCTCCATTAAAACAAAGCGACAGGCACACTAGTCATTAAGTGATCCTTTCACTTTTAGTCTTATTATGTTTCGTTTTCCTGTGAGTCTTCACAATGGTGGATGAGTTGTTTTAAGTCCTCATGAGAAAAGAGTATAAGCAAATCCACCATTTATCTTAATGTTTGCTGCTTTATTTCTTAAAAGTTACTCTTCTCTATCATTAGCGTTATTTCCTTCAATGGACAAGACTTTACTGCAAAGCAGATAATTGTTCTTCTTTGTTTGTTGGAAGAGTTTGAGCGAATTATTCTTTAGAACAGTGAGAAATTGGAGTTTGAAGGGTTAAATATAGAACCAACACTCATTTTAAACATGAGAAGAGTGGAGTAACAGCACCATCTAGTGGTAAGTTTGTGTTAAACCATTATAGCTTTTGTAACTTATAGCCAGAGCTAATAAGGAGGAAAACAAAAATCAAACAATAATGAGAAAGTCAGTTGGTGATTCCTGAATAGGTCTCTGCATTTCTTTAAAATTCTAATTGTCATTTATTTTATATTATATGCGTTTGAATGGAAAATGGGATTCTGTAGAATTTGTAAAACCGACATCAATGCAGCAAATTTTTCCAGCGATTATCCCTCACTCTGGGAGATTTAGGAGGGTGGTGTTCAGATTTTAAGCATCATGCTGTTTTTGTTTTTCCCCTTCTGAAATGGTGATTTTGCAGGAGAGTTTCTGGGTGAGGTTGGAGCATATAAGATTGAGGGGGGGGGAGACAAAAATCCTGACACCATTCCGGCAGGTCTATTAAGTCTATCTGGATATTTTTACATAAAGAGGGGAAGTCCTCTAGAGTGCGCAGCAGATATTGCTTACCATTGAAAGTGGCTTGTAAAGCAAAAGGGAATTTTGTAACTGTAGTTAATGCCTTTTTCTTTCATGACCTCCAGTATTGTCCTAAAATTGTTGTAAAGTCTCTTTTTTGAAAAAAAAAAAAATAATAATAATAACAAACATGTTATACTTACCTCCTCTGTGCAGTTGGTTTTGCACAGAGCAGCCCAGATCCTCCTCTTCTCGGGTCCCTTGTTCTTGCTCCTGGCCCCTTCCTCCTCCTCCTATGGAGTTCCCCCCCAGCAAGCAGCTTACTATGGGGAAGCCGGCTGCAGCTCCGTGTGTCCATTCAGACACGGAGCTGCCATTCAACCCTGCCCCCTCTCTCTCCTGATTGGCTCGCTGACTTTGATTGACAACCGCGGGAGCCAATGGCACCATTGCTGTATCTCAGCCAATCAGGCTGAGATGCATTAAGATAAAAAACCTTCCTGACTTTACAACTTCTTTAATAACTCTCCTGTTAGGTGATAGGAGAAAGGTCTTGAAAGGTTGTATTGTCTCCCAATTGAAAGTAACAAGCTCATTTTGTCTAGCTTTCATCAGAATTTCTTCTTTTAAACTGAAATTTTTTAGACAGCATATGATGTCTCATGGGGGAGCTGTATCTGGGACTCTGGGGCTCAGAGCTCTGTGTGCTCTTTAAAATTCAATTGTGGATTCAAGGAGTCTCTCCAAAAGATTATTAACTACCTCCCACCCGGGCCATTGTAGATATAAGGCCGGGCGGGAGTCTCGTCCTTCTGAATGGACGTTCCGGAACGTCCTTCAGAAGGAGAGGGATCGCGCCGCCGCAGGCACGCGCAGCGGCGCGATCTCGATGTGCCTGTGTCCCTCGGACACAGAGCAACATCATTCGGCAGGAGGGCCCTGTGATTGGCCCTCCTGATCACATGACGGCTGTGTCCAATCACAGCTGTCATGTAATGTAAATAGAGCCGTTGTAACGGCTTCGATCTCTTCTCCTCCTGACAGATCCTGTCAGTGAGGAGAAGAGAGATGATCGGTGCTGCTGCGGGGGTGATCAGTGAGTATTTCTGATTACTCACTGATCACAGGGGAGGTCTGTGCTGGTAATCAGAACATTGATTACCAGTGCAGCCCTGGGGGGGGGGGAGGGATGCCACTAAGCCACCAGGGATGCCCACCCATGACCACCAGGGATGCCCACTATGGCCACCAGGGATGGCAAGCAGGGCTCAGAGAGCCCCCCAGTACCCTCCCTATCAGTGTTGCCCACCAATGCCATCTATCAGTGCTGCCCACCAGTGCCATTATTGCCATCTATCAGTGCCGCCCACCAGTGCCCATTATTGACCACCAGTGCTGCCTATCAGTGCCCATCAGTGCCCCCCATCAGTGCCGATCAGTGCCACCCATCAGTGCCGATCAGTGCCGATCATTGCCGCCCAACAGTGCCACCTATCAGTGCCCATCAGTGCCGCCAATCAGTGCCCATCAGTGCTGCCTATCAGTGCCCATCAGCGCTGCCTATCAGTGCCCACCAATGCTGCATATCAGTGCTATCTATCAGTGCCACATATCAGTGCCCATCAGTGCTGCATATCAGTGCTACCTATCAGTGCCCATCAGTGCTGCATATCAGTGCCACCCCATCAGTGCCACCCCATCAGTGCCACCCCATCAGTGTCTCCTCATCAGTGCCTGTCAGTGCGGCATCATCAGTGCTCATCAGTGCAGGAAAAAACATATCTATTTACAAAATTTTATAACCTAAACAAAAAAACTTTTTTTTTTTTCAAACTTTTCAGTCTTTTTTTATTTGTGCACCAAAAAAGAAAAAACCTGACAGTGATCAAATACCACCAAAAGAAAGCTCTATTTGTGGGGAGAAAATGACATAAATTTGGTTTAGGTACAGCGTTGCATGACCGCGCAATTGTCATTCAAATTGCAACAGCGCTAAAAGCTGAAAATTGGTCTGGGAAGGAAGGGGGTTTAAGTGCCCTGTATTGAGGTGGTTAAAGATGGAGCAAAGAGCTGGTTTATTCTGCTCTGAGTTAACTGACTCTGGAATGCCTCTCACCCTTATGTTGTTCCTTCTTCCTCTGTTATCCATATCCTCGATCTGTCTGTTCATCGCTATTGAGTGTTGAGAGTGAGTTTCTGTTCCTTGCTCAAGTCTTGTAATAACCTTCTCTCTCTCTGCTTCCCTCCTCTTTCTCCTGCTGTCATTTGCTCAGTAAACACAAGGATATCAGCTTTTAGTTCAGTAATTTCAGCTGAGATTTAGTTCTTAATGTCAGCTGCTATTTCAGTCAAATCTGCATTAGTGAGGGGATGCTCTGGCTGAGAAACATCTCTTACCAGCTCCTCAGATGGAGAGGAATCCCTCATTATAATCCTCTTCTTCTCCATGTGCTGGTGCCAGAGCCATCTTGGCTGCAGGTTCACTGCAGGTTCACTCCTTCTCCTTTTTGGCTGTTGTCTGAAGATTGCAGGGATCTGTCTCCTAGAAGAGGCTGCCAGGGAGCGCTGATTAAGGGTGCGAGGTCCAAGCTTTGTAATTCTGCCCATTTTCAGCTTCTACAAGGTCGTTTTGCTGCTTGATGGCTGCAGTAAGCTGAGCTCTGTCAGTGAGCTGCCATCTCCTCCATGTGCTAAGCCACGCCCCTTCTTCCTGATCATTCAGAAAACATTAGATCCTGGATCAACAATCTCTGGTTTTATTATCTATACATGCTGATATCCAGTTATATTTAGTACATTTAGGAATGCATCCAGCCTTTTGAAAACAATCTACTGAGCTGGCCAGAACTAGTTCTTGAGGAAGTCCATTTCACATTTTCACATCTGTTAGTATGAAGAAGCCTTTCTAAATGTGAAGGTTAATTCTCTTTTCCTCCAGTCTGTAAAGAGTGTTTCCTTGTCCTTTCTTTTACTGAAATATTTCCAATACAATAAAAAAAAGATAGGGGGAACAAAAAGTATGAAAACAAGAGTAATCATGGAATATCAATACATCTTATGTGAATAATGCTCCCCAAATACAAAGCAAGAGCGGCAGCAGCCTTATACTATAAACAAACATGAACAAAGCAAGACTTGCCGAGTATCAATGTATAAGAGCAAATTGAATGTCTAAGACATAGAGGTCCTTTGTTTACAAAAAGTGTCAAGAAGACAACATTCGGTCAATTGAAACAATATTATGCAATCCATTCCACTGATGTCCTAACGCCTCTGTGATCTAACTGGCAGATATGAGCAGGAGGCCTAGCATAAAATATATATCAGCCACAGCCTTCACTGTTCAGCCAGAGCCTACTGGAGCTCAACAAAATAGGAAGAAAGCACATAGAGACAAGAAACAAAGAAGAAAGTAAAAGAGAAAGGGAAAGGAGGTTATTTAAGAAGGTGGGAAATGGTCTATCCAGGCTTGCCAAGTTGGTTGGAATTTGTCATACTTGTTCTCAAGGATCGCCGTTAATCTTTCACAATTGAGCGTGCCATGAACCCGATTTTTAACCTCTTCGAAGCTGGCATTTTCCAGGACCGCACTATGGTTTGCTTTGTCGCCATAAAAATATGAGTAATTACAGTGTGTTCCTGAGGGGTAACCTCGGCTATAGGTTTTTGTAAATGTGCTTCCCATTGATCTTTCCGTAAATTCACTTGAAAAACTATATCAACCAATGTGTATATCCTAATCCATAACCTCTGAACCTTGGGACAGGACCACCACATGTATATCATGTCGCCCAAATCCAAGCAACCTCAGAAACAGTTAGACTGATATGATGGTAGACATTTCATGATCCTAGCTGGGGTAAAGTACCAACAGGATATAGCTTTAAAAGAGTTTGAGGACCAAAACATTGCAAGATTTAAACAGGGCCTCCCACATTTTACGCCAGTCTTGCCCATTTTTTTCAGATAGTAATAGATCAAAGAGATCAGACCTTGAGTCGTGGGATTGGTTGAACATCTGGACTCAAAAGCAGTGCACAATAGTGGGTGTTCATGATGTTTGGTAACAGACTCTAAAAAGTGATGAATTTGTAGATATCAAAAACGTTCAGATTCCGGGATTTCACTTGAGTCCCGTAAGTGTTGGTACGAACAGCTACCTCTAGCCGTAAGCAAAGAACGCACCATATCAAGACCCTTATGCTTCCACCACTGGAAACTAAGGGGATCCTCCAACTCAGGTGGGGACAGAGGGCAGGTGAGCAAAGGTAAGTGAGCGAGGTGGAGAGGGAGGTGAGAGGATATCAAGCGAGCGGATATCAGAGACGAGGAGCCAAAATCGTGTTTATAAGTTTAGGACGGTGCATGGGAGGAATCCATGGTACAGAAGAAAGAGGAATTGAGTCAGTATCCAGAACATCTATATAGGTCCATAAAGGTAAGGAGTTACTTGCCTACAGTTGGATAATGGGAGCAATCTGGGCAGCTTTATAATAATGGACAATATTGGGGACTCCCAACCCACCCCTAACTTTTGGAGTATACAAAAGGGCTCTATTAAGCCGCAGTCTTCCTTGTCCTTTCTAATGACCTTAAAGTGAATAACTCAAAGCAAAGTTCAACTTTATGGACCACTTATGTATTTATACATGATGATCAGATGTATCCTTAACGTTTTCTTCTCAAAGAAGAATACATTCAGAAATGTAAACATAATATAATTTCAAAAATATTCTTCTTTATTTTTACTATGCATATGGGAAGTGCAGGAAATGTGGGTGATAGTGGGTGATTATTTTAGTAGACAACCCTTGTGAAGGTGTTTTTTTCTTTCTTTAAACAATGCAGGGGTGTGCTGATTGCAAACACTCCCTCACCAACAGATTAGCATAAAGCAACTGCTGTGCTTTTAGGACCCTGAAGTTAACAAGATTCTCATCACCACAAATTAAAAACAGATACTTTAAGCACTTGCCTATCAGGCACCTATTCCCCCTGCCCAGACCAATATTCAGCTTTCAGCGCTCTCACACTTTGAATGCAATTTACTCAGCCATGTAACACTGTACCCATATAACATTGTTGTCCATTTTCTCACAAATAGAGCATTCTTTTGATGGTATTTATTCACCACTAGGTTTTTTATTTTTTGCACCTTAGATGAAAAAATACCGAAAATTGTGAAAAAAAAATCATTTTTCTTAGTTTCTATTACAAAAAAATTGTAAATTCATTTTTTTTCTTCATAAATGTTGGCCAAAATTCATACTGCTACATTTCTTTGGTAAACATAACTCACATTTGTGTATAATATTTGGTCTGTGTGAAAGTTAAACAGTCTACAAGTGGCAATCATTGAAAATTGATCACACCTGATGTACAGACAGCTCATTCTCAACTCTGAAGACACTAACAAGCCAGGACAGTACAAATACCCCTCAAATTACCCATTTTTGTAAAGTAGACATTTCAAGATATTTAGGAAGAGGCATGGGGAGTTTGAGATTGTAGTTATTTTCCCCAAAATTTTTTGCAAAATTACGATTTTTTTTTTACAAAAATTACGATTTTTTTTACAAAATTGTCATATTAAAAGGTTATTTTTCTCACATGGCATATGCATACTTGCGAATACACCCCAAAGCACATTCTGCTATTCCTCCTGAGTATGGTGATACCACATGCGTGAGACTTTTTCACAGCTTAGCCACATAGAGAGGCCCAACATGCAGGGAGCACCATCAGGTGTTCTAGGGACATAAATTACACATTTAATTTCTTGACTACCTATTACACTTATGTAATAAGGACAGTGGAATTACCCACAAAATGACCCCATTTTGGAAAGCAAACACCCCAGCATTTATTATAGGAGGCATAATGAGTCTTTTGAATATGTCTTTTTTTAGTAAGTTTTTGCAAAATGTGGAAAGAAAATAAAAAAACACATTTTTTTTTTAAATATAAGTCTTTAAATGTAATTTTTTTCCACAAGTATATGTGAAAAAAAGAAAATGAAAACACATTTATTTTTAATTTTTTTACACAAAGTTGTCCATTTATAAGATTTTTCTAACAGATAGCATGTACATACCAAAAATTACACCCCAAAATGCATTCTGCTACACCTCCGAAGTATGGCGATACCACATCTGTGAGTCTTTTACACAGCCTGGCCACATAAAGAGGCCCAACATGCAAGCAGAAACATAGAAACATAGAATGTGTCGGCAGATAAGAACCATTTGGCCCATCTAGTCTGCCCAATATATCTGAATCCTATGAATAGTCCCTGGCCCTATCTTATATGAAGGATAGCCCTATGCCTATCCCATGCATGCTTAAACTCCTTCACTGTATTTGCAGCTACCACTTCTGCAGGAAGGTTATTCCATGCATCCACTACTCTCTCAGTAAAGTAATACTTCCTCATATTACTTTTAAAGCTTTGCCCCTCTAATTTAAAACTGTGTCCTCTTGTGGTAGTTTTTCTTCTTTTAAATATGCTCTTCCTTTACCGAGTTGATTCCCTTTATGTATTTAAAAGTTTCTATCATATCCCCTCTGTCTCTTCTTTCTTCCAAGCTATACATGTTAAGGTCCTTTAACCTTTCCTGGTAAGTATTTTCCTGCAATCCATGTACTAGTTTAGTAGCTCTTCTCTGAACTCTCTCTAGAGTATCTATATCCTTCTGGAGATATGGCCTCCAGTACTGCGCACAATACTCCAAGTGAGGTCTCACCAGTGTTCTGTACAGCGGCATAAGCACTTCTCTCTTTCTACTGCTTATACCTCTCCCTATACATCCAAGCATTCTGCAGCACTGTCAGGTGTACTAGGAACATAAATTACACATCTAATTTCCTGTCTATCTATTGCATTTTGAAGGCCCTTTATATTTCTAAACACAAAGCATGCACATACCAAGAATTACACCCCAATGTACATTCTGCTGAGAAAAGGGTAAACAAAAGTTTAGTGTGTGTGCAGTTGTCTACAGAGGAGAACATTGGTCCAGGCAGAAAGCAAGGACATTGTCAACTACAGCAAACAGAATTGTCCACGCAGCAGGCAGGAGTATTGTCCATAGTCAGTACAGGCAGCAGGCAAGGATACTGTCCATATACAGTCCAGGGTCAGTACAGGCAGCAGACAGATATTGTCAGCAGTGCCAAAATATTGGTCCTGGTGGTAGGTAGGAGCATAGTCCATATCAGGCAGAGGTGGGGTCAGTTCATGCAGCAGGCAGAGGCAAACACTGGTGAGACCTCACTTGGAGTATTGTGCGCAGTACTGGAGGCCATATCTCCAGAAGGATATAGATACTCTAGAGAGAGTTCAGAGAAGAGCTACTAAACTAGTACATGGATTGCAGGAAAATACTTACCAGGAAAGGTTAAAGGACCTTAACATGTATAGCTTGCAAGAAAGAAGAGACAGAGGGGATATGATAGAAACTTTTAAATACATAAAGGGAATCAACTCGGTAAAGGAGGAGAGCATATTTAAAAGAAGAAAAACTACCACAAGAGGACACAGTTTTAAATTAGAGGGGCAAAGGTTTAAAAGTAATATGAGGAAGTATTACTTTACTGAGAGAGTAGTGGATGCATGGAATAACCTTCCTGCAGAAGTGGTAGCTGCAAATACAGTGAAGGAGTTTAAGCATGCATGGGATAGGCATAAGGCTATCCTTCATATAAGATAGGGCCAGGGACTATTCATAGGATTCAGATATATTGGGCAGACTAGATGGGCCAAATGGTTCTTATCTGCCGACACATTCTATGTTTCTATGTTTCTATGATGGCAGTAAGTCAGCAGCAGGCAGAAATATCGGGCTTCTCCCACCCAAATCTCTTTAAAGACCCTAATCCGGGAATGTTATTATGGGAGTGTTATCATGAAACCTACAACTACCATAGCAGGGTAAAAGATCAGTCCAAATGGCAGGCAAAAAACACGGTCAATAAACAGTCCAGGGTCAGTTCCAGAGCAAGCAGAAGAATGTGCAGTTTAAGCGGCAGGCAGAGGCGTGGTCAAATAACAGGCCAGGGTCAGTTCCCAAACAGGCAGAGGAATGTACAGTTTAGACGGCAGGCAGAGGCATGGTCGAATAACAGGCCATGGTCAGTTCAGAATCAGGCAGTGGCATTAGGGGTGTGAAGGTAAATGACAGGAATTGAGAATTACGTTTACCATACTTCACTAATAAGGTAGATAAGTACGGTAATGGCGGAAACAGTCCCCTGTGCAGAGGTCTGGTTGGGAAGGACACTGGGGACGATAATAAGTAGTGTCTCCTCTAATTCCTCCTCTGGAGCACATCCAACATTTTTTTTTTTTTACGTTGTTGGCCTGTTTCTCTGGGAGGGACTCTTTCAGGAAAATGACGTTCTTGAAGGCTGCTTATTACATCTGATCGAATGCTTTCTGATGGGCTATTTGGGTATATAAGGACAGTGATGATTTCCTCCTGATAGCCAAGGAAGGATACGGGTCTCTCGGTGGATTTGGGGTATATTACATAAGAATTTTATATAGCCAAATTAAAAGGATAAATTGAGACTTTTTTAAACAAATCGACAGTTCTTCTTGTATCAAGGTAGGGTTGGATCCTTTGATCATTGAAGTCGGCTCTCCCCATAAACAAATTGTAATCATGGACACATGGTTTTTGGATTGGGCCATTCCATCTGGGGATTTCCACGCAGGTGTTGTTGTGGATTGAAGACTGCATATAAATATCTCTTTTGTCCCTCCACTTCATAGCCTGAATTTATGTGTTCGGCAAACTCGCCATGTCTCCTCTTTTTAGTTTTTATATTAACGAGCCTTTGAGGGAAGCCCTTCCTGTTCGCTCTCTTTGTGCCACATGCTGGAGTCTTCTTCTGGTGAAGATTGGGGAAAAGGGGAAAACTAGTGTAAACGTTATCCACATATAGGGGATAACCTTTTTCAAGGAGTGGGAATATGAGGTCCCAAATGACTTTCCCGCTTGTTCTTAGGTGGTCTGGGAATTCAGTGGGATGCAGCTGGGTGTTCTTTCCTTTGTACACCCAGAAAGCATAGGTGTACCCTGTGGCTCGGTCGAATAATTTGTAAACTTTCACCCTATATTGGGCTCTGTTGCTGGGGATGACTTGCTTGAAGCCCAGCCTGCCGGTAAAGTGGGCAAACAACTTATCCACACAGATATTTTGGTCCAGGGTAAATTATTGGGCACATTTTTTTGAAAAGAAATTTAGAAGTGGCCAAATTTTATACAACTTGTCATATTCTGGGTCACTGGGTATTGTCGTTATAATGGAGGAACCACATTATCATCAAATACCTTGTTCTGGGCACTACTGCTGAGTAGATCGGCATGTTTTTTTTTTTTTTGGTGAGTCTCATATTGAATGAGAACTCCTCCACTGTTAAGTCTCTCCATTCATAGGGATAAGAATAATATGACGTTGGATTGTCGGCTATAAATTGTTGTACATACAGGTTGCACTGGCCCACAATTGAAGATAATAGGTCATCTGTAAAAACTAAATGAAAAAATCTATAGGGCAAAGTTCTCTGTGTTCGCCTGGACACCTGGCTGAGCAGTAAAAGGGGGAATGTTAGCTGCTCCTGAGTTAGGAGGAAGCCACAGAGGATTCTGAAGGACATATTGAAGGCTGGCATGGCCCTAACCCTTTGGGGCTGAGGTGAAACCCCACTAGTACCTGGCCTTTCTTGCAGAGGTACTCCATTTCTGGTGGATGCCACTGCGCTACTAGTGGATGGCGCTGCACTAATGGTGGATGGCACTGCACTGCTGGTGGATAGAGATGGCCGAACGACCCCCTGTTTGGTTCGCTCCAGAACTTTCAAACATTGAAAACGTTTCGAGCTAAATGACGAACCCCATTGAAATCTATGGAACCTAAACTGAAAAAATCTAAATTGTCTATTTTGAAGGCTAAAATGCAAGTTATTGGGAATACAAAGGGTATGTATGTCCAGGTACTGCCCTGGGGGACATGTATTCATTTATAAGTAGTTTGTAAAAAAAATATAATTTTAAATGAGCAGTGATTTACTGATGCTTACAGTGAAATATTAAAATAAAAAATTCCTTTAAATATAGTGCTTGGGGGTCCCCTTAGTTTGCCTGTAAAGTGGTGCATCTGTACCATGTATTGAACCTGCTGCAGAAAAATTGAAAGTTATAAAGAAAAAAAACATGACATTTAGATTTTCCCTGCAAGCTTTTATTTTGTAAACAATGGCTTGGAGAGCCAATCTGTATCTGAGGACGGGATCAGTAGTTCGATATCAGTTTTTGCAGATGACACAAAATTGGGCAGGGCAATAACTGCACAGCATGAAGCAGATATCCTACAGGATGACCTGGACAAAATAACGGAGTGGGCAACGACTTGGCAAATGAGGTTTAACGTGGAGAAGTGTAAGGTTTTGCACTTGGGTACTAGAAACATAAAAGCACAATACACATTAGGAGGGGAACCCTTGGGGGAATCAAAAATGGAGAAAGATCTGGGAGTCTTGGTTGATGATAGACTAGGCAACAGCATGCAATGTCAAGCGGCAGCTGCCAAGGCTAGCAGAATATTAGCATGCATAAAGAAAGGGATGTATTCCAGAGATAAGTCTATAATCCTTCCACTTTATAAAACTCTGGTCCGACCACATCTGGAGTATTCTGTCCAGTTCTGGTCGCCAGTCCTCAGGAGTGATGTGTTGGAGCTGGAGAGAGTCCAGAGAAGGGCAACTAAAATGATTAGGGGATTGGAGGACCTTGATTATGAAGAGCGTCTGCAATCGCTTGATTTATTCTCCCTGGAGAAGAGACGCCTGAGGGGGGACATGATAGCAATTTTTAAATATCTCAATGGGGATCTCAGCTTAGAAAAAAAGCTGTTCAGTCGGGCTACAAGATTGTGGAATTCTCTACCACAAGAGGTGGTTTCTGCGGGTAGTATGGTGGCTTTCAAAAGACTATTAGACGTACATCTCAAGGATCAGAACATTCAGGGGTATGTGACATGATTACAGCCGCACACACCTACACAGGTTGAACTGGATGGACTGTTGTCTTTATTCAACCTCACCTACTATGTAACTATGGGCCTGATTCATAGTACGGCGAATTGGCGTTTCGGCGGGATTTTGCGAACCGGCGATTATTTAAGTCTGAAATTGGCATTCAAAGAACGGCGGGCGGAAAATAGCGCCTAGTGTGAGATTCATTAAGATGCAATATGGTCAGAGCGCGACTTAAAACCACGCCAGCTAAAAGCTCGACTAAAGTTTAGCCAAATTTTCCCCTGTACCCCCAAAAATCCCAAATCACTGTGGAAGGTGTGGAAGTCAATTTGGAGATGACTTGCGTTTAAAAAATGTCAAAAACTGACTTAGAAAGAGAGATATCTGCGAAAGTGTAGAAAGGTTAAACAGCTCCTCCAGCCCCGAGCTGCGAACGCGTGAATGTGCGCATGCGCAACGCCAAATAGGCTCAAAAAATTTCGCCAGCGCGATTTTGGGTCAAATTTTTTTTGAATACCGCTTGGAAATCCGCTGTCTCGCCCATAGAAAATGGCAAAAACCGGCGGAATTGGAAAAACATGCACACTTCCAACAAGGGATCCCTTAGTAAACACCATCACATTCCATACACCTTTCCTGCTAACTCAGAAATCATAGCAGTCAAATCTACAGTGTTTATATAGAACCTCCACATTATCTGAAAAAACCCACAAAATATTACATTGGGGAATTGGTCGTCAGATAGAAAAAAAATAGATGTAAAACATATTTCAAAGAAAGATTATTAGCATTTCACACATATCAAGGAAATGTCACAATTTTGACAATATTTTATGTGTTTCCAAAGAATTTTTTTAGAAATATATTGCAAATACTACATTTTCTTCCATATGGGTATGGCCAAGTGTTACCATTTTACTACACATTTAACTGAAGGTATATATATATATATATATATCTCATACTTGGCTAATTAGCAAAGTATGCCCAACAAACAAATAGAGCTTTAGCTCACAATATTGCTACATATTGACTGGCATCTTTTGTATTTTGTTCATGTCTTTAGATTAAAAGTTTGCTGATACACATGCCTTTTTCAAACATGAACAAAATTAATGATGTCAACATTTGGAGGATTGGAGATATCCAAGTGTTGCCCATACAGAGAGCTCCTTCCGGATTCGAACTTACAAACCTACAGCAGGAAGGCAGACTCCCTAATCATTGTGCTATTTCTCAGGGAGCGTTGGGTGTTTTCCTCATGCCGTCAAAATGCTCACATGGGAACAGGGGCCATTGAACTGAATAGGATTGGATTTTTTGCCTGTTTTGGGAGTTGATCCTTGAGCTGTACAAATCCCCCTCAAACGCCCCCAAAAGGGCTACGTTCACATGTACGTGTTTGTGGTCTGTTTTTGGGGCTTTTTTAGGTGATTTCATATAACAATGCCTGCCCAAAAAATGCATGTCAACACGCCTGTGAAAACGCCAGCCAAAACGCCCATAAGAACGCCTGATATAATTGCCACGCCAAAATTAGGGATGTTCATGAGTGATGAGTCAGATTGTTGGCTTACATATCTGTTCAATCGTCACAATCTCACTTCCCAAATCCCAAAAGGTGTGTTTCAATTGTTTCCCTAAATATATATTTCTCTCTCTCTCGCTCTCTCATGTAATTGTATATATATGTATGTATTCCTGTATCTAAACATTCTAAATAATGACTAGCAAACTTGAAGAGAGAATTTTATCAATTCACATATATACACACCTACATACATACATACATGGATTTGGGCTGTTTAGGTCTCTCTCCTCCTCATTTCTATTTCCCTTTTTTTGGCAACTGAGCATGCTCCAAAACACACAGGACACACACAGTTAAATTTTTGACTGGGAGTTAACATTATGGGTGTGTGTTTGCTTTGATTATATATAGCTCACTCAGACATCAGGAAAGATTTGACCTATGAAGAGGTCCAATATATTTGTGTGTCACATGCTTTATGCTTAAAATTTGGGGGCCTTTGTTATTTATGGAGGTGAGATTTGGCTGTGTTGTGTGTTGACTCTCTGTAAGTATTTATTGCTGTTAACATAATTGTGTATTGTTCTGTCAATCTGCATCTGTTGATTATGGGCTCTTTGTCGATGTATATGGTCTAAATGTTGTACAAAGGTTGTTTTGGTTTGAAAAATACAAATCTGTGGCTTCAATGGGATAGTGTGGAGACTGTGCCAAAAATATGTCATGTGAAATGTTTGAGCTGTGTATTTGTGTAATAAACAGCATGTTTCCAATCTTTTTTTCAAATGTCTTCATGTGTCTAAAT
The DNA here is from genome assembly GCF_965119305.1 of Pelophylax lessonae. NCBI lineage: Eukaryota > Metazoa > Chordata > Amphibia > Anura > Ranidae > Pelophylax > Pelophylax lessonae. The sequence continues at coordinate 254,868,015 of NC_138772.1, read as the reverse complement.
AAAGTTTTCTGGTGTCCACAAATGTATGTATTTGTATTTCTTTTTCTAAGTTAAATATGCTTAATGGTTGTGTATGGTGACTATTGTTCGCGAATTCGCTAATATACAAACCCGCGTTCTCACATTTATACATTATACATTGAAACCGGAAACGAAACTTTTGGTGCGTGCACACGTTTCCGGAAATTGTCCAGGCCCTCTCGCAAGTGTGTGCATCATGGCTCCTGCGCTCTATACTGCCGAAATAGTGGCATTTGTGTGTAAGGTAAGGAGGGGGTGTGAATGTGCGGGATGGTGGCTGGGGGGATGGGTGGGTCGCTCGCTTATCTAGCGGGTGTGCAATAAACTTTTGGTCTGCTGATCTGCGCATGCACTTTCTGCCTATTAGACGTGATCTAGAAACTTCCTGTTATAGAAACTTCCTAGATGTGAACCTGTTCCCTACACATGTATATATGTGTATATATGTATATATATGTATATGTATATATGTGTATATGTGTATATATGTATATACACACACACAAAATATATATTATAGAATATATATTAGAGACAATATATATATATATATACTATGTACAATATATACATTATATACAATATATATACATTATAGAATATGTTATATACCATATATTAGTGTATATAATAGGGAACAGGTTCACATCTCTGAACTTTCTATATAGATAGGCATACCCTGCTTTAAGTACACTCACTTTATATACAATCGTGAGTAAGGACACAGCTTGTTCAGCTTGGCATGACACTGCTCACAAACCATAAGTGACAGGGATAACAAACTTAGGGAGCAACGAGAGGGTACCCAGGACTGCAACATATCCATTTTGTGGCTGGCCAGCTTGCCTAGGTAATCTATCATGTCATAGTCCTGGATCCCCTTAACATGCTCCCACATGGTTTGGGAGCAAGGCCATGTCAATGTGGCCAAAATTTACAATGGAGCTGGTGTATTTTCATGCATTGAGAAAAGAAAAAAGGGATTGCTTCACTTTAAGTACATTTTCAGTTTACATACATGCCCTGGTCCCATTGTGTACTTAAAGTGGGCTATGCCTGTATATAGATAGATTTGATTAGTTTCAACTTTTACACAAAATGAAACACAATTATCTGTGACAGATTGCTCTAACGCTTTGGAATCTGTCTAGATAAAGACAAATGTATTGACCCTTTTCATATATGCAAGATTAGAAACATTATATTTCCTAAATACATAATGCCAAAAATTATTGCCTTACATACATCCATACATACTGCAAGCTCTGCACCGTTTGTCTTGTCTGACACTCTTACCATCATAAGCTGGATCTGCACACAGCAGATAATTGGTTCACCTGAGATGGAATCAGTGATCACAAAAATCTGGAATGGTCATGTCTTCAAAGGATTGCCTTGAACAAATCACCTCTAAAAGAAACACATGAGTGTATAATCACTTGTCTTAATGGATCACATTCCCAACAGACCCATCTCACACTGCCATATGATAATGAATGGGGGTGTCCATTGCAAGTTAAATACACCCCCAGATCACATTGCTTTGTTAATTTACAGATCTAACTGGAATCTGATGGCACTGCTGTGAACCACTATGCCATCAAATTCTGCTGGGGACCTTTAAAAAGGATTATGTGTGATTGTGTGGATAATTATGCCACCTTAAATTTGCATTTCCCACATACCATGTGCAACTCTTGCAGGAATTGCGAATCAAGGATAATTCAGCACAGCATAATGAACAGACACATTGAGGAGTGTAGGAGCACACCGTCAGATTCCCCGATCACACTATGGGGTTTTAACTCCTCCATAATTTTGCCACTTTGGAAACCAAGTGCTTACTTTATGTATACTTTTTAGACGGAACTCCAATTTCTAATAGGGTGATATCATTGCATGAGATTTCCCCTCACTTCCTGTCTTAGTGTCACCAAGACAGGAAGTGAGGGGAATATCATGGTGGGGAAATAGCTTGCAATTGTTGCCTTATAATGTCCATAGTATATATAAAAGGAAAGAATTGCTGGCTATATCCCCACGGGAGATTCCCTCACTTCCTGTCCTGGTGACACCAAGACAGGAAGTGAGGGGAAATCTCCTGCAATGATATAACACTGTTACATGTTCTAGTTATGTAGCAAACTTAAGAATATACAAAGCAAACATCTTTTTTTTCCCATTTTGGCAAAATCATGGATTAATTAAAAAACTATCTTTGTTTGTCCCGTGGCTTGCAGAAAAAACATTTTGCCTTGATTCCACCATCAACACAGACAGGGGAAACACTCCTGCAGAGCCATTGTGTTCTCCCGGTGCTGCCCCTGCCAGGAAAACACAGTGATTATTGCTAGTGGCTACAAGAGATGCTAGCGATAAGTGTGTGTAAAATCTGACAGACTGGTTGTACGTTGACCTCAAGGTGATCGATCAATCAACTTGGGTACCTTCAGCCTGGCCATACATAGTTTAAATCTGCATCTCAAATGAAGCAATCTCATTTACATATAACACTCCATAAAGGAGAATGGAGGGGCTTATCAGGTCTGCGTCAAAAATTAACAGCCACACCCAATCAGGCAGCTCATGTTAAAAGGGACCTGAAAAGCAATCTGCATGGCTTGCTTTTCCAAGCATTGGCTAGTTGAGTGAGCCTGGACTAATAACAGTCACTGTAATGCTACCCATACTGCTGTCCTTTTAACATGGTGACAAAAGTTGATACCTATGCTACATGTGTGTAAAGTTACTTTCACCCTGCTAAATGGACAGCAATAAGGTTGTAAATACAGTGACTGCCTGTCCCCCCCTGATGGCGGCCCTGGGTGTGTCATGAAAGGCCAGTTGAGAAAATGGCTATATCATGTAGAGGAAATCACCAGTGTGGGGCAACCTATGTCATGGAGGTAGATTTGGACATCGATGTATATGTATCACCAGAAATGGAATTCTTTGTTCTACAATATCTCAAAGACGACCTAGCATGTTATTTGAAGACTGTACTATTTTGGACATACTTGGACTCAAACATACACTGCTCTTTCCACAGCTCCTCCTCCTCTGGGGGTATGATAAGGTGAACATGCATCTTCACCAAAAGCACAAGATGATGTGTCGTGTCCGGATGAGGCTGCAGCGGAGATTCCATTTCCAGGCTGAGATGGTGGATCTACAGCGGGCCTGGAGTGATGCCAAAAGGCGCTCACCCAGGCTCCTGCTAAAGGCTGTGGAGCAAATCTCCGGTAAGTAAAAGTATACATTACATGTGACCAGATAGGTTACAATTTTTTGGGTAGGTGGACATGTGTTTAGCTATGCAACAACACTAATACCAACACCCCCCCCCCCTCCCTCTCGCTCCTACCTTTCCTACCTCCATCAAGTGTCTCTTCACAACCTTTAATACTACTATGTACATTCGTATTTTTTATGTTTCTTTTTTTTCTTCTGCTTCTAGCCAAAGCGGACGGCCGGCACCCTCTTGTGCTTTTGGTGAAGAAGGGGAGGAGGAGGACGGCCACACTCCAATATGCCTTACGAGACAGCGAGCCATTTGAGCAGCTGAAAATTGTGGATCGTAAGTAGAAAATAAAAATGGTAGAAATTTCAAATCTCTAATCACATTTTACAGAGCCCCCTTTACATTGGAGTCTCCAGACTTACTACACTGTAAGAGGGAAGTGTGAAGACTCTGATGTAAGGAGAGTTCTGGGAACCATTATTTGAGGGGGGAAGCTGGGGACTCTGGTGTAAAAGGGAACTCTGTGGTCCCCAAAGCTCCCCCATACATCTGAGCTTACAGAGACCCTCTTACACTTCCCTTCCTCAGTCCACCACAGTCAAGGGCACAACAAGTCCCACTGCAGAAGGCTACCTGCTTGGACTTGTAATGCTCTCTGTAGGGGAATGAGGAACTACTGCCTGCTATGCTAAGACTTGTAGTGCCCTCTGTTAGGGACTAAGGATTCCTCAGTCCTCAACATTCTAGGGCACTATAAGTCTCAGCATAGTGGGCTGTCATACCTCAGTCCCTCACAGCTCGGGTCAAAAACAACACAGTTAAACATCTAAAGGACAACTCCAAACAAAACTACCAATAATGGACAGAGTCCATATGCTCTATAATGTCAAAGACCCGCTACCACTCACCTTCCACCTCCGGTGCTGTCATTGTGTAGGGCAAAGGGCTCCATCTACACCATGTTTGGCTTTCAGGTCAGATAGGCAGGACTTGCTCAGCTCCACTCTCTTCCCTGGCAATTGACTCTGGCGTCATTGTGGATCTTTCCTCCTCTAGAAAACACCCAGGGGCCCTCTCCTTGTCCCCCAGCCACCCAGGGCCTTCTTCTCCTCCTCCTCCACCAACCATTTTCAGACTCTTCCAACTTCCCTGGGGCTACTCAACCCCTTTGCATAGTGGACACCACAAATCTATGACCAGCCTGCAAAATATCAAGTCTGGGCCTGGTTACCTGTATGTTTCGGGTCCAGGGCGGAGCTCTCCTCCCAGAGCAACAACTGATGATAGCAGAGTGAGTTGACCGGCCAGTCACTTCCTACTGGTGCAGGTACACACCTACCGATTCCTCCACATCTTAGGATAACATGATCAGACGGCCAATCCCCAGGCAGAGAAGGAGGAGTAAGTGTCAGCGGACAACAGACACCTGGCAGACGCAGTGAAGGGACTGCAGCAAATTTTATATCCGAGGATTGAAAGCAATCTTTTACTTGGGAGATTTCCCTGACTGCGCCCTTCGAAATGTTGGTGCTCCGCCACTGGCCGCAAGGCCCCTGTAGGTGCGAGGCCTTAGGCGCCCGCTTAATTTGCATGGTGCCCTCCTGTTTTAAAACATGGTCAATGCATCTCATTGGTGTAAGTGCACTTCTATGTTCTGAATTGTAGGGGCATTGAGTATGGTGCTAGCATGATGAGAGGTTACTGCCTATTTGTGTCCATAAATAATATATAATGTTTTTCTTTTATTTTAGAAACCAGTGATGAGGATGTGGAGGCTCAGCCTTCTCAGGCCCACTGTAAGTAATGTGGATGTGCTGGTGTGTTGTGTATTAGGTCTAACTTGGAGGAATGATTGTTTGTTTTGTTTTCTTTTGTGGTTGATGTCGCTTCAGCAACAGAGGAGCCTCAGGCAGGGCCAAGTAGCCAGGATCTGGGGCAGGAGGACATTGGTGCCCAAGAAGAGGCCCATTTGACACCCAGTGATGAGGACCTGGGCTCTCCTCAAATGGGAAGTAAGTATTCTACATGTGTTTGTGTGTTCAATGTGTCCTGGGAAATATAAGGGCTGTAATATATATATTTTGCCATTGGGGTTATGTAGCAGCTGACATTGAGGATGTTTGTTGTGGAGGACTGGGGAAGAGGGGCCGCTGCTTACCCAGTCCAATGTAACTACTACCTTCAATGTTTCCCAACTACTTTCTGTGTGCCTTTATCAAATAGCTTTGGTTCAAGGATTGTATTTGTGTCTTTGTGTTTCTAGGAGATACGACGCCATCCCCCCATGAAGGGACACCATCCCCCCATGTAGGGTCTCCCCCATCCTCCCCCACTCCAGGCTCCCCTAAACTAGTCTGTAAGTACCTAAAATTAGATTCTCACATGAATTGTGTGTGCTAGGATGATGTGTATCTAGGATAATCTAAGTTGGAGTCAAAGCAAGTGTAGTTTTGCTATATGTGACAGGAAGGTTGGTCATGAAACACTCTTGCTTAACCTTCATGTTTGAAAGGTGGTTTTGGGGAGCATTACAGGACATGTTATCTTTTGTAAGTTATCTCAAGCCACCCTATTCTAAATTGGTGTTAGTTTCTCTACATTGGAAATGGTGTGCTTTGTACTTGTAAATTTTTTGGGGACATTGTAATTTAATCATGTCCTGATTTAGTCAACACTGAAAATGTGTGTTTATCAATCTTTCATAAATACTCTTCCTCGGTAATGTACCACATTCCAGCTCTCAATTTGTGTTCTTTTTGTGCAGTTTCTCCAGAGCCAGCAACGCCATCCACTTCGGGGGCCCAAAAAAAAAACTGATGATGGTAAGTTGTGTGCTTTTCCAGTAATGTGTCTACTTAGTAAGTGGAGAAATGCTAACTGTGTATGTCCCCACTCAGGCTTCAAGTTGTTCTAAAGCCAGCAGGTTCTTTATGTGAATGCATTCTATGCATTAGTATTCCAAGTGATAGGTGTGCATATTCCCCCTAAGACTTACTGGGACCATTTTCTTACTGTCCAAAATTTTGCACAAATACTTGTCTGGAACAGACTCCCCCTCCTCCTTAACTGAGGTGACAGCATGCCAATATTGCCTCCTGATGCTGTCACTCCTAATCATTGAGACCATCGGAAGGGAGGGGGGCAAGGCTGGCTCACAGCCTAGTGCCTGAACAGGCACAGGGTGCTTGGCGTCATCTCATGTGCCTCCATAACAAGCTGCCTGCTGTGGGGTCAACCAACAGGAGGGAGGTGCCTAGAGGTGTGTACAGGGGCCATGTAAAAAGGAGGATTGTTATTTCTCTCGTCCCCAAAAACCTAGAGTGTGTAAGTCTAACCTGATTAGTTTTCCGCAGCCCTCCAAAAATGATATGTTTCCAACACTTAGAACAGGCAGGGCTGAGGCACCAAAAACATCAGAAAAACACAATCAGCACAAAAGCAGGGAGTACGTATCCTTAACGCTACAAGCTTCACCCAGAAGAATGACGCTTGCACTGTACAAATCTGCATCACCACCATATCAATGTCTAAATAAAACGTTCAGGGAAATGTGGAGGGGTAATGAGTGGGTGTTAGAGCGTTTTCATGACTGCGTAACCTACAGTTAGCGTGATTCGATTTTTAGATAAATTTTTTCTTCTCTCTTAACACAGCTGGGATGGCGGAAAATAAAACGGTGGAGCAGACACATGTACTCCGGCCACAAATGGCCCTCCGAATTCCAAAGGTTAAGTCTCTACTATGTGTCAGGTTCAATCTATAGACAGTAAGAGGGAGAGAGAACGCTACACAAACTCCAATGGTGATAGAGATAAATGTGTGCACATGTATCGTGTTGACCAATTGAACCCAAAACACCTTACATTCTTCTAAATGATTGCTTGTGTTGACATGAAGAAAAGCCTTTTACTTAGCTTTGGTGGAACTGCTACTAACATTCCAAGCCATCTTATGTAACCTTTTGAACAATTTGCTGTGAAAGTTTGAGTTTAAGGTTTACACCAGCAATTTAGCATATTTGCTTCAGAGTGTTGATAAAAGCCAACCAATAGACTCCTAAGCATATTTGTTAAGGCACATTAATTACAATCGTTGTTTGGATCATTTTGCATAAAACTAATTGTCATGTCTTTTTCTACCCAGGGCACACCCACATCACCTACGAGGTCCTCCTGGATTATGTGACGTGGTGCATAGACCGCATTTTATTTTTGGAGGACCTTAGTGGGGTGGATCCAGACCCTGAGGAGCCATTCGTGAGGAATGTGTCACCTTTAAAAAGATCATAGTTTTTATTTTTTTATTTGTTTGGTTACTCACATTTGTCCATTATAAGCAAAAATCTAAAAAAAATCAACAAAAAATTTAAAAAAAACCCTTGTTTTTGGGACCAAAAAAATATATAAAAAAACAAAAAACCCTTTTTTTGGGACCAAAAAAAATATAAAAATATAAAAAACCCTTTTTTTGGGACCAAAAAAAATATAAAAATATAAAAAACCCTTTTTTTTGGGACCAAAAAAATATAAAAATATAAAAAACCCTCGTTTTTGGGACCAAAAAAATATAAAAAAACAAAAAACCCTCATTTCTGTGACCAAAAAAATATAAAAAAACAAAAAACCCTCGTTTTTGGGACCAAAAAAAATATAAAAAAACAAAAAACCCTCGTTTTTGGGACCAAAAAAATATAAAAAAACAAAAAACCCTCGTTTTTGGGACCAAAAAAAAATATAAAAAAACAAAAAACCCTCGTTTTTGGGACCAAAAAAAATATAAAAAAACAAAAAACCCTCGTTTTTGGGACCCAAAAAACCAAACATGTTTACAAAAAAGCCTTGTTGTTTTTGTCAACCAAAAAAACTAAACATGTTTACAAAAAAGCCTTGTTGTTTTTGGCAACCAAAAAAACCACAAATGTTTACAAAAAAGCCTTGTTGTTTTTGGCCACCAAAAAAAACACAAATGTTTACAAAAAAGCCTTGTTTTTTTTGGCAACCAAAAAAACCACAAATGTTTACAAAAAAGCCTTGTTGTTTTTGGCAACCAAAAAAACCACAAATGTTTACAAAAAAGCCTTGTTGTTTTTGGCAACCAAAAAAACCACAAATGTTTACAAAAAAGCCTTGTTGTTTTTGTCAACCAAAAAAACCACAAATGTTTACAAAAAAGCCTTGTTGTTTTTGGCAACCAAAAAAACCACAAATGTTTACAAAAAAGCCTTGTTGTTTTTGGCAACCAAAAAAAACACAAATGTTTACAAAAAAGCCTTGTTGTTTTTGGCAACCAAAAAAACCACAAATGTTTACAAAAAAGCCTTGTTGTTTTTGTCAACCAAAAAAACCACAAATGTTTACAAAAAAGCCTTGTTGTTTTTGGCAACCAAAAAAAACGCAAATGTTTACAAAAAAGCCTTGTTGTTTTTGTCAACCAAAAAAACCAAACATGTTTACAAAAAAGCCTTGTTGTTTTTGTCAACAAAAAAAACCAAACATGTTTACAAAAAAGCCTTGTTGTTTTTGTCAACCAAAAAAACCACAAATGTTTACAAAAAAGCCTTGTTGTTTTTGGCAACCAAAAAAACACAAATGTTTACAAAAAAGCCTTGTTGTTTTTGTCAACCAAAAAAACCAAACATGTTTACAAAAAAGCCTTGTTGTTTTTGTCAACAAAAAAAAACAAACATGTTTACAAAAAAGCCTTGTTGTTTTTGTCAACAAAAAAAAAACACAAATGTTTACAAAAAAGCCTTGTTGTTTTTGGCAACCAAAAAAAACACAAATGTTTACAAAAAACACTTGTTTTTGTGAAAACCTAAAAAAAAATTGTAAAACCAAAAAAAAGTTTATATAAATAAAATAAAAGTATGTTGCTCGTTGCAACACAAATGTTACATTGGCAATTTAGTTCATTCTATTATATATTTTAATATATTTTTTGTATGCTACAGTTGGTAGACACCCACATGTGTTATTAAAACGTTTATTTTATTACCAAAGTTTTCTTTTTGGTGTACACATCGAATGTGTTTTGTGTTGTATTTGTTTAGTCGAGTGGTGTGGTCTGTAATTGTTAGTATGTTGGCTTTGGTTTATTTTAGCCTTGAGACTTGTTTTGAAGCTACATTTGAAGGGAGACCTTTTCTTGGGGCATTATGTGAACATTGAGTTTTCAAAATTTACATGACATCATATGTTTGGAGATAGAGAAGCACGTGTGTATAAATGCCTACATTAACCAGGGCCATTACTTGGCCACCAACACTCCTAAAAAACCAAAGATCAAACACAAACTAATCATTTTGCATAAAATTTTATTTCATCCCCCAAAAAAACACTATAATAAATCATATTGTGCCACCCTCAAATTAAACAAAAAAATGGCCCAACAAATTGGCCAATGTAACAATCATTAACAAAATTAACCCAAATAAAACAAAAAAAAAAAATTAAGTTGGTGGTGGTGGTGGTGGTGGTGCCTGAAGCAGTGTGGTGAGCACTGTTAAGGTTCCTGCCATCAAATGGTGGGACAATAGTCCCATCTGGTCTGGGGTTAGCTGTAGAGTTCTGGTCAAGTGGCCCATTAGGATCAGATCTTGTGTCTGAGGCTGCTGATGATGCAGGGTGTTGAACCCTGGAAATGTCCCAGACTGAAGATCTTGTGCCAATAGTCTAATCTGCTCTGTGCTCAGCCTAAGAATTTGGGGAACGTGTGCCATTACCATGAGATGGGATAGTTGCTGCCCCGAGGCTATTTGATGCTGCTGGTGGTGCAAGGGTTGTGAAGATGTGTGGGGAGTGGTGGTTGATTGGTTGTTGTGGTCCACGGTGCGGGGGGAAACGACATGTCGCATTGGTGACACAAAAGGAGGACGGCCTGGGGAGGAGTGAAGTGATAAAGGTGTGGAGGGAATGTAGTCAGATAGAAGGGGTATTGTGGAACCAGTGCGCATTGAGGTTGTGCAGGAGGATTGCTCATTGAGGGGTGTGGGAGTCCGAACGGAGTGTGAAGTGCTAGGAGTGGCTACAGGAGTAATTGTCCCATCCCCAGCTGCCTGACAAGTGGCCAACACTGGCATTACCCTCCCACTACCACAACCTGCAGTGGCAGGTGAGTGAGATGTTTGGGAGGGCTCTGCCAATGGGGCATCTTCAGATCCAAACAGGCATTGGCGTGTGGCCAGCACCTGAGTGTCAACACTTTGCCGATCCCGTTGATGCTGGTCTGCTAAACTTACCAAGCTGTTACGCATATCCTGTTGAACCTGTACCATTGTTGCTACAGATTCCTGTATGAGCCCGAGCAGACGTACTACCTCAATAGATTGCTGAGTACGCCTCCTTAACTCATTTTGGATCCGATACTCATCAAGTAGCCTCTCAGCTACATCCAGCATAGATGGACGAGTTTGGGTAGGTGACAATCCCTCTGCATCTAAGGCTACCTGAAAGCAGAAGAAATAGACCAAATCATTATCAAACATCATGACTAAATATTTCAGATTAGTTTGACAAATTAACACCCCAAGCAGAACATTGAAAAGTTTGATGTGCTTCTAATAAGTACTTGTTCATTGTAAGATTATACAAGCTAGCAACACTTCTGATAATGGGTACATATTATATTGGTATGACTAATATGACAAAGGCAAAAAAGATTCAACATGAAGGTGTTCCCAATTAACCCTGGTGTGGTAGGTTGTTTATGCTTTTGGTAAATCGGTTACTACACCAATGACTTTATACATCTCCGTATGTTGTCTAAAATCTTGCCATCAATCGGCTACAGGACAACCCAACCAAACGATACCCATGAATTTGGACCTGGAAAATCAAAGACTGGCCGGACTTTAAAGATCCTGGATGTTTTTGGAACATTAGTGCCACGCCAAATTATAACATAATTCCCTGATGTTCAAGATAGAACTCTTGTTGTGCTGGTGCATCGTCAGAATGTCATAGCACTAATTTAACACACACAATGTAAGCCACATCTAGCCCAAAATCATTACTACCATTGAAATGTTACATGTGCACCTTGTTCCCTTATATCACATACCACAGCACTGGATGCAGAATCGTCGCCAGCTCCTGATCCAACTCCAGCTGCTACGTCAAGAGGGGCCTGATGTTCTTTTAAAAAAAAAAAAAACATGTTTAGTACATAACCTTAGGCAGTAATGATTATGGCCAGATTGCCCTCCTAGCTTCAGGAATGAGGCATTGAGGCCAAACATTCAAAAGTGCTTTCCTGGGCTCATAGGACACTTGCTAAAGCCTCCCAAAGGTTAAGAAGGCTTGGTCTGCCTACTAATGACGGCACCCATTAATGCTGTCAACTGTGTTTTGCAGGGTAAACATCTAAAAGGCAACACTCTTTCATAAGAAAAAACATGTGTGTTAATGGGGTTAATAAGATAGCAAAAAACATTAGTGGGCTAGACATACCAACACCTTCCTCCAGGCCTTGCTGCACTGGGTGTGTTCCCTGCTGCGGATCTTCTGTAAAGGACATAGCAATATGAGCTATCTTGGCAAAAAAAATAAAAAATCTACATTGTTTGGCACAGTATGATATTGGACCTACCAGGAGGAGGGTCAACACTGATGTCAACACCTGTGAGTCCGTCTGGTTCGCCAAGCTGCATGGGCTGTGGAGGGGCTGAGATCCGTGCTACAGATGAACAAATTGCAGGTTGGGGAAAACCAAAAAAGGACAATTGTAAGGGCAAGTATCAAATTCTATTCATGTCACACATAGGATAGTAGTTAATCTTTTCAAAACAACTCACACAATTGACATCCAAGATAATATCCTACCTCGGTGCAAAGCATCCGAATCTAAGTCCTCTCTGGGAAAGATGGTATCGGGTCCTATGATCTTCAAGAAAGGTAATTGATAATCCCAGAGAGAACTTCGTGCACGTTCATCCAGCCGACCTTGTCGGTCATAAAGACCCTCCGCAGCCCATGCAATTAGCTTCTTCTGAACGGACCCACAGATGTCGTTGACCTTCTTCCGCACACTGTCACGGTGGCGAGGTGCTTCACCCAGTGCATTTACAGCATCCCGGATTTCATCCCACAATCTGTTCTTCTCTGTTACTGAGTAAGACGCGGCCCTGGTCCCATGTATCGCCTGATATCTGGCCATATAGGCGTGGACCAGGGCACAGCACTGATTGTGGGTGAAACGGGGAAGCCGGGGTAATGTGGACAAGCTGACTCTGGTGGACAGACCCTCTCCAGGACTACTGTCAGAAGAGCCAGCTTGTCCACTTGGTGTGTTACCACCTCCCCCGGCTTCCTCCTCCGGGATGGGGATGGTGGACTCCCTCATGGATACAGCTGGAGCCTCCCTCACACCAGAGCCAGACGATCTGCCCACCCTGCCCCCCCTGCCCCCCTGCCCCCCCTGGCCACCCTGGCCACCCTGGCCTCCCTGGCCACCCTGGCCTCCCTGGCCACCCTGCCCCTTCTCATCCTTCCAGTGGGTGGGGCCATGGGAGCACGAGGTGGGCAGAGAATCTGGCTGTCCAGCAGCAGCAAAGAGCCCCAAACTCCTAAATCTGAAATGACAAAAGAGAAAACAGAAAAAACATGATTTGCAGATTGCTCTTCATATACAGTATAATTAGTGAACAGTTACAGAACACACTTACCTAATGGCACAAACAGACTTGGTGGTGGTGGTGGTGGTGGTGGTGGTAGTAGTGGGCAAAGAGCAGAAGAGGCTGCAAAGAAATGGAAAAAAAACACATAAGAAAACGCATATGGGTACAAATCACACGAGGCCCTCCAAACACTTACCTAATGGCACAAACACGGTGGTGGTGGTGGTAGTAGTGGGCAAAGAGCAGAAGAGGCTGCAAAGAAATGGAAAAAAAACACATAAGAAAACGCATATGGGTACAAATCACACGAGGCCCTCGAAACACTTACCTAATGGCACAAACACGGTGGTGGTGGTGGCAAAAAAAGCAGAAGAGGCTGCAAAGAAATGGAAAAAAAAACACATAAGAAAACGCATATGGGTACAAATCACACGAGGCCCTCCAAACACTTACCTAATGGCACAAACACGGTGGGGGTGGTGGTAGTAGTGGGCAAAGAGCAGAAGAGGCTGCAAAGAAATGGAAAAAAAACACATAAGAAAACGCATATGGGTACAAATCACACGAGGCCCTCCAAACACTTACCTAATGGCACAAACACGGTGGTGGTAGTAGTGGGCAAAGAGCAGAAGAGGCTGCAAAGAAATGGAAAAAAAACACATAAGAAAACGCATATGGGTACAAATCACACGAGGCCCTCCAAACACTTACCTAATGGCACAAACACGGTGGTGGTGGTGGTGGTGGTGGTGGTGGTGGCAAAAAAAGCAGAAGAGGCTGCAAAGAAATGGAAAAAAAAAACACATAAGAAAACGCATATGGGTACAAATCACACGAGGCCCTCCAAACACTTACCTAATGGCACAAACAGACTTGGTGGAGGGGGGGTGGTGTAATCCTTTATAGGCAAAAGGAGGCTGCAAACATTAAACATACATGAGAAATCGCATGACCTACATACGTGCACATAATAAATTACAGTTATCAGGAAAGCAAAAATGGTGTCTTTGGAAGCTGGGAAGGTAAGGGGGCAGGTTTAGATGCCAAATCTAGACTGCACACCTTTAACAAACATGAGAAAACACATGTCCAAACCACATGCACATGGGGCCAACTGCCAATGATTAAAAGACACTTGAGGGGTTCCCAAGCTATTGTGGGTTGGAGGGGATTCACCATAGACAACTTAAGCACACCCAAGATAAGTACAAATTCTCTCCTTCCTTTTTTTTGGGAGAGAGAGATACAATTGTCTTACCTCCAGATAATGTAGGTTGTGGGTCACAGGGTCTTGCTAGCACATAAGAAACATCGATCTATAACATCCAGCAGCCATATTGGCCATGTGCTCCTTTTATAGCTGGCTCACAGGTGTGATAATTAGCGGCCGTTTCTATATATATCTGCGCATTCGCGAATTTGCGCGTTCAAAATGGAGGACGATATCCCAGACGCATTAGATGGTGCAATGCTGGCATTTATCGGTGCCTTGTTTGAGGAGGCCCTAGCACAGGAGGCAGCAGAAGGTGGGGAAGCTGCAGCAGAAGGTGGGGAAGCTGCAGCAGCAGCACCTCCAGCAGCAGCACCTCCAGTCCGTGTGCCCTTACCTCGCCAGCCACGCATTTTTGCTCCAAGGATCTATTTGGACAAGCTGCGGGATTCTGATGTCAGGAGGAAGTTCCGGCTCGAGCGAGGAACTATTCTACACCTCTACCAGCTCATAGCAGACAAAATTGACCCGGACACACAGCGCGGCCATGCGGTGCCCGGCATGGCCAGATTGCTGGCCAGTTTGTATATTTTAGGGCGTGGCAGCTTCCAAGCCACTTCGGGAAGTATCATGGGCATTAGCCAGCCCACAGTTTCAAGGGTGTTCATGTTGGTCATTAATGCCATAGTCGATATAGTGCCCAATTTTATCCACTGGCCACAGAATGAAAATGAGTGGAATGAAGTCAAGTTGGGTTTCTACCTGCGGGCACACATGCCGCAAATCCTAGGGGCAATCGATGGCACCCACATAGCCATTAGGCCACCAAGGAGCCACGAAAGTGAGTACCGGAACCGCAAGCAGTACCACTCCGTGAACGTCCAATTAGTGTGTGACGCCAAACAGCGCATCATGAGTGTCAACACTGGTCACCCAGGGTCGTGCCATGATTCCAGTATGTTAAGAACCAGTACTCTGTACGAGGTGTTTGAAAGTGGACAAATGCCCCAAGGGTGGCTTATTGGTAAAGTATTTTGTCTTAACAACATAAACTGTAAGATTACATAGACATAGGAATAAGCTACATCGGTGTACACCCTGATTTAAGCAAAGCCTACCTAAAATGGATGTGTTAGGAGTTGTCAGGCTGTTCACACACAACCAGATCAGCAGCTTAGCAGCTCACAAAAGAAAGATTTGCAAAGTTGTCTTTGAGTCCAATGAAGGTGGTTAACCAATGTGTAAATGGTGTCCTCTAGCCACCCAAAGAAAACCTACAAATGATTCCAATGGTATTGCCATATCCCCAAAGTACTTTGCATAAGTGAGTCAATATTGGTTTCCTCACTCTAGTTGCAGATATATTCCAGAAGTAATACCTAGGCTAATGTAATAGGAACAAAATAGGGGCCAAGTTGGAACTTGCAAGAGAAACCCACCACTTTGTGTGTCCTTTTTCCCATTTGTATTAGTGATTTAGGCAGTTAGACAGAGTTGAGATGTTTCATATGAGTTTTTGCAAACAGACGAGCAGGTTGTTTAGTAAAATGCCTAATTGTCTCCCATTTTGAGGAGTCATCTAAAGTCACATGATATGAAGAACTAATGTATATTTTTCTTATTTTTCAAGGGATGCTGGTTACCCGCAGCTGACGTGGCTGATGGCTCCAATCAGGTACCCCCAGGGCCCAGCAGAGAGGAATTACAACAGGGCCTTGCGGAGAAGCCGGAGTATCATTGAGTTGACCATAGGTCTTCTCAAATCCCGGTTTCTCTGCTTGGCCCGGCCTGGGGGTGAACTCCTGTACTCTCCTACAAAGGCTTCCAAGATCATCCTGGCGTGCTGCGTGTTGCACAACATGTGCGTTGCCCGGGATGAATCTTGGGAGCTGACGGAGGAGAGGGAGCCAGAGGTCCGTCAGCCGGCGGCCCCCAGGTGGCGGAGCACCGCTGCAGGTATGGCCACCCGGAATACCCTGGTTGCTAGCCACTTTACATGTAAGTACTGTAACCGGTCAAGATAGGGCATGTGTATTAATTAGCTAGTTAGCAGAGGTGCCACTCACAGGGAGACAGAGGGTCATTATCATCTGCCAATGATACTTGCCATTGTAGATAAAGTGTAGTCAACATTGGTAAAATTGTGTTACTTGAGCAAAAACATGCACCTCTAACCATAAACATGTTGGTATTGTGAATAGTGTAAAGGGCTGAGAAGAGCTGGCAGGTGTTTATTTGTGTCTATGCCACCTGTGTAGTTATTGATAACATGAACGGCTGCTTGGTATCTTATGGTGTTGTAATTTTCCAGAACGTCAACATCTTGGAATCATGGCACGTACCATGGGAAGCCTGTGGTGATGGGCTGTCTGGCGTCACAGGTGTGTATTCAAATGTTTACATTAATGATTTCTGGTTTGTGTAAGTTGGCATAAAATGTGTTATTTCACTCGTGATGTCGAAATTAAATGAAGTTCAGAATGAAGCAAACAGGCATTAAGATGTGATTTTCATAATGAAATGTCTTATCCTTTGTTTTATTTTTCCAGGAGTGGTACTGCTTGCGGGTGTAGGTGGTAGAAACCCACCTTGATGGACTCCACTCATCTTCTTTTGTGGTCAGTGGATATTTGGTAAGGCACATGGCCAATGACCAACATGAACACCCTGGAACTTCGAAAGTGGCTTGGAAGCTGACCAGCAACCTTGCCATGCCTGTCCCCTATGAGCTGGTAGAGGTGCAGAATGGATTCTGAACTCTGCCTGAAGTTGTGGAAGACATCAGAATCCCGTAGCCATGGAGCAAAGATCGTGGTCTGGCGCTGTAAAGGCACACGGACTGGAGAGTGACAATATTATTTTGCTGCATCCCTCCTTCTGCTGTCATTCTCAAATAAATAAAGACTTTAGAATTGAACATGTGTTTTTTGGTTTTGTGTGGGTGCCTACAGACAAAAGGGCCATCCACACTGTAAGATTTAGAGAAGACTTTATCCTTCAGATTAACATTTTCTATGTAGTGCAAGGGCCTGCCTGATTGCATCCAAATTGAAAGTGTTGAGGTTTGAGCTTATATTATATGGTTTGGTTAAGTCTACGGGAAAAAGTCTAGACAAATTGTTAGTGTATGGCCCATTAAGCTGCCAAGGCCGGAGTTTTGCACTTTGCATGCTGCTTGTACTGGTGATGTGAGGGGTTATAATGTAGAGTAGGGATGTGACAGTGTTGTGTTGAGGTGTGAGGCAAATGTAGTGTTGGACTATGAGGGTCTGTGTTGTTGAAATATGGAGAGAGTCCAATATCAGACACCTATGTTTATTGGTCAAGAAATTGTAAGAACCATGGTAAATATGTAAAGAATTGCATCTCGATAAAACTAGGACCACACTCATAAAATCAAAATTGTGTTGTTTCCATTGATGTGCTTGAAATTTGGGTAGGACACCCCCCCCCCCCCCAAATTCAAGATAGTTAAAAAAAACTGTTAAAAAAAATGAGAGTGAAAAGAGATCCCAAGTGTAGTGATGTGATTTGAACCCATGACGTTGTTAACTGCAGTGAAGTTGCAAAGCACTTAGCTATTGTGCAGAATAAAGCTGTATGGTGGAAAAAAAGGAGTGTGTTAAGGCTAAAAAGCACATATAGCTAAAGAACTAAACATTGTATGGAATGTGGGAAGAAGACCATGGTAAAATTGTGAGGTTTCATCTTGCCCTGAAGTAGGGTAGGGGTTTGGTCACTTGCCTTTGGTACTTTCAATCATAAGATCGATTCGACACACAGACAAGATCAAAAAAACACTTAAAATGGTGTAAGCTTGCAAGCGCTTCTGAGTGTAACATTATTTAGCAATATATATGATGTAATCCGTTACATTTTAGCAATATAAACAAAAAAAGAAAATAAAAAAAGTAGGTGGAGATGGTAAGCCTCGAACCTACAGCAGAGGGAGATGAATTACAGACGTGTGATGTGTGCACTAATCCACTACCCCACATCGCTATGTGAAACTGCTATAAGCACGAAGACATAAGTTTGCGAATTGGCGAAGCCGCGATCGTAAGTGAATCCCGCTGACGGCGGAATTCATTATTGCTGTTTCACTAGCCAATTCGCCGCAGCGCCAGTTAATTGATTTGAACGCGGCGAAACTGAAACACGTCATAGATGTTTGAAGCTGCAGTTTCTTTAAATCCGGCCCTATGTAACTATGTATGATGAGGCCACAATTTAGTGCACTCAAAACAAGATTAGAGAATTTTTGGATAAATTCTTTGGCAGACTTTGAATGTAAATAACACCACAGTAAGCAAGCCTTATATGAAGAAGCCAAACTGTAGTACACTCAGGCCCAAGTTGATGGGGGAACATGACTGCCAATTTGTTGTTTATCAGTGTTCTCCCATCTCTGTAAGCTCATGTTACTCCCTTTCTCAACCTCAGAACTGTAACGCTCATGCGTTTTTGTTAGTGGATGGATTTGCAGCTGCAGAATTGTCACACTCAGTAGTCGTGTAGAGATTCTGTTGAACAAACATATCCAACTCTCAGGACTTCTTCACTGTGCACAGCCTGTTTATGCAATATACATACACTCAATCTGATGTTAATGGAGGGATAGAATATGTGAGAGTATATAGGTGAGAGACAGGCTATAGTATGGTGAGCACCTAGGAGTAGTATTAGGAGAGTGGTAGGTGATGGTAGTAAGCAGATAGGTTCTAATGTCAAGTATAGTGCAGATGGTAGGGGACAGCAGATGGAGTATACAAGACAGAGTAACCTAGTGCAAGAGTAGTTGATGGTAGTCCCAAGAGCTAACAGTCTATGCAGATGATAGGAAATAGCTTAGATAGAGATAGTCCTGGTATATGCAGTAGATGACAGTAGAAGTGTAGGTTAGTAAGGAATCCCCTGTGGGGTACTTATCACTAGATAGGTAGTAGTAACAAAGTTCAGTAGTGAGAGGTGATCCAGTAGCGAGATACGGATCGGCAGCGAGGTTCCGGTTCAGTTCAGGCAAAGGGAATAGCCAACAGCTCCAGCTTCACAAGAGAAGGTGCGGTGAACATGCGGTTTGAACGAGCAATGAGTGAGAGAAAGCCGGCGATTGAAATAGCCACTCATAGCGGCGCTCGGTGATGATGTCATTGCCCTTAAAGGTGTATGCGTCCCATTTGGATAGCAAGATGGGACGCAATATTAAGAGAGAAATGTGGAAATAAGGGTACCAGAGGTACCAGAACATTACAGTACCCCCCCCCCTTAAGGCCGGCTCCGGAAGGCCTCTAGAACTGGTTTTTCCGGGTATTTCGAGTGGAAATTGCGAATCAGTCTAGGGGCATGTATAATTTATCGTTGTAGTAAAGGAAGCCTTCTGCGTCAGCATTTAGTTGTGGTGGAGGTGAATCCAGTCCTATGCTGTGCAAAATCTCCTCCTTCAGGGAACGAACGACGCCGACAATACGTTCATGTGGTATTATAGGAACTGAGGGAACCTTGGTGCAATCATTCTCGGCTAATCGTGAAAGCGCATCCGCTTTTTTATTTTTGTCTGCAGGTGTGTAGGTCACTAAAAAATTAAATCTCAAAAAGAATAACGACCACCGTACCTGCCGGTAGGAAAGAGTTCTATTAGTCTGAAGGTATTGAAGGTTTTTGTGATCAGTATATATAAGGATTGGCAATTGAGTACCCTCAAGTAGATGTCGCCAATTCTCTAGTGCCAGTTTTATGGCTAGCAACTCTTTCTCACCTACTGGGTAATTCACCTCGGGGCTGCTTAATGACTTTGAGAAGAAAGCAACTGGGTGAAGAGGTGAGGTGTTTGTTGGTCGTTGTGAGAGAACTGCTCCTACTGCCATATTTGACGCATCTACCTCCAAGATATATTGAAGGGATGGGTCTGGATGGCGTAGTATGGGAGCAGAAGTAAAGCTTGATTTCAACAGACAGAAAGCTCCATTTGCTTCTTCTGACCATTTGAATGATTTCTTTGTGCTTGTGAGTTGTGTGAGAGGTTTCACAATCGCAGAGAAGTTCTTAATGAACTTCCTATAGTAGTTAGAGAATCCGAGGAACCTTTGTAATGCTTTGCGAGTGGTTGGCACAGGCCAATCCAGAATGCAGGATATTTTGCTCATGTCCATTTTGATTCCATTTTTAGATATAATGTATCCTAAGAATAGTACTTCCTCTTTATGGAATAAACATTTTTTTGATTTAACATATAAGTTATGTGCAAGTAGTCTTGACAACACAAGTCTTACATGTTTTATGTGCTCAGGTAAAGAATGAGAATAAATAAGTATATCGTCCAAATATACTACAACACAAACATCAAGCAAGTCTCTGAATATCTCATTTATAAAACACTGGAAGGCTGCGGGAGCATTACACAACCCAAATGGCATCACGAGGTACTCAAACAGTCCGTATCTGGTTCTGAATGCTGTCTTCCATTCATCCCCTTCACAGATACGAATTAAATTGTATGCCCCTTTTAGGTCCAATTTTGAAAAGTAGGAAGCTCCGCGCACCTGTTCGATAAGTTCAGGAATAAGAGGTAAAGGATAACAATCCTTTATTGTAATGGTATTTAATTGTCTGAAATCAATGATAGGCCTAAGACTAGAATCCTTATTGCGGACAAAGAAGAGTCCAGCAGCAGTGGAGGAAGTAGAAGGTCGGATGAATCCTTTTGCCAAGTTTTCATCCAGATATTCCTTGAGATGAGAGAGTTCATCTTGTGAAAGAGGATAGACGTGACCGAAAGGCAACTTGCTATTAGGGAGTAGATCGATACAACAATCATAGTCCCTATGGGGAGGCAACACTTGAGCGTTTTTCTCAAGGAAAACCTCTGATAAATCCTGATAACATTTTGGTATAATGTCATCCGACACCACAGACAGGATCCTACCATATGGGGGGAGATTACACGTAGTTTCGCAATAGTGAGAAGAGAAGGCTAGCGTTCTTGTTTTCCAATCGATGATTGGTTGATGTATGTGTAACCAGGGAAGTCCCAAAATAATGGGAAAATGTGGTGAGGTTAATACATCAAAGGTGGTGGTCTCCACATGAGACTTGTCAGCAGTTACAAGGAGTGCCTGTGTCTGATTGGTGATGGGACCGGAGGATAAAGGGGTACCGTTAATAAAACTAACAGAGACAGGTTTGGGTTTTGGAACAATAGGTATTTTATTTAAGGAGGCAAAACAAGTATCAATGTAGTTTCCACAAGATCCAGTGTCGATCATAGCCTTGGTGGTGATCCTAGTTTGGTCCCACTGCAATGTCAATTGAACAAAAAGATAAGGATTAGAAAAGGAAGTTGTTAGTCCCCCTAGCAAGACATTTGAACACTCACCCTCTTTTTTGCGGACAAGAGGACAGCCGCTTATCAAATGATCCGAGGATGCGCAGTACATGCAGAGATGTTCGGTTTTCCTCCTGGCACGTTCGGAAAGGGTCAAAGGTGGGCGTATCATTCCTACCTCCATAGGAGTAGGGTCAGCGGGCAACATCCGAGAAGGACTGGAAAATGGTAAGCCCATCTTCTCAGCCTTTCTTTCTCGCAGTCGTCTGTCAATATTGATACTGGTCTGCATCAGGCCATCCAAAGTGCCAGGTAAATCCGCTCGGGCGAGCTCGTCTTTAACGGCCTCTGATAGGCCGAGTCTGAACTGCGTTCGCAAAGATGTGTCGTTCCACCCTGAATCAGGGGACCATCTTTTGAAATTTGCCACGAAATCTTCAACAGGTCTCCTTCCTTGTTTTAAAGCCCTCAATTGGGTATCAGCAGTACTCTGCCTATTGGGGTCTTCATATAAACTAGCGAGTTGCGCTAGGAATAAAGGATAGGAGTTAAGGAGTGGGTCATCTTTCTCAAAGAGAGCGTCTGCCCAGGCCCGGGGTTCACCCGTCAGATAGGAGATAATGGTACAGACTTTAATTTGGTCAGTGGTGTAGGTCAGAGGTTTTAACAAGAAAAGCAATCGACATGCGTTTCTAAATTCACTAAATTTACTCCGATCACCAGTAAACACTAGAGGAGGGTTTATCTTAGGCTCACGGGGCTGAGCAGCAGAAAGCTGCGTGAGACGGCCAACCTGCTGTCTTAAAGCCTGATTTTCGTTTTTTACCTCTGTAAGAGCAAGGATCAATGCATCTACTTGCTGTTTTAATTGTAGTATCTGAGTGGGTAATTCTGCTGAATCCATAATTTTTTTAAGGCTCGTTCAATCTGTAACGCTCATGCGTTTTTGTTAGTGGATGGATTTGCAGCTGCAGAATTGTCACACTCAGTAGTCGTGTAGAGATTCTGTTGAACAAACATATCCAACTCTCAGGACTTCTTCACTGTGCACAGCCTGTTTATGCAATATACATACACTCAATCTGATGTTAATGGAGGGATAGAATATGTGAGAGTATAAAGGTGAGAGACAGGCTATAGTATGGTGAGCACCTAGGAGTAGTATTAGGAGAGTGGTAGGTGATGGTAGTAAGCAGATAGGTTCTAATGTCAAGTATAGTGCAGATGGTAGGGGACAGCAGATGGAGTATACAAGACAGAGTAACCTAGTGCAAGAGTAGTTGATGGTAGTCCCAAGAGCTAACAGTCTATGCAGATGATAGGAAATAGCTTAGATAGAGATAGTCCTGGTATATGCAGTAGATGACAGTAGAAGTGTAGGTTAGTAAGGAATCCCCTGTGGGGTACTTATCACTAGATAGGTAGTAGTAACAAAGTTCAGTAGTGAGAGGTGATCCAGTAGCGAGATACGGATCGGCAGCGAGGTTCCGGTTCAGTTCAGGCAAAGGGAATAGCCAGCAGCTCCAGCTTCACAAGAGAAGGTGCGGTGAACATGCGGTTTGAACGAGCAATGAGTGAGAGAAAGCCGGCGATTGAAATAGCCGCTCATAGCGGCGCTCGGGCGATGATGTCATTGCCCTTAAAGGTGTATGCGTCCCATTTGGATAGCAAGATGGGACGCAATATTAAGAGAGAAATGTGGAAATAAGGGTACCAGAGGTACCAGAACATTACAAGAACCAACATCAGAATAGAAGTAATGCCTGTAAATCGTCAAGAAGCAAGTGGCTGATGCTTTGTTCAAATATTTTGGCTGACTCCTTCATGCATGATGCTGGGCTATGGCAGGAGTAGCTGTGGACAAGGAGGCAGAATAGGCTGCGGTGGACTGCGCACTAGTCTCTGCTTGGATGACAGAGGATGAGGAGGATAAGGATGGTTAAGTAAGCCAATCCACCACCTCCTCTGCATGCTGTGGCTGGATAACACGGGCAACTTCACTAAACAAAGGAAACGGTGCCCTGCCTGAGAATGGACCATGTCCAACTTTGCCTGTGGACACAGATGCTGTTGGCTCCCTCGCAGTGCCATGGGAATGTCTGCCTCTCCTTGTTAGCCTCCCAGACATGATGGGGGGGCTTATTACTGAAATAATGTGTACTTGGATGCACTTTAATCAATGAAAATTGTTGTTTGGTCCATATTGACTTGAGGCCCCCTACACAGACACACTCCACTGACACACTACAATATACTCCATTAAAACTGCACTAACAAACTTTAATATACTGCAGTAAAACTGCACTAACCCACTTAAATTTACCGCAGTTAAAGTGCAATAGCGCATTTCAAAATATTGCACTAAAAGTGCCGTAACACACTGTGACGAGACCCTTGCTTGCTCTGTCCGCTCTCCCGACACTCCTCTGTTTCTAGTCAGCCAGCTTGCAGATTGCATCGTCTGATGGTTCGGTCAACCAAGGATCCGGGATCCGAACTACAGCTATGTGCCGTTCGGAATCCATTAGAATTAACACCAAGCAGGCTGTATGTAAGTTCAAACAGGAAGACGTTTATTGCAAGAACACAGCACACTTTTATACAGAAAGTGGAACATCCATGCAAATGAGGACTTGAAAATGAGTCAACAGGGATTGGTCAGATAGCTTTGACCAATGCAAGGAGACAGAAGCCCCAGGGGGCAAATAATGTACACAATAGTCAGACACAGAACAATGGTTCCCTAACGAGCCCTGAATACACATTCCTCTGAGTGTCAATATATCCCTTAGCAGACAACAGGTGAGGTCATTAGCACACCTGACAATAGCCACCTCAGACAGTAAGCAACATTTTCATAACTTCTAAAATATGCATCACATTCAAAAAAAACTTACATTTTCAGAATCAGCATACTTCTAATGCAAACATAACCAAAAATCATAGAAATCCCTCCAGGGGTTAAAAAGTTAGACGGAAGTCCTTTTCTGACCCACCGTCTCTTCAGAACTTCCTGGGATGACCATAATAGGAGTGGACTTCCTGCTCAGAAACCTCATGGCAAAGGGGACAATTGACCTTGCTGACAAATATGAAGCAATTCAACCCATCTGTCCTTAAATTCCAGTGATGGTGAACACCATCACATATCTTCCCCCGGGTAAACAGTCCAACAGCCACAGTGGGACCCCGAATGGGTCAACTCGAGGATGTTGGAAAAGTAGTCTTAAGGTTCTAGGTCTGTCTGTCGGGATAACCCCTCCGCATTCCCATGTATATTCCTTGTGTAGGGGTGTGGGGCCTTTGTGTAATTGAGAAATCTACACGTATGTGTCTTCCATCAAGTTCCATTCCATTTGCATGTTCTTTTGCCTCCTTTGCGTCTTCAACATTTTCAAAGCAGACAAACGCGAAACCCCTGGAACGTCGAGACTGCCGATCATACACAATGGATATATCAGCCATTGGACCATATGTTGAAAATACTTCTCTTAGATCTCGCTCCGTTGTGTAACGACTTAGGCCAAACACGCCCAAACAGCAGTTAGGATCAGGATTTACCGGACGTACTCTACTTCCTATATGCTGCCTTTGATTTGACATGGGAGAGCGACTGTGGCTGTGACGTCTGGTGGTCCCGGCCATGGTGGCCTCTGGGGCATAAGAGGAAGTTAAATGGCCCAAATCGTTCCCCAAAAGTACTTCTGTAGGTAACTCGCGTAGTAATCCCACTCGCACATATCGCTCCCCTGAGCCCCAATCCAAGAGGACTTGGGCGGTGGATAAACGTAGCACCTGGCCCCCTGCTACCCTGACTGCAACAGTCTGACCGGTCCGGGCTGACTGGGGAATCATGTGAGGCTGGATGAGGGTAATCGTAGCCCCGGAATCGCGGAGTCCCTGGGCTGGCTGCCCATTAACCCATACTGCCTGGCGATGGTGCTGCCGATTATCCCCGGCAGCAGCTTGGACAGGATCCGCTTCAAAAAGTTCGCCGCACTCTTCCTGAACATCTCGATGGTTGGGCTCATTCTGGTAGCAATGAGCCGCTGGTCTGGATGGATGATTAGTCTCTCGATACCTCATGGATTGGCTAGGGCAATGTCATTGCAGATGACCAGTTCGGTTACAGGTATAGCACTTAGGTCCGGTAGGAGGGTTGGGTCGGACTGGGGGTCTCGAGGCGGACCACTGAGGTACTGAAGTCGGCTTAGAGGCTGGTAAATTGGGCTGAGATAGTGAATAGCGCTCGTTTTCACCCGACCGTCGAGAGTCCAGATATTCATCGGCCAGAGTAGCCGCTTGCTGTACCGTCTGTGGTTGTTTATCTCGCACCCAATCCCGTACTACCGGAGGGGTGTGGTTAAAAAACTGTTCTAATAGTACTAGCTGGGTGATGTCCTCTATGGTATGAGCGTGGCTTCCCTGGAACCAGTTCTTAAGGTTCCGCTGCATATGATGTGCCCACTCCACGTACAGTGGGTACGGAAAGTATTCAGACCCCCTTAAATTTTTCACTCTTTGTTATATTGCAGCCATTTGCTAAAATCATTTAGGTTCATTCTTCTTCCTCATGAATGTACACATAGCACCCCATACTGACAGAAAAACACAGAATTGTTGACATTGTTGCAGATTTATTAAAAAAGAAAAACTGAAATATCACAAGTATTCAGACCCTTTGCTGTGACACTCATATATTTAACTCAGGTGCTTTCCATTTCTTCTGATCATCCTTGAGATGGTTCTACACCTTCATTTGAGTCCAGCTGTGTTTGATTATACTGATTGGACTTGATTAGGAAAGCCACACACCTGTCTATATAAGACCTTCCAGATCACAATGCATGTCAGAGCAAATGAGAATCATGAGGTCAAAGGAACTGCCTGAAGAGCTCAGAGACAGAATTGTGGCAAGGCACAGATCTGGCCAAGGTTACAAAAAGATTTCTGCTGCACTTAAGGTTCCTAAGAGCACAGTGGCCTCCATAATCCTCAAATGGAAGACGTTTGGGACGACCAGAACCCTTCCTAGAGCTGGCCGTCCGGCCAAACTGAGCTATCGGGGGAGAAGAGCCTTGGTGAGAGAGGTAAAGAAGAACCCAAAGATCACTGTGGCTGAGCTCCAGAGATGCAGTCAGGAGATGGGAGAAAGTTGTAGAAAGTCAACCATCACTGCAGCCCTCCACCAGTTGGGGCTTTATGGCAGAGTGGCCCGACGGAAGCCTCTCCTCAGTGAGACACTTGAAAGCCCGCATGGAGTTTGCAAAAAAACACCTGAAGGACTCCAAGATGGTGAGAAATAAGATTCTCTGGTCTGATGAGACCAAAATAGAACTTTTTGGCCTTAATTCTAAGCGGTATGTGTGGAGAAAACCAGGCACTGCTCATCACCTGTCCAATACAGTCCCAACAGTGAAGCATGGTGGTGGCAGCATCATGCTGTGGGGGTGTTTTTCAGCTGCAGGGACAGGACGACTGGTTGCAATCGAGGGAAAGATGAATGCTGCCAAGTACAGGGATATCCTGGACAAAAACCTTTTCCAGAGTGCTCTGGACCTCAGACTGGGCCGAAGGTTTACCTTCCAACAAGACAATGACCCTAAGCACACAGCTAAAATAACGAAGGAGTGGCTTCACAACAACTCCGTGACTGTTCTTGAATGGCCCAGCCAGAGCCCTGACTTAAACCCAATTGAGCATCTCTGGAGAGACCTAAAAATGTCTGTCCACCAACGTTTACCATCCAACCTGACAGAATTGGAGAGGATCTGCAAGGAGGAATGGCAGAGGATCCCCAAATCCAGGTGTGAAAGACTTGTTGCATCTTTCCCAAAAAGACTCCTGGCTGTATTAGATCAAAAGGGGGCTTCTACTAAATACTGAGCAAAGGGTCTGAATACTTAGGACCATGTGATATTTCAGTTTTTCTTTTTTAATAAATCTGCAACATAGTCAACAATTCTGTGTTTTTCTGTCAGTATGGGGTGCTATGTGTACATTCATGAGGAAGAAGAATGAACTTAAATGATTTTGCAAATGGCTGCAATATAACAAAGAGTGAAAAATTTAAGGGGGTCTGAATACTTTCCGTACCCACTGTATGTTGTGTTGGTTTGTTTCCGGGATTCTCGAAACTTAATCCGTCTGGCTTTGGGAGTAATGGCAATTTGGGCTAGCAAAGCTTCTTTTACCCGGTCCTAGTCTTTAGCGTCTTCGTCCTCCAGGGCCCGAAATGCATCCGCCACTCTGCCAGTTAAATTACTCGCCAGTAAAACGACCCAATCTTGGGGCAGTACTTCATGTATCTGGCATAGTCTCTCAAAGTCCTGCAGGAATGCGTCAATTTCCTCCTCTCCTTCCTTAAATAGTTTGAACGCCCGAAAGGGCAACTTAGGGAAAGTCGCTGCATCTTTAGGCGTTGTCTCTGATTGCCGTATTTCTGCCATTCTCTGCTCATGTTGCCGTTCTCGTTCTTTCTCTTGACGCTCATCCTGCAGCTGGATGCCTCTAATGGCATTCTGTATGGCGGTCTCTGATGGGTTAGCACCATATAATGCCAACCGCTCTCGAACTCGTTGCTGAAACAAGTCTTCAACTGGCCGGGGTCCTGCATCACCACCCCTCTGATCCATCTCGGCTAGCTCACTGATCAGGGGGCCTTGTTCTTTGTCCCACCGGTCCCTCTGCGGCTCTCAAGTAAGTCTTTCAGCGTGGCTCTCCTGCATGCTGCATAGCTGGTCATTGACCGTGGTGGTTTGGAGTGTCCTGGTAACTGGAGAGCAAATCCCACTGCTGCCAACCAAAGTGACGAGACCCTTGCTCGCTCTGTCCGCTCTCCCGACACTCCTCTGTTTCTAGTCAGCCAGCTTGCAGATCGCATCGTCTGATGGTTCGGTCAACCAAGGATCCGGGATCCGAACTACAGCTATGTGCTGTTCGGAATCCATTAGAACAAACACCAAGCAGGCTGTATGTAAGTTCAAACAGGAAGACGTTTATTGCAAGAACACAGCACACTTTTATACAGAAAGTGGAACATCCATGCAAATGAGGACTTGAAAATCAGTCAACAGGGATTGGTCAGGTAGCTTTGACCAATGCAAGGAGTCAGAAGCCCCAGGGGGCAATCAATGTACACAATAGTCAGACACAGAACAATGGTTCCCTAACGAGCCCTGAATACACATTCTTCTGAGTGTCAATATATCCCTTAGCAGACAACAGGTGAGGTCATTAGCACACCTGACAATAGCCACCTCAGGCAGTAAGCAACATTTTCATAACTTCTAAAATATGCATCACATTCAAATAAAACTTACATTTTCAGAATCAGCATACTTCAAATGCAAACATAACCAAAAATCATAGAAATCCCTCCAGGGGTTAAAAAGTTAGACGGAAGTCCTTTTCTGACCGACCGTCTCTTCAGAACTTCCTGGGATGACCATAATAGGAGTGGACTTCCTGCTCAGAAACCTCATGGCAAAGGGGACAATTGACCTTGCTGACAAATATGAAGCAATTCAACCCATCTGTCCTTAAATTCCAGTGATGGTGAACACCATCACACACACTTCAATATACTGCATTAAAAGTGCACTAACACACTTCAATATACTGCAGTAAAAGTGCCCTGACACTCTACACTGACATACTTCAATATACTGCAGTAAACCTGCCCTGACACACTACACTAAAACACTTCAATATAATGCAGTAAACCTGCCCTGCACAATAACCACTTCCCGCAAACCGACGTACCTGTACGTCAGCTTGCAGAAGTGGTGCAGAAGTGTTTGTACCGGGATGAGGCATGCAGCTACAGGCATCAACCTGGTACCGTTTTTTTAGAGCCAGCAGTCGGCTTTCAGGTAATAACAGCCTATGTGGCTCAGCGTTATCCCAGCGAGCGTTATCCCAGTGAGCAGGAGGGGACGTGCCGCCTTCCGTGGCTCTGCCCAGGTCTGCCATCCCAACGGAAGACCTGAGCAACCAGCCGACACATCCGCCGGCTGCTTGGAGTCCTGAACAAAGCCGAAATCGGCTTTGTTTGGGTCTCCGATCATGTAACCCAGAAGCGACATCACAATGTCACTCCCAGTTTACTCAATTTAAAAAAAATGTCAGTATTCAAAAACTCAGATTTCTGCATTTTGAATACTTTGAAGTACAGAGGAGGGGTCTGGGATCTTTTAGAACACAATAAAGAGTACCTGTCACTGCCTATTACTGTCACAAGGGATGTTTACATTGCTTGTGAAAACAAAAAAAGTGATCAGATTTTTTACGATTTTTTTAAAGCACCCCCCCCCCCCCCCCCGTCCCTGTAACCACACAAAAGAAAACGCATACGTAACTCGCGGCCGAAAATGGTGTTCAAATCACACATGTGAGGTATCGCCGCAATCGCCAGAGTGAGAGCAATAATTCTAGAAAAAGACCTCCTCTGTAACTCTAAACTAGTAGTCGTTAAAAATGTTTAAATCGTCGCCTATGAAGATTTTCAAGTACAGTAGTTTGTCGCCATTCCACGAGTGTGCGCAATCTTAAACTGTAACATGTTAAGTATTTATTTACTCAGCGTGACATCAACTTTCACAATATACAAAAAAATTGGGCTAACTGTACTGTTTAGTTTTTTTAAAATTCAGTGAAATTTATTTTTTCCAAAAAAAAAGACCGCTGCGCAAATACTGTATGACAAAAAATATTGCAACGATGGCCATTTTATTCTCCAGAGTCGTTGCTAAAAATACATATATAATGTTTGGGGGTTCTAAGTAATTTTCTAGCAAAAACTACTGATTTTAACTTGTTAATTCTAAAAACGTGGCACTGAAAATAAAATTACAATTAAAATATCCACTAATGCATACGAAGTGTGATGTTGAACATTAATATAAACAGCTTCTAAAAGTGCAAAATTAATAGTGGAAAGTGTGGAATTAAATTATATTAACAATGGGTGAAATTAAATGTAGGAGAATTCCCAGCCATTTTGCTGGATGTGGGTCCGCCAGGGTTACCGCTAGCAACAACAGCACATTTAAGCATGTTCTCCAAGTGTGAGCACTGAGACAGGAAACAGTCCAGCATCTTTGGGTTTTGTATTTATTTAGGAACGTGGATGGGAGAAGAGAATTAGTGGGATACTCCTCTGGCTCAACTGTTCACAAAGTAAGGGGACAACTGAGAAAAATGCCTCTTAACGCTGACTTGATCTAGGCTGAATACCGGTTGGCGCTTGTTAACGCTGACTTGCTCTCTGTTAACACTTAACTGACTTTGACTCTCCCCGGTGACACAAAGTCCTTTGTACTGCTCCCTTTAGCCCTCCTGGCTGAGGTAGCTACATGTAAACGCTGCTGCAACTCTTAACTCTTCAGGGCCCACACTGGCACCCTCTTTACAGACTTCTCTTCAGGGCTCAGACTCTGGCACCCCTTTCTAGGCCCCCTCTACTGGATAGCTGGGTTCTGGATCCATCTGACCTTCCAGAGTTGTCCCCTGTCCTAGGCAGACCCCTGTAATAGAAGAAAAAAGCGGCACTTCCAGTATTCAAGGAAACAAAGGTTTATTGCAGATACATAAATCCAACACCCGACATACAGGACGACACTGGATCAGCTGCTGATCCAGTGTCGTCCTGTATGTCAGGTGTTGGATTTATGTATCTGCAATAAACCTTTGTTTCCTTGAATACTGGAAGTGCAGCTTTTTTCTTCTATTACATGGATCTTCAGGCTGCGCACCTTGGCGAGCACCCAGCGCTCTAGGATCATTACAGCCTTCCCTGGATATTTAGCCTGCAGCAAGCTTTGGAGCGGTGTATCCTATTCCCTTTCCCCCTTCTGCTTGTCTAGGCAGACCCCTGGGCAGTTTACAGTACTCACGACACTGCTTTCCTGGAAACGTCCGCCCCAATAACTCCACTTGGTCCTCAGCACACTGGATCCCTTTCTGCAGCTCAGCTCAACCCGTTGTCCTCTAGGCCAACCACCAAGGACACCTTCCTCACGCTGACAGGAGGAGAGACAGCCGTCACCCTCCTCCTGTGACTCTGCTTCCCGCCAAAGACGCTCTGTCATGTGCTCCCCTCAGACTTATATCCCCTCCCAAGATGCCTTGCGGCATAATCTGCCCTCTGGGATAGATACAAGCCCTGGTGTGCTATTGGTCAGGTTTCCTCCACTGTCCAATGAGAGCCCCCATTGGACACAGTGGGGAGACTCCCCAAGCTCAACAGGCACACCTTGGAACACGTGACAGCCTAGCTGAACAATCAAAGCCCATCTGATAAGTAGACAAGGCCCCCCTCTATAGTTTGCCTAGCACCTACCTGTGAGGGTAAAAATATCTGGGAATACATATGAAATGTAATGATATAAGACAATTGATTAATTATATAAACAAATAAGTGTTGAAAAAATATATAATTCCATCTGTGAATAAAATACATAGAATGACAAGTGATATAAATGAAATCACAAATGTATTCCATGAATGATTGATGAAAAGGGTCCAGAATCACCAGTGCAAAAAGTAAAATGACAATCCATTGGTATTTGTTCACAAAAGGGCTTGTCAGATGTTATCACCTTCACTCATATAACCCCCCCCCCCCCCAAGGTTTGTTTTCACTTCATAAAGTGTGACCTCGCTTTTATATTTCCAGCAGGGAAAGGGTGTGTGAACTCCTCCATTGCTCTGGTTCCCAATCTGGCTTTAATGAGTTCACCAGCTCACAAGAAACGTTGATAAAAGCATAAGTTTATTAAAAATAAGTTTGAACACTCCCATTTGCCAGGTACTACAGTGCACCAGACTATCCAAGCCAGAATAAAGCAGGTACACAGGTAATCCAACAGATAAGCTCAGTTGGATACTCGCTGTTCACCTCAAAAAAACGCGTTCCACTCAACGCCACAAACTATGGTCACTGACACAGCTTTATTTTGGCTTGGATAGTCTGGGGCACTTTAGCACCTAGCAAATGTGAGTGTTCAAATGAAAAGTGGTATGAAGGGTGCACTGATGTGTCTGTAAGCAGCAACCAAAGGTCCTATTTACCTGGTATGGAATAATGTGTGAATAAATTGTCAGGTGCGCTATAGACAATAGATAATATTCAAATGTAGTAAACACAAATGAAGTGAAAACACAAAAACAAACTTAATCTATACACAGAAATTGTGATCCTGCATATATATTAAGTATATGTGTTATATGTGACTAGTATCCAAAAGTCCATAAAAGTGTCCATAATGAATAAACATAAAAAATGATGATGGATCCAAAACGAGAACCAACAGGTGCTCAAAACAATTCCAAAAGATGTATCTGTGAGGTATCTTCCTTACCAGACGGGTAAAAGTAAGGTGCAATAATCTCGCCAGAAAAATCTCTGTGAGGTGAAAGAAATCCAATGCTGTGTTCACCACGTGAAAAAGCCAAATATCCAAGCCTCTTACCAGATGGATAAAACAATGCGCATGAATGCATCCCTATAAGTGCTGCCCTTTCTTCAGTCACAGCAGATCAACCTGGATATTCTCAGAAGCATACACTTATGGCTCCTATACTCTTCCACGATGTTCCACCAATGTTCACCATAAATGTGACAAAGAATGCAACCAATAGTGCATTACCCCAAAACTTTATTTATAAAAAAAACATATGCAATTACATGGGTGTAGCGAGAATAAGAAAATTGCTCGATAACCCTCTAGATATCCGCGGCCGGCTGCAGTACGGACCGCGGATGGTATGAGTGACGGCACGCCTCCTCACTGGCGCGTTTCCTCCGAGCGGACTTCTACTGAGATAGAAGGGATGTCCGCGCCGTCACTTCCACCTTTTATATATGCAAACTAGGGACAGAATTCTTCCGTTGTCCGCAACAAAAAAACAGTTGTCAGTATTGAATCGCATCGATCCAAACTTTCTTCTATCCCCAATATTTTAGGAATTTTGCGGTAATAAGAAAATATATTAACTAAAATGTCACCGATTACATGAAATGTTATTTCAAGTTCCTAAAATAATTCTAAATAGTGTACTCTAGTATTATGTGATTTCCCCTCCTATGTTGACAACGTAAGATCTTTCTCCCTTTATACCCCGCAGTGACACCTTAATGGGTGAATACAGGTAGGTGCAGCATATAGATAATAGAGCATAATCTATGTATTAATTAAACACATAATATATTACACGCTGAAATTATTAAAATAAATCAATTAAAATAATTAGATTATACTCCATTGTTTTAACCTCTTTTTACTTCTCTTAAGGGTACAACACCCTCTTTAAGCCTCAAAGGTATAAAACTAAATTAAAATTAAATATAAAACACACATAGATAAAATGTATATGGGTAAAAAGAAAATCAAGGAAATATTATCAACTGTTGTTAATATGGGCATTAATGTCCCATTCAATATTATGTCCTAATGGATGGGAACTCTTGAGTTCATATATCCAGAAGGTCTCCCTTCTGGATATTGACCCCTTTAAGTTGCTCCCTCGCCAATGTGGGACATATTTTTCTATGACGATTATTTGAAGATTTTTAGGGTCTTTAAGATGGCACTTAGCAAAATGTTGTGACAAACTGTGCCCTGGGAACCCTTTAT
Organism: Pelophylax lessonae; assembly: GCF_965119305.1. NCBI lineage: Eukaryota > Metazoa > Chordata > Amphibia > Anura > Ranidae > Pelophylax > Pelophylax lessonae. The sequence goes on along the minus strand of NC_138772.1, from coordinate 254,833,971 downwards.
AGATGTTCGCCAAATGTTCCCTTATACGCATACTGGCAGTGCGGATGGTCCTTCCCACATATTGTTGTCCACAACTGCATTGAAGAAGGTACACTATTCCCTGGGTATGGCAAGATATGAAGTTTTTTTATTTGGTATTCCTTCCCTGTGACTGTGGAGGAGAATTTATTGGTTCTAATAGTTTTAGATTCCTTACATATTCTACAACTCCTGCACGGAAAGAAACCCTTCAAGTCTGGGAACATTCTAGAAATAATAGGCTTATCGACAGGGTTGGGAGCCACAAGGTCTTTGAGGTTTTGAGCTTTCCTGTAAATCATTTGGGGTCTAGCTGGGAATGTAGGTCCCAATATTTTATCTCCCTGCAAGACTCCCCAATGTTTCCGAAATAGATGGTTTAACCATCTATAATTGCTTGAAAACCGGGTGTTGACGGCGTATTCAAATTTTCGATTATCTTTCTCTGAAGTCAAATGCTCTTTTGGTACAATCAATGCTTCTTGCTTCAATTGGCCTATATTTTAGATATCTTCGTCCAGAGCTTGAGGATTGTATCCTTTTTCCACAAATCGCTGTTTCAAAACAAGAGCTTGCTTCTGAAAGTCAAGATCTTCTGTACAGTTTCTTCTTATTCTTCTAAACTGTCCCTTAGGGACTGACCTCAGCCATGTAGGATGATAACAACTATCAAGTGCTATAAAGCCATTCTTGTCTGTGAGCTTGAAGTAGGATTTGGTGGAAAAACCAAAGCCTTTCCTGGAGATTACTAAATCCAGGAAATGGATGGAAATGGGGCTATATTCATACGTGAATCTAATACCCCAACTATTACAATTCAAATCCTCCATAAATGATTCTAAAGAATCTTCACATCCTTTCCATATGACTAAGGTGTCATCAATATAGCACCTCCAAAATATCAGCTCCTTGGCCCTATTAAAGAAGATGTTCCTGTTCTCCGATAGGGCCATAAACAGATTTGCAAGACTCGGAGCAAATCTGGCTCCCATGGCCACTCCTGTGCGTTGGAGATAGAACTCATTTACATATTAGAAATAATTGTGTTCCATTCCAAAAATGAGAAGGTCAAGAATAAACTGTTTTTGTTTAAACAGAATTTCATATCTGGGATCTAGAAAGGTGCTAACAGCTTCATATTGTATATAATGGGGAAAGACAGTATACAAGGATGCTACATCGGCCGTCACTAGTAAGACATCTCCCTCCACTTCTAACTGGGTCATTTCTCAAATGCATTGAGCCGTATCCTTCAAGTACGCAGGATTTTCTTGTACTAACGGATGCAAGAAAAAGTCTACATATTTCCCAATTCTCAAGGTCACAGAGTCTATGCCACTTACAATAGGTCTTCCCGGTGGCTTACTAAGACTCTTGTGCACCTTAGGGAGATAGTAGATGGTCAGTATTCTCGGTAGAGGAGGTGCCAAGAACTCCTTTTCTTTTTTGTTTAGAATGCCTTCCTCAAAACCTTTACAAATGAGCTTTTCTAATTTTTTCTTATACAAGTGGGTTGGATCTTTTTTCAAGACTTCATAGGTGTTTTCATCGGACAGGAGATTTTCTATTTCCTGTGTGTAGTCTTCTTTTTTCAATAACACAATTCCGCCTCCCTTATCCGCAGGTCTAATGATAAGGTTTTTGTTGTCGCACAAAGTTTTGACTCCTCTCATTAGGTCTCTTTGGGGTTTAAAATGTATCTCCTTATCCTCTAATTCCTTCAAAACCAGGTCTCTGAATATCATAATATTACTCTGTGTCCCCGAAGGGTTAAACAGAGAAGCATTTCTAAGACCAGTAGGAATACCTGAAGTTTGTTGGTACGATACATAATTCCTCTCATTCGCCTTCGATAAAAAATGTCTTTTAACATTCAACTTCCGTATGAATGTCCACGAAAGTTAGGAATTTGTTGAGAGGTTTCCTTGGAGCATATTTTAACACTTTATTTAAAGTCTGTTTTTCTGAGTCTGTCAGTTCCACATGATAGTTACCATAATCATTTCTATAATATTCCGATCCTGAGGAATATGGTTGTTCTCTCTTGCCATTCCCTTTTTGTTGACCTTGTGAATTTTCTTTCAGGGGTTTGAACTTCTTTGGGTTATTATTTCTCGGATTAGGAGGCCCTTGAATCCTATTGGATTGTTCTTGAGAGATAAATCCTCTCCTAAGTGCCTCATTAGGATCTTTAAAATGCACTTGTGAGGTGGTTCCTCTAGATGTACCTTCCTCCGGGGGTTCTGTAGATCTGAACCAGATCCTTCTTTTTCCACCAAATTAAGCTGCCATTTAAAAACTTTAGAGGAATCAGGAAATTTAGGACTACCACCAGGTCCCATTGGGGAAACCTATTTCTCTTCGGAGGGCGAAGCCTAAGAACTGCTCTCATAAACCGTTCCACTAGCGGATTTGCTGACCATTTTTTCTGTATAAAGGCCGAGATGGCCGAAACTTGAACCTTCAGAGAGCTTAGACTTAACCCTAGATCTAGCCCCGTCTGCAGAAAATAAAGGATCTGCGAAATATTGGGGTTACTTGGTTCGAACTGCCGGTTGGTAGCAAAGCTTGCAAACTTCTCCCATATCCTGGTGTATATGGAGTTCGTGGAGCTCTTCTTGGAGCTTTGCAGTGTACGTATGACCTCTGGTGAACTTCCTAGGTCTTGTAACCCTTGCCTTTCAGCCTTCAGGCTGCTAGGGCCAGCCGAGATGGATTCAGGTGTAGGATGTCTCCTTGCACTAGGAGAAGTGGGGTTTCTGGCAGCATGATCAGAGTACACATGCTCAGATCCATTGCCAGAGAAAACCATGGCCTGCGTGGCCAGTATGGAAGTATCGCAATGACTACCAGATTCTCTGCCAGTAGTCTCCTCAGAAACTTCAGTATTAGTGAGATTGGAGGAAAGGCATAGGCCAGTTGTGCCCTCCACACATGTGTCAAGGTGTCGGTCCCCTCTGCCATTGGGTGAGGGTAGCGCGAGAGGAAGTGGGTTACCTTGTAGTTGTTCGAGAAAGCCAAGAGATCTATTTGCGGAAGCCCCCACTGGAGGACGATCTGCTCGAACACTTCCGGGTGAAGAGTCCATTCGTTGGGATTCCTGAACTGCCCTTAGATCTGCCAGGTGTTGTTGTGTCAATGTCATTATTGGTTCTAGGAGAGAGGTGCTAGGAGAGAACGACTGTGTGTTCCTCCTTGCCTTTGTATATATGCCACTGATGCCGTATTGTCCATGCAGATTAGGACTGGACGCCCCTGTATGTAGGGTAGTAGGGTGGTTAGTGCCATAAAGGCTGCCCGAAGCTCCAGGATGTTGGAGACGAGACCTTCTGTCAGGAATTCCCATCTGCCCTGAGTCTTGTGTGTTTGGCAAGTGGCTCCCCACCCTGCTGCGCTTGCGTCCGTAGTGACCGTGATCCAGTCTTGTGGACCCAACGGCCGGTGTCTCAATAGGATATCTTGGCGTGTCCACCACCGAAGACTTTGACTCATTTGAAAGCTGACCCTGATGGGTTGGGCTAGCCGCAGTTTTCTCCACTGCACTAGGAAGCCCAGCTGGAAGATTCTGAGTCTCCAATGTGCCCATGGAAGCATCGGGATACAGGATGCCATAGACCCTAATAGGCTCATACCTTGGGCTGCTGACATCACTGATGTTGCTAGGGCCTACTGTATCTTTTCCCTTATCTTGGGGATTTTTTGTAAAGGTAAAGAGACTGTGGCCTCTTGGGTATTGAATTGGGCTCCTAGATAGACCATATTTCGCGTAGGTTCCAGCTGGCTTTTCTGTAGATTTACTATCCAGCCGAATGTCCTTAGGGTGGCCAAGAGTAAGTGGACCCTGAGCCCTCTCTCTCTGAGGGGGGGGGCTAAGACTGCAATTAGTACCTTGGTAAAGGTTCGCGGGGACGTTGACAGCCCGAAGGGGAGGCAGACAAATTGGAAGTGGTCTTCCCCTAACGCGAATCTGAGGAACTTTTGATATGCCTCGTGTAGATTTTTATATGCGTCCTGCAGATCCACTGAGATCATCCAGTCCCCTGGTTGGATTATCTGGATTATCGTGTTGAGAGACTCCATTTTGAACCTCTCCAACCTGATGAACTGGTTCAACCTCTTGAGGTCTATCACTGGCCTGAAATCTCCTGTTTTTTTCTGGACCAGGAACATAGTTACATAGTTACATAGTTAGTGAGGCTGAAAAAAGACACAAGTCCATCCAGTTCAACCTATGATGTGTGTGTGTGTGTTTGCTTTTAACCGTACATTGTATACCCCTGTATGTTGTGGTCTCTAAGGTGTCCATCCAATAGTTTTTTGAAACTATCAATGCTCCCCACTGATACGACTGCTTGCGGAAGAGAATTCCACATCCTTACCGCTCTTACAGTGAAGAACCCCTTACGCACTTTAAGGTTAAACCGCCTTTCCTCAAGTTTTAGTGAGTGGCCACGTGTCTTATTGTATCTCCTTTCTCTGAATAGTTTGTTCCTTATGCTAGGGTCGCCAGTACAGTATTTGTACATTGATATCATATCCCCCCTCAATCGTCTCTTCTCCAGAGAGAATAGGTTCAGTGCTTGTAGTCTTTCCTCATAGCTGATGTCCTCCATTCCCCTAATTATTTTTGTTGCCCTTCTCTGGACTTTCTCCAGTTCCAGCACATCCTTCCTGAGGACCGGTGCCCAGAACTGGACAGCATACTCCAGATGTGGCCGGACCAGAGTCTTGTAGAGTGGAAGAATAATCTCTTTATTTCTGGAGTGAATCCCCTTTTTTATACAACCCAGTATTCTGTTGGCTTTGCTTGCGGTGGCTTGGCATTGCATGCCACTGCCAAGCCTGTTGTCTACCAGTACCCCCAAGTCCTTTTCCATCCTAGACTCACCCAGAGGCTTCCCCCCTAGTGAGTAGCTTGCTTTCTGGTTTCTGGCCCCCAGGTGCATTACTTTACATTTTTCTACATTAAATCTCATCTGCCATGTAGTTGCCAACCCCGTTATTTTGTTCAGGTCCGCTTGCAAGGTTTCCACATCCTGCATAGAAGATATTGGCAAGCCTAGTTTAGTATCATCTGCAAATACTGAGATTGTACTAGATATCCCCTCCTCTAGATCATTTATGAATAAATTAAACAGGATTGGTCCCAGGACAGAACCCTGGGGGACCCCACTTTCCACACCCGCCCAATCCAAGTACTCCCCATTAATCACCACCCTCTGGACTCTCCCCTGGAGCCAGTTCTCTATCCAGGTACTCACCTTATGGTCCATACCTACCTTCCTTAGTTTGTACAGTAAGCGTTTGTGGGGAACGGTGTCAAAGGCCTTTGCAAAGTCCAGATACACCACATCCACAGGCTTTCCCTTATCTAGGTGGCAGCTCACTTCATCGTAGAAGGTTAATAGATTGGTTTGGCAAGAACGATTTTTCATGAATCCATGCTGATTACTACTTATACCGTTTTCATTACTAAAGTCTTGTATGTGGTCCCTTAACATCCCTTCCAAAATTTTGCAGACTACTGATGTTAGGCTGACCGGCCTATAGTTACCAGGGATACATCTCGACCCCTTTTTAAATATTGGTACCAAGTTGGCTTTTTTCCAATCAGCTGGCACCATACCTGTCTGTAAACTATCCTTAAAGATCAAGAATAATGGTCTGGCAATCACCTGGCTGAGCTCATTAAGAACCCTCGGGTGCAAGCCATCCGGTCCCAGGGATTTATTTATGTTAAGTTTCTCTAGTTTAGCTCTAAGTCTATCTTCTGTTAGCCATGGCGGCACTTCCTGAGGGAGATGTTAATGCCACTGCTGGTTTACAGGCGTTACCTGCTGCAAGGTAGGTTTTTTTTAAGTCAGTGTCGATACGCCTGTCTAGAACATCCCTGAAGGAGGAGGAATCCTCCATTGGAAGGGTTACATTTTTGGCCAGTCTGGTGACTGCCGCGTCCACCACCGGTGGATTGGACAATGACGCCCCGTCTTCTTCTGTGAGGGGGTATAGTTTCTGGAGTCTACTGGAAGAAGCGGATCTTCTTCCTCCCTTCTCCAATTCCTCCTGAAACAGACCTCTTATTTCTGTCATAAGAGGGAAGGTAGCGACCTGCTTTTGCAGTCTGGGGTAGTAAGTCTTCCCCTTTTTTTGGGGTGGTTCCGGGTCCTCCCATTCCAGTGCCGTCTTTACGGCTTTTATAAATGGGGAAACCATGGAAAATTCAAATCCAGAGTCCTCTGGGTCCTCTGCCGAGGAAGAGGTTATATCCTCACCTTCTCCCCGGATGTTCTGCTGTGTCGCTGAACCTGGGGATTTAGCTTGCGGGATCCGCTGAGCTGGCATTTCCCCTGATGTACCAGGCCTTTCCCTTTCCGAGGAGGCCTGGATGGCAGGATCATGAGCCGGTATGGGGACCGTGACTTGCTCACTTGCCATTGGATGCGTCAAACGTCCCGAAAATTCTGCCAGTAAGTCTTGAACTACCCTTTTCAGCAGAGTTGAGACTTGTTGGCTTTCAACCTCTTGGTCTATGGCTAGCTGTCTGAAGCAGACAGCATACTAATTTGCCCTCCATTGGGTAGTTTCCGCACGACCAGCATTTTGCATTTGCTTTTCTTTTTGAGAGCATTTGCGTCCTCGTGCTTGAGGCCTGCCAGGACTCGAGGAGTCACTTTCTGCCCTGGAAAAACTTTGGTGATCCAGAGAGGCTCTGGACCTCGTGTAGCGGGAATGCGAGCGGCTGGGGCTGAAATAGATAAAAAGGCACGCTCGTCAAGGCATAGGGCACTCTTTTTCCCGCTTCTTCTTACTTACCTGATGTTGGCTCTTACCTGATATGGTGGTGGTCTTGTGTGTGTGGCGGTAAGCTCATGTTGAAAATGGAATACCGAAAGGTGCAGGGGGGGCTGCATAGTCATATAGAGGAAAGGAAGAGGAAAGATCTCTAATAATTTTCTTATCTATATACATGCAAAGATACCTTGTGACATGAAATGAACACCTATGTTTATTTAAATCTATGCCAACACACTGAACCTTATATATTTTTTATCACTATCCCCTCCCGCCGCCCCTTCGTAAAACCCCTAGAAAAGGAAAAAAACATTTTTTTTAAATATATATATATATATATATATACACACACACACAAAACCCCCTTTTTTTTTTTTTTTTTTTTTAAATAGTCATAAAATACAAAAAACTGCCTCCTCTCTATTTCCTATCCCCCCCCCTAACGTCCCCCCATAAGACACTTACCTGTTTTAGTGTCCGTGGCGTGCTGCTTTCTTGACGTCCTGTTCCTATGGACATGTTTTGCCTTGTTGGCTGGAGGGGGTTTAAATAGGCTGTTGAAATAGCCATGACCCTCCCCCCTCCCAGCTTTTTATAATAAAGTTAATTTGGAGGGAAAATGACCTTTTCAACATACAATGACTTTTTTCAACTATACAACGAGCAGTAAGAATACAAAACTTAGTTTTGGCACACACCAGCTACTAGATCACCAGGGAATGTTATATAACAGTCTACATATCGATATACATATAGTGGAATAATTTTGATGCAAACCTCTGCCCCCCCTAACAGAGACACATCAAGGAAAGAACCATGAGATATGCTGCCCCTGCTGCCATAAACAGATCCCACAACATGGAAGCCACGAGAGGGACACCATCTCTACTAAGAGAACTCCTCACCCCAGAAGACCACCAGAAGGGGTTCCTCACCTTGCTGGTGCCATTGGCATGCCTAAGATGCAGGGCTTTGACCTGGGAGAGGCTGAACCCAGACGGAACTGCGACATAGTCGCTAGGTAAGAGCTTTTGTCTTGAATATGATGGTCTGTAGGTGTTGATCTTTTGAGGACAAAAAGGAGAATGAGGAGGTTGCTCTCAGTCACACTTTTATAGATTTAAACAGGTCCTGTGGGTGGATATAGGGGCGGAGCTATATCATGTGTATGCTGCCATGTTGGCGTCAGGAAAATTTTTTTTTTTTTTTACTATGACAAATGCGTTTGAATGCGGGGGGTAAAGGGCCAGGTGGCGGTATGGGGTTGGGGGTGATTGCATTAGAGTGTACATAAGTTACTGTTTTGTGTGTATATCGGGGTGTGTAGGTAAGGGTATGTATATATGTATTTATGTGGGCCGGTGCGTATGCATAGGGGTGCGCATATATGTATATATGTGGGTAGGCATGGAGGTTTTTGGGTCAAGAGAATCATTTAGTTGTATGTTTATCTAGGTGTATAGATGTTTATATGCGTATGAGTATATATGTGTATATATATATATATGTATGTGTATGTCCAATGAGATTTTTTAGTTCTCCTTTCCCCTTCCTTTACTTTCTCTTTATAAACATGCAGCCCCTCTTGCACCTTTCGGTATTTCATATCAACATGAGCTTACCACCACACACACACAAGACCACCCTCATACCAGGTAAGAGCCACAATCTGGTAAGTAAGAAGATGTAGGAAAAAGAGTGCCCTATGCCCTGACGAGCGTGCCTTCTTATCTATTTCAGCCCCATCCACTCACTATCCCGGTTTAGGAGATCCAGACCTTCTCTGGATCATTAAGATCTCACCAGGGCAGAGAGCGATTCTTCAAGTCCTGGCAGGCCTCAACCTAGAGGGCGTAAATGCTCTCAAAAGAGGAACACACAGGGTTTGATTCCGGAGAGGGAGCCTGAGAAACGGCTACCACATCCAAGGAAGGCAGCAGGCGTGCAAATTACCCACTCCCGACTCGGGGAGGTAGTGACGAAAAATAACAATACAGGACTCTTTTTCGAGGCCCTGTAATTGGAATGAGTACACTTTAAATCCTTTAACGAGGATCTATTGGAGGGCAAGTCTGGTGCCAGCAGCTGCGGTAATTCCAGCTCACAGTATCCCCACAAAGGGCTCAACGCCCAAAAGGCAAATGCTGGTCATGTGGAGATTACCCAATGCGGGAAAACTTGTCTACAGTCACTGCTTCAGGCAGCTGGCCAGGGACCAAGAGTTTGAAAGCCAGCAAGTGTCGACACTACTTAAAAAAGTGGTTCATGACACCCTGTCGGAATTCTCTGGTCAACTGAAACAACAGGCGGCACACAGATAGGCTGTGATTCCCGGACAGGCTCATGACCCACTGGCATACAGACATCCCCTTCTGTGGATTCGCCAGGCGTTTCAAGGACAGCACCAGCTCAGCGGTCTGTGCGAGCTGAATCTCCAGGCTCAGCGACACAGCTGAACACGTGGGAAGAAAGAGAAGACATATCCTCCTCTTCAGCGGAAGATCTAGAAGACTCAGGATTCAAGTTTTCTATGGTCCCCCCTAAGAAAGTCCTCTTCTTCAAATAGGCTCCACAAATTATACCCCCTCACAGAGGAGGATGGGGCATCATTGTCCAACCCACCAGTTGTGGACGCTGCAGTGACCAGGTTGGCTAAAAACGTCACTCTGCCAATGAAGGATTCTTCCTCCTTCCAGGATATCCTGGACAGGCGGATAGACACGGACTTAAAGAAAGCCTATCTTGCAGCAGGCAGCGCCTGCAAACCGGCAGTGGCATTGACGTCAGTGGCAAGCGCCCTACGAGTATGGACACAGAACTTGGAATGCACCATTAAGAGCCAACTGCCAAAGGAGCAAATCATCAAAGCTCTAGATGAAATTAAGCTCTCTGCAGATTTTGTCGGTGAGGCAGCCATTGATGTCATCAGGTGGTCCTCCCGAGCAATGCTGAACTCTGTAACAGCAAAAAGAGCATTATGGCTGAAGCCTTGGGCAGCAGATCCGTCGTCAAAGCAAAACTGCTGCAAACTCCCCTTTGACGGAAAAGCCCTATTTGGTCAGAAGCTGCAGACAGCCATCTCCAGGCTTACAGGTGGAAGATCCAGTCTTCTCCCCCAAGACAGGAGAACCAGGAGGCAAAGCGGACGTCCCTCTAGAGTCATCCTGAATAGTTTTCGAGATTTTGGGAATAACCACTCTAACAGGGGCTCCAGGAGGAATTGGAGAGGTACTCAAACCACCTTCCTCAGAACGCAAAGGAATAAGGCCCCTGCGGCTCCCCTGGCCACCCAAAAGCCCTTTTGACCCCCTCGCCAGTCCAAGGGGAAGCAGTGGGGGCAAGACTGCTGGGGTTCACTGAGGTCTGGCAGGACAATTGCCAAGACCGGTGGGTTCAGTCCACGATACGGCTAGGCCACTATTGGTCATTCAAGAGACAACCCCCAAGTATTCGTTTGTTCCCACCAAAACATCCCAGTCCCCCCTGAAACTGGCGGCTTTGCAGGAATATATAGATATCCTGCTACACCAAATGGCGATTATAACAGTTCCTACTTGTCAATAGTTCACGGGGTTCTACTCAGTTTCTGGTCCAGAAGAAGACAGGAGGTTTCAAACCAGTAATAGACCTCAAGGGGCTAAACAAATTCATAAAATTGGAGAGATTCAAGATGGAATCTCTCAATACCATTATCCAGATGTCAGGGTACAAACACCAGGAAGAAGGGCTCTAGGACCCAGCAGCACTACCAGCAATTTACCTGGGCCTATATAAGGAAGCCTGCCAGTGATTTTAGTTGCTGGTTGATCTTCGGCTCCTCCAGTGTGTTATCCTTGTGATATTCCAGTTCCTGATTCCTGTTACCGACCCGGCTTGTCCTTGACCTGTCTCACGATTTCTTCCTGTGTTTGACCTCGGCTATCCACCTGACTACGCGTGCTCTGACATCCACCTGGCTCCTGATCTTGGCTATCCACCTGACTACGCTTGCTCTGATATCCACCTGGCTCCTGATCTTGGCTATCCACCTGACCACGTTCCAGTCTCAGCGTTATCCAAGTCCTGCAAACACCTCACGGGCGCCACCAGTCTGCTGATCCCACTCCAGCACTCCAGCTGTACTCTGGATCCTTCTGTACACAGTCCAGCAGGCGACCCGTGCTACTTTGGGCCTGACCTCTCCTGTTCTCATCCTCAGGGGGGTCTGGAACTTAGCCGCAAGGGAAGCCCTCTCTCTCCATTGGCCTCCAGCACCAGGTACGTGATACCAGATCATTCAGCCAGGAGATTGGATGATATCAGTGGATTTACAGGACGCATACCTACACGTCCCGATACACCAGGACTATCAAAAATTCCTCAGGTTCTCGGTAGGGGACAGTCATTTCCAGTTTGTCTGCCTTCCCTTCGGGCTATCAACATCCCCGTGAACCTTTACCAAGATGCTGATTACAGTTCTAGCACCCTTCAGGGAGAAGGGGCTCAGAGTCCATCACTTTCTGGACGACATTATTCTTGTAGCCCAAAATCTAGATCTCTTGCAGCAACAAAGAGATCTGCTCCTGTCCACCTTAAGGGCATTCGGCTGGATTATAAACCTGCAGAAGAGCCAACTGCAACCTACGCGGAATATGGTCTACCTGGGGGCCCAAATAAACACCCAGGATGCCACAGTTTCATTGCCTCGACAAAAAATCCCCAAAATAAGGGAAAAAGTACAGCAGGCGCTAGCAGCATCAGTGATGTCAGCAGCCCAATGCATGAGCCTATTGGGGACCATGTCATTGTGTATTCCGATGCTCCCATGGGCTCATTGGAGACTCTGAGTCTTTCAATTGGGGTTTCTAGTGCAGTGGAGGAAACTGCGACTAGCTCAACCCATCCGAGTCAGCGTCCAGATGAGCCAAAGTCTCTGGTGGTGGACGCGCGAAAAAACACTTATGAGACATCGTCCGTTAGGTCCACAAAACTGGATCATTGTTACCACGGATGCCAGCGCAGCAGGGTGGGGCACCACCTGCGGTCTACACAAGATCCAGGGCAGATGGGAATTCCCGACGCAGGGTTTGGTCTCCAACATCTTGGAGCTCTGGGCGGCCCTCATGGCATTGACCACCCTGCTACCCTAAATACAAGGACGTCCAATCCTACTACATATGGACAATATGGCAGCAGTGTCGTACATCCAAACTCAAGGAGAAACACACAGTCATTCCCTCCTAGCGGAGCTAGGCCCCATAATGGCTTTGGCACAACAATACTTGGCGGATCTGAAGGCAGTATATCTGCCAGGCAGGCAGAATATGGAAGCAAAACTTCTCTCCAGGCACTTCAAGGACCCCAACGAATGGGCTCTTCACCCGGAGGTTTTCAAACAGATTGTCCTCTGGTGGGGGCTCCCACAGCTGGATCTGTTAGCCTCCTCAACCAACTACAAAGTAGTCCGCTTCCTCCCTCGGTACCCTCACCCAGGGGCGGAGGGGACGGACGCACTGACTCATGTCTGGACGGCACATGTGGCTTACGCCTTCCCTCCACTCCCCCTGATATTGAAGTTTCTGAGGAAGTTATTGGCAGAGACTTTGATAGTCATCGCAATGCTTCCTTACTGGCCACGCAGACCATGGTTCTGTCTCGCAATGGACCTGAGCATATGCCCTCCAATCATGCTGCCAGTAACTCCTCTTCTCCTGATACAGGAAGGCATCCTACATCCAAATCCATCCCGGCTGGCCCTAGCGGCCTGGAGATTGAAAGGCAAGGGTTACGGGAATTAGGATGTACCTCAGAAGTCATAAAAACATTGCAAAGCTCCAGAAAGGGCTCTGCAAATGCCATATACACCAGGAAATGGAATAGGTTCGCAAATTTTGCAACCGGTCGTCAATTCGACCCTAGCAGCCCTAGTATTGCACAGATACTGTCATTCCTACAAACGGGACTAGATCTGGGTCTTGGCCTGAGTTCTTTAAAAGTCCAAGTCTCGGCCATCTCGGCCTTTACTCAAACAAAATGGGCAGCAAGTCCATTGGTGGAGCGCTTCATGAGAGCAGTGATCAGATTGTGCCTTCCTAGGAAGAATAGATTTCCTCAGTGGGACCTGACGTTGGTGCTAAATTTTCTGGCAAACCCTCCTTGCACCCCTACGCAGAACTGTTCACTATAGGACATCACCTTGAAGACTGCCTTCTTGATCGCCATAACCTCAGGCGGGAGTGTGTCAGAGCTCCAGGCCTTTAGGAGCTACGGACCCCTATACTACATTCTTTCCGGACAGAGTAGTGTTGAGGCCACTCGATCACTTTGTACCTGAAGTAGCCTCTATGTTTCATCTCACCAATGAATTGGTGCTTCCAGCATTCCCAGAGGAATCAGAGGCCAACTTGCAAGAATTAGACATTCCTAAGACCCTGAAGTCCTATCTTCAAGCCACTGCCTCCTTCAGACAATCGGAAACGCTTTTTGTCCTACCTTCGAGAAGGCTAAAGGGAAAAGAAGCCTCGGCAAGAACGATATCTCCATGGATAGTTAAAACTATTCATAATGCATACCGAGCGGCTAGGAAGTCTCTTCCGGAGGTGGTAAGAGCTCATTCAACCAGAGCGGTATCTTCTTCCTGGGCGTGCAGGGGTATCTCTAGAGCTGGTCTTCCCACCACACGTTCCTGAGGCACTACAGGGTGGATCCGGCAGCTCTCACTACCTTAGAATTTGGGAGAAGGACTATTTAGGCGTCCATGTCTAACTGTTAAATAAAGACTGGATTATTGCATTAAACCCTCCCTTTCAAAGCTCATCATTTATCATGTGTATGCTGCCATGTTGGCGTCAGGAAAATGGAAAATTGTATCAAATACTTACCATAATTTTCCTTTCCTGACACCAATACATGGCAGCATACGGACCCTCCCTCTGATCTTTATGCTTACTTCAAAGAATGGGGAGATTGCTCTCAGCCATGCTTTCATAGATTTAAAGCGGAGTTCCACCCATTTTTAATAGGTTGGAATACATAGATCTTTGTAATCCCCTTTAAAATGGCTTTTACCAATGGAAACTTTTTTTTTTTTTTTTTGCTTGTAAATACCTTAATTTTGGCTTTATTCCTCCTCTCCTCACTTCCTGGTCCGATCGGCGATGACGTCATTCGGCGATCCGCAGTGTCTGCTGGGATGTATTCTACTTGCAGTAGCTGTATCTGTACTGAGCCGTGCCTGCCCCGCCTCCGCCCCGCCTCCTCTCATTGAATTGCATTGTATGAATGTATTAAGGCCGTTCTCTGCCCAGCCTCCGCCCCGCCTCCTCTCATTGAATTGCATTGTATGAATGTATTAAGGCTGTTCTCTGCCCAGCCTCCGCCCCGCCTCCTCTCAATACAACTCAATGAGAGGAGGCGGGGCGGAGGCTGGGCAGAGAACAGCCTTAATACATTCATACAATGCAATTCAATGAGAGGAGGCGGGGCGGAGGCTGGGCAGAGAACAGCCTTAATACATTCATACAATGCAATTCAATGAGAGGAGGCGGGGCGGAGGCGGGGCAGGCACGGCTCAGTACAGATACAGCTACTGCAAGTAGAATACATCCCAGCAGACACTGCGGATCGCCGAATGACGTCATCGCCGATCGGACCAGGAAGTGAGGAGAGGGGGAATAAAGCCAAAATTAAGGTATTTACTAGCAAAAAAAAAAAAGTTTCCATTGGTAAAAGCCATTTTAAAGGGGATTACAAAGATCTAAAGTTCCAAAAATGGGTGGAACTCCACTTTAAACAGGTCCTGTGGGTGGATATAGGGGCAGAGCTATATCATGTGTATGCTGCAATGTATTGGTGTCAGGAAAGGGAAATTACGGTAAGTATTTGATACAATTTTTCTGCAGCATGTGCGGTGTGAAAAAATGTCTCTATGCGTTTTTCACCAATAGACCAGAGCTCACCTGAAGGCTCCATGAAGGCCATGCTGGAGTGCATAGAAATGCAAGAAATGTAATTTTGACATTTCATTAAAATTAGGGGGTGGGGGTGCTTAAACGCAAATTACAACACCCCTAACCAAACCTCACAGTAGAAAGCTGCCCACACAGAAAAACCCTGCTTTTTACAGTGCAGGTCAGTGTGAATAGGCCCTTGGGCAGCAACATATAAATGCAGGAAAACATGATCTGGGAGGTAGAAAGATTACCTCCCAGGGAACTTCTCCAGTAGCTAAATACAGGAGTCCCAAAGTGCATTAGGCCTTTATATTGCATGCCCCTCTTTGTTTGTCTCTAGTGCACTTCCCTATGTATACAAATGCATGTTTTCGCTACATTACCTTTTATAACCTTGGTGTTGCCACCGCCTCTATTGTACCATGTTTTTTTGTGGTCTATCTTGGCACATGTAGTGCTGCAATGAGATTCTGGTGCAGCTGTGCCTGGTAGCAATCTGCTTCTGACAGCTTGTTCAGTTGTTTTGACAAAAAATCCTGAAAGCTGATTGGTTTCTATGCAGAGCTGCACCAGATTTTGCATGCTCCATTTAAGGTAAATCCCCCCACCCCTTACAGTATACAGCAATGTGTTCCAGGTGCGGGACGGAGTTCTCCCATCCACCTTCTGGAATAAATCGAGTCAGTCTAAGCGTTCAATCAAACCTGAAGTTAAAGGTGTATTGCCTAACAACTTAGCAGTTCTTATGTGTGGTGGCTGCCTTTGTTTTTTTGTTTGTTTATTGTTTTGTTTTGATTTTTGCATTTTCTTTTCTTTATTTTTACCTTTTCTTTATTTTGATCCAGCCAGTAGGTTTGTTTTTGAACTTCTCTAACTGACCAAGCTGTGCAGCAAAAGTGGCAGTTTAAAGAATTGAGGTAAGCCCTTTAACACTGACAGGGGTGCTTATGATGGTCAGCTTTTATACATTTATGCAGAACCTTTATCCCAAAATGAGAAAAATACTTTTGTTGTAACTGCTTAAAAAGTGTTAGCTGGAGTTTGGGTTTATCTACTTAACCCGCAGGCCAATTCTGACAATTTTGTCATACATGTAAAAATCTGAATTTCTCTTTCGTCCATTGACGGACACAGAGCTCCATATTCAGAGCCATAGGGCTACATCGCCCCCTACAGGAGTAGGATATTAGGCAGAAAGAAGACTTGGCTATGCCTATGGGCAGTCCTAGCTGGTATGCATCCCCCTCTCTCCTATAGGCTTTCATTTTTTTTTTCTGCCTAGTCAGGAGTAAGGACCTAGTTCCCTACCAGGATCTTTGGTTCTGGCAATTTTTTCCTTTTAAATTGCATTTTTTCTCCTGTTTCTTTTCCTGTGAGATCTACAATCAGCTGCCAGGCTGGGCAACAGGCAGGATTGCTAGATCCAGTGGTCCCCCCAGTCTGGCCAGGAAGTGCGTGCAGACCAGAGCTCTGTGATGGGTCGGCCGCAACATAGCCCAACTGGAGGTTGGCTGGCCTGCAAGTTAAAAGCCTCACGAGGTCACATATGACCGGGTCTTGGCCCCATTAGCAGCATTCCTCCTGGTCGACAGCCCCCCCAATTTCGATAGTGAGGGGTTCTGTCTGGAGTGTCCCACCTGGTTCCTTGGTATGGTGAGTAAGATGTCCTCCCTCTAGATGCCGTGTGGGGTGGACGTGTAATGGATATAATCAATGGTTATAGTGAAACGCCTATTTCACCTTATGATGCATACCTTATGCCTTATCTATATATATCTATATATCTATATATCTATATATATATATATATATATATATATATATATATATATATATATATATATGCTACTGCTGCGAATTACTACCTTACTCAAAATGGCCGCTAGACCATGCCTCCGTTCCTGCTGCAATATGGAATCCAAGATGGCGCACCTCCAGGGAGACTACATCCAAGATAGAGGTTGTCATATCCTGGAAGAAAATCATAGTCACATAGATACATTTAATCATGATCTTATATGTTCTTCATTACATTTCATCTACGCCAGGTCTATACAAGTATTTCCTGGAATGAATGTCTTGATGCTTTATAAGCTTAAAAAGAGGAAATTAATAAAGAGAAGTATCTTATCTCTGAACTTGGCGTCAGTGTGGATTTTTCTGTGTGCACACACCGTATTGAAATTAGACCAGGGACAGATATAATCTCGAACTGTTTTGGTCCCAATCCAAAAGATTTGGCACCCCAGATGCGACTTTGGGTTCTGAACCAAAGGCAGCTGATCGAGTGGAGGCCGAGAGGAATCAACACATACGAGGGCAGAGACTGATCACCTCTGAAATACGGTAAGACATACTTTAAAATCTTGCCTGTATACCCTGTCTCTTTTATTGGTTTATCTCTGTGTCTGTGGATGAGATATAGTGCTAATAAGCACAATAGGACCAACTGTTATGTCTGTGGCAGTGCCAGACCGCACTTAGGTACAGTCCCGCTGAACATACCTGAAAAAGCAGAAGAGCTTGTCTAAAGGGCAAACGTGGTGTGGCATTCAGACCCTTTTGAAACAAAAAGGGGACGGTTTCATGAAGGTCAACACACGCCATGGCGGAAAGATGGCTCCGCGAACCGGGAGCGGCGCGGGGTTGACTCGAGTCAACCTTCGGCAAGTAGCCTGGCTGGCGGACTTGACTCTTTCGGGCACTTTGTTTGACTCTCTTCCTTATTCCTTTTTACGCTACCCTGGGGGCGCTTAGGGCTACCTGATCGCCTACCTGGCCCTTTTGGCAATCGACCGGGTCCTTTCCGCTCGCTTTGGCTTCTGTGAAATCAAGAGAAAACATCTCTGCCTTTGTTTCTCTCACAATTTTATTTCATTAGCTTAATTCCTTTTACCCGTACCTTTCAAAGGACTGCAAAAATAGCGTTTCGTAAACGTAGGTAGGTCGGTTTTAAAGCGCCGGGAAAATGCACGACGAGGGGCCGGACAGCTTGGCACACACAAATGCCTGAAATTTATCTGCTGGCTAGGTGAATTAGGCTGTAAAAGACACAAGAATGAGCCCCACATTTAAAAAGAAAAAAGCCAGCCTGCAACAAATAAATGAACCACCGGATGTCACCCTTGTCTAATAAATGAACAGATAAATTTAAAAAGGCTGCTGCAATTGTTACAATGTCCACTAGGTGTCACCGTCAGACTACAAATCTAAGGCCTTGAAAGTGAACAGATAGCTTTTTAAAAAGTCTGCAATTGTTAGAATGTCCATCGGGTGTCACTGTCAAATTACAAATCTAAGGCCTCTCGATAGAACACAGCAGTTTGGAAATTTTCCAATATATGTGTGTGTATATATATATATATATATATATATATATATATATAGATATTTAGATATATATATCTATATATCTATAGATATATATATAGATATATAGATATATATATATATTCTATTTAGACCCAATTCAAGCTCAAATAATTTTTATTTATTAAAATTTTTTGATGGACTAATCGATTCAAACTATATTAATTTTTAAGGTGCCAGTGCATGTATGTTTGGTATAAAGATAACAAGAAACACAAAAAA
The DNA here is from genome assembly GCF_965119305.1 of Pelophylax lessonae. Lineage (NCBI taxonomy): Eukaryota > Metazoa > Chordata > Amphibia > Anura > Ranidae > Pelophylax > Pelophylax lessonae. Next base: position 254,815,639 of record NC_138772.1, on the reverse strand, counting down.
AAAAAAAAAAAAAACCTCAGAGACCACAATTCCCAAATAATTAACCTAGTTTAGTGAAACTATAAAATCAACAATTTTTAAAAAATAATCCTGCATGCTGGAAATTATATATAGGTGTTTAAAACATTTATTTCTGTGAAAAATTAGTATTTTAAATATAAATTGATAGGCTAAGAAACTATCAGTGGCATATATTATGAAATAAATGTAACAAAGTGATTATGTTTGTGTAAATTGTGTTTTGCAAAAATGTTGCAAATACGTATTGAGCTTGATTTAGACCCCGTTCAGACTGCGGCCACGCGACTTGGTGGGGCGACCTGTGAAGTCGCGGTGCACAGCGTGCGCGACTTGCAGGGACTTCATATAATTGAAGTCAATGCAAGTCGCCTCCAGGTCGCCCCAAAGTAGTACAGGACCCTTTTTCTAAGTCGGAGCGACTTGTGTCGCTCCTATTAGAACGGGTCATGTACTATTCAATGGCGAGCGACCCACCGCGACTTGTCAGGCGACCAAGTCGCCTGACAAGTCTCACTAGTGTGAATGGACCCTAAATAAACTGACCAAAATATCCAAGTGGTTAGCACATCTGCCATGCAACAGTGTATTTGGGTGTTCAAATCCCTGAACTACCTACAACTGTCTGTTGTTATATATGACAAGCAACACTAATATGGCTTCTCCCCAAAAATAAAACATTGTACATGTGTGAAATTAATATATTTGTTGGTTGGTTGAGTGGGGAGCCATATTAGTGTTGCTTCCTATATAGAGCCACTTTACACTCTGAAAAATAGCAGTGTTTGAGCTTGCAAATCTGAGAATTTGCAAATTGATTGAACCTATGCAGTGGAACCCCAGAACTCAGAATTCAACAACCCCCCCCCCAAAAAAAAAAAAGATATATAGATATATATACATCAAGTCAACACACATAAGAAATGCTTTCAATAATCTCAGCATGAGCACAAAGTGGCTTTTTCATTTAGACTAATGGGCCATACACACTATAAGATTTTCTGAAGACTTTTTCCTTTAGATTTACCAAAACCAGATAATATGAGGTCAAACCTAATCACTTTTCATTTGTATGCAATCTGGCAGGCCCTTGCACTACATAGAAAAGGTAAATTTGAAGGTAAAAGTCTTTAGAAAATCTTATAGTGTGTATGGCCATACATGATCCAATTTTCTTACAATTTTCTGTCCAATTTTCTTGAAATTTACCTTCAAGTATGTAGTACAAAGGCCTGCCTAATTTGATACAAGTGAAAGTGTTGTTTAGCTTTGACATCACATTATGTGGTTTGTGGTTAATCTATCAAAAAATCGTACAACAAAAATTGAACATGTATGGCCATACACACTATAAGATTTTCTGAAGACTTTTTCCTTCAGATTTACCTTTTCTATGTAGTGCAAGGGCCTGCCAGATTGCATACAAATTGAAAGTGTTTAGGTTTGACCTCATATCTGGTTTTGGTAAATCTAAAGGAAAAAGTCTTCAGAAAATCTTATAGTGTGTATGGCCATACATGATCCAATTTTCTTACAATTTTCTGTCCAATTTTCTTGAAATTTACCTTCAAGTATGTAGTACAAAGGCCTGCCTAATTTGATACAAGTGAAAGTGTTGTTTAGCTTTGACATCACATTATGTGGTTTGTGGTTAATCTATCAGAAAATTGTACAACAAAAATTGAACATGATAGTGTGTATGGCCCATTAGGCTGGCCATACATGTTCAACTTTTGTTGTACAATTTTCTGGTAGATCTACCACAAACCACATAATGTAAGGTCAAAGCTAAACAACACATTCACTTCTATCTAATTAGGCAGGCCTTTGTACTACATACTTAAAGGTAAATTTCAAGAAAATTGGACAGAAAATTGTAAGAAAATTGGATCATGTATGGCCAGCCTAATGCCCCGTACACACGTTCCGATTATCGTACGACAAACCTCGCTTTCGACCTAGTCTCACGATAATCGGATCGTTAGTACACAGCTTTCGACAGCCAATCCTGACAGTTGGTCCAACAAAATCCGAAGGGACAAACCTGAAAACTTCTGTCGTACGACATCTTCTCGAACGATAATCGACTCCTAAGTACAGTATGCGTACGCTAAAAGTCGTTCGACAAATACCACGCATGATCGGAAATAGTCAATAATCCGGAAGTAGATGTGAGAAAGTAAACACTACCTTGCAAACATTTGAACCGAAAATTGTGTGTATGCTATCCCAATGTATCTTAACGTTTCATCGTTACTTATAATAAAATCAATAAATGTAAAGGCTGCCTGCTATTGTTCTTGCTTTGCACTATAATTATTCACTGTGCAGGTTATTTTTTGCGGTAATGTATATTGCTTGCGAAACATGTTTCCAATGTGTTTCGTAAAGACCGACGGAATATAAAATTGTAAGAACATGTAATGTGTAAGTTGACTTTATATCCTAAGCGTGTTTTTAAATTAACCCCAAAAAGTGTCAACCTAGACGAACGTTCCGTTGCATGGAACGTGTGTTCGTACAATAATCTTGTACACCTACTATGATATATGGGCCGCCCCTTTTCCCTCCTGTTGTGGGCAGAATGAATATGGCGGATATGGATGAGGACACACATGTGTCATGCGGCTCTGACAGGGAGGAAAGACAGGCTTCAAGGCCTAGGAGCAAAAAAAAGGCTTCTAATATGTCCTTTGATGAGATGGTGGAGATGGTGGACATCCTGATCAGCAAGGATTATGATGGGAGAATGGGATCGTACTCGAGGCCTAATGCCAGGAAAGACAAGATACTGGAGAAGGTGGTCCATGTTCTGCATAGTAAATTTGGGGTGAGGAGGACAAAGGACCAACTTCGCAAGCGGTGGTCGGATCTAAAATTGAGAGAGGAGGATCAGTTCATGAAGATTAAAAAACGTCTAAAGAAAAGTAAGTATTTATTATTTTGTTTGAATATACATATTTTTAGGCACCATGGTATATATTTTTTTTGGGGATGGTTATATCGTTCGTTTGTTACGAATAATCGTACTAGTATAGTGTGTGTAAAGTGTAATGTGTCTACTGTGTGGGCCTATTTTTACAGTACACAGGGTAGATAGATAGGAGCTTGTAGAGCCAATGCAGTAACGCACTTTAATGCATCCACTTAGCATACATATACTTAACATACCATGTGTGCTTTGATGTTTCTTATTCATCTTTGAACAGGAGATAAAACAAAAAAACATCCAAAAGAACATAGTGACACAACTGGTGACACCCAGCAGAGCAGCCAGACACAGAATCCAGAAGACCAGGTGGTGGTTTTGGATCTGATAAATGTAACAAGCACTGGTAAGCTGATAATACCACCAATGTTTCTGGATTTTTGCATGCCACAGATACCAAACCTTACCATCCTTTTTTTTTTTTGTTTTTGAAGTAGAAATGGCGACTGATGCCGAACAGCATTTCACCGGTTCCAGTGCACGCCTGTTGATGAATTAGCTCATAGCCTGCAAGGCAGAGATTGGATCAATTATTGATCGATGCCAAGTTGTGACGACCAAAATAAATACCGTCATAGACATGTTGGGTAAAGTGTAAAGTTGTTTGAGTGGTGGAAAGTCTACAGACAAGCACCTGTTGTGCCTAGCTCAAAGATTTATAGACAAATTATAGTTTATATTAAAAAAATACCCTTTAAAAAATTCAAAAAAAAAAAATGAACACTGCTGGTTCCAATGTTCTTTATTTTATAAATAAAAGTTTTATACTTTTAATTTATGTTTGTGTTTGAATTTTGTAAATAGAGGTATAGCTAGTTCTGATTTTCTATTGTATGACTATTTTTAACATGGAAGTTGCACTGATGAGGAACCATTGACAGGCATTGTGAGCAATCACAGATAACTCAGTTGTTTCTTGTGGCCATCCCCAATGGATCTGCACTGACAATCAATGTGCTGATTATCAGTGAAACCCCCCCCCCCCCCCCACCTCACTATAACGGGCAATCTGCTCTCCTAAACAGGCATTTTGATAGAGTGAACTGACCAAATCAATGGCACTTAAGAATAAAGATGGTGATATTGCTTGATTAACACACAGGAGTTTATTTTGAAGAAAAAATTACATCAAAAATTCACTAAAACACAAATGTAAACAAAAAAAAAAATCTAAAGAATAGATTTGAAATTATAATTGGGTATAATGATATTCGTGTGGCCAAGATGGCTGTTGATGGTCAGGCTGCATGTATGGCCATTGACCACCATGTTGCATAGATCCATGACCAGTGTGTGGATTTGGGGGTGGATTGGGGTGTGGATTGGGCTGTTGTAATGGCCCTAATGGTGCAGTAGAATCGGTCATGCAGGTATTTTTCCTCAATTCCCCTCAAATGCCTCTATGCATGGTCTCCAGCATCAACTTTTCAGCATATTGCCGTTGTTCCTCTGACATTCTGCGGAGCTTGTTGGCTGTCAGAATCCCAAAAGCATCCGCTTCATCAGGCTTTTTCTCCAGAGCAGCAGTTGCCTTGGTAAGAAAAGAGGAGGTGTCATCCTCAATTCTCCTCCTCTTTTGAGGTCTAGCCACAGGTGGAATTTGAGTGCTCTCCGTTATGATGGGAGTTGGCTCATTTGTAATGTCCTCTGTTGGCTCCTCTTCCTGTGTGTTTGTCTGTTAAAATAAAAAGGATATTTTTTTGGTTTTTTAAAATGCAGTTCATAGTCACATTAAAACCCAAGCATCAATGTTACCTGCAAACAGCATGCATGGATTATTTTTAGGAATAACAATTAAAGGCCAAAAATGTATTCATAAGGTACCTGTGTCTGGAGTATGTCCTCCCTGTCCTCAAACACCATTTCAGGAGAAATAGGGTTATCACCAAATGCTGAGGTGGATGGTAGAGAAGGGAGGTTAGACAGGGTACAAATGGATGTTCTGGCATCCACCTGTTCCGTTAGGAATCTCAAACTCTCGAAATACCAGAGTCGAGGAACATATACATCATCAGTTCCTGCTCCAGATTTTTGGGTTTCATGTATTTTATTCAGTTCCCTTTTAAAAACTGTACGCAGGTTTGCAATTTTATTACGGACATAGTTAAGGTCTGCAGACCTACTAATGGTTTGACATAGCTCCACAAGTTTGGTGAGTGCCTCATGTCTTTTATTTTTGTCTGAATAATCTTTAGATTTTATCCTCCATAAACATGGCATCTGCCTATACATTTCGATAAATTTTGTTAGGAATTCGGGTGAAGTAAATTTGTCCGTCATGCTTCCTAAAAAAAAAAGAAAAAAAAGTTCAGCTATGTTGCATTTCAGCCTGATATAGAGGTATTGTCAAACTAATTTTAGCTAAAGTTTGTGTCAGCTGAATAAACACAAGTTATGTTGCAAACATACCGAACTTTCAAACAGCAAACAATGACATGACATTTGTTCATTTTTTCTTGTGAATAAAAAGTTCCTTTTAGCTCAAGCTAATTTACCTTTTTTAGGTGAGACAGGTCCAACAGCAATCCGATCGCGGGGTGACAAAACAATTGATAAAGATGTGTGACGTACAGGAACGTTCGTTGCGTTGCTCGTTAATTTATAGAGTAGGCATGCGTGCATCGGCCACGCCCCACCTCTCACACAACTGTTTCTAATTAGACGTATTTCACTTTAATCCGTTTTCCTGCAGCCTGTGTTCCCAAACGAAATGTCGGATGGCTACCCCGTCATGCATTATGCATCATGCCTGTCTCACCCCTCAAATAATTGTGTATATATATATATATTATTCGTGGTTTTTGGTGGGTTTGAAAATACTTTCATTTGACATATATATGTAGTTGACAAATGTACAAAAAGAGTTTGTATATATATATATATATATATGTATATATATATATTTATATATATATATATATATATATATATACACACACACACACGTATGCATATCATATATATATATATATACATGCATACATACAGTGTGTATATATATATATATATATATATATATATATATATATATATATATATATATTATGTGACAGGAAGTCAGGTAAATCTGTGGATGTTGTCACAGACAGGAGATACATTTCCACCTGGTTTTGAAAATTTACAAATTACTATAGGGTGTCGGCTGCAGAGGTAGCCAGAAAGATGTTAGGACGTTGAAAGACATCAGCTGTTCAGGATGAGGCAATTAACATCCTTACCTCTGCAGCCGACACCCTATAGTAATTGGTGAATTTTCTAAACCAGGTTGAAATGTATCTCCTGTCTGTGACAACATCCACAGATTTACCTGACTTCCTGTCACATAATATATATATATATACACACACACCAGTACACACCATATATATATATAAATATATATATATATATATACACACACATACACCAGTATATATATATATACTGTATATATACAAACTATATATATATATATACACACACATACATACACCCATGATAATTTCTCATGTTATTTGTAATCCTAAATTTAGGACACACTCATGAAGCTAATATGGCTATTACTGTATATGTTCTGTATATGTTATGTGTATATAATCTGACTAGATCGGATATTGTATAAACGAATATTTAAAAATAAAAAGACACAGACATTTAGTCCACACCAAAAAATAAATTTATTCATGTATAATGTACAAAAAGATGGCTACTTGAAAATTCAGGAATAATAGTGATATTGTGGCCTTCACATGTCATCCTGCCAGGAAACTGCTCCTCTTCCAACAAAATATTCCATATAATCCAGGCGAGATTGACGTGCAGTTTGGGTCGGAAGTCGTGGATGTCCACTGTTTAGGGAGGTGAGTACTTCCATGTGTTCATGAAGGTCAGCATGAATACTGGTGCCTGGCATTGGAGACGAAGGATCTGTGTCTCTTTCAAATGGCAAAGATGACATGTATCCCTGGGAATTTTTACGGAGGAAATTATGAAGGACACAACAACACAAAACAAGGGAATCTATTTGATATAAGGCTAAATTAATATAGGTGAGGAAAATACGAAACCTATTTGCAAGGATGCCAAATGCGTTTTCAACAACCCTGCGTGCCCGGGACAAACGATAATTAAAGACCCTCTGGGGTTTGGTCAGATTGCGCATGGGGAAAGGTTTCAGAATATGCTGATTGAGGGAAAATGCGTCATCTGCAACAAAAACAAAGTTAAGCCCTTCAAAGGTTTCAGTGCAGGATGGTAGGTTTAGTGTCCCTTGCAGCAAACGCTTATAGAACTCAGTTTGATTAAGGATGCTTCCATCAGAGTTACGGCCATTTTTACCTATATCAAGGTAGATGAATTCATAATTCGCATTCACTATGGCAAGCATAATTATGCTAAAAAAACCTCTGTAATTATAAAAAAAAAGATCCAGAATTAGCAGGTGGAACAATTCGCACATGTTTCCCATCAATGGCTCCACCACGATTTGGGAAATTCCAATGCTCTTGAAACGCATTGGCTATTTCGTTCCACTCCTGTGCATTGGTGGGGAACTGTAAGAAAAAAAAAAATATTAACAAATAATATTAATAAAATACAGAAACAGAAAGCAGGATATGGAGGACACTGGCACTGTACCTTAAGATACTGCTGCTGTAAAGTGGCAATAATAGCCTTACAGGTCTCTGGGATTATTTGACCCAGTGCTTGGGGAGAGATACCCGTCGAATATTTGAGGTCCTGCAGACTTCTCCCTGTCGCCAAGTAGCGTAATGTTGCTATTAGCCGTTGTTCAGGGCTAATAGCTTCCCGCATTGGTGTATCCTTTTTGTGGATGAATGGTCTCACAAGTTGAAGTAATGTCTGGAAACACTCATCATTCATCCTGAGAAAGTTCCTATAATCATCAGGATTATTTTCTTTCAACTCTTTGAGAAGAGTCATGTGAGAATACTTTTCTCTGTCACAAAGCCATTGTTTGGACCATGTCCTCCTTTTTTGTTTCTTCTTTTGAAGCAACTTCCGTATAGCAACTATACCCAAGATGGCAATTGGAAGTGCCTGGTCCTCCATTATTAGGATATAGCTTCACACTAGCACTCGAACGACCGAATGAGCACGCCGAATGTTGGCTTGTAGAGCTCTACACGGAGGCGTATACCATACGATCGGAAATTGTCAGATGACGTTGCACGACGCAGGGGTCATACGTATATAGATCACTTCCGATACGTAGCTACGAAAAATACACCTGGTCACTGAATAATACGAAGAAAGTCGGATGGTTTGTACGCAGAGTTGCTTTCGATTTTTGTATCATGCAACAACTACGAAACTTTTGTCGTACGATGGTCGTACGATAATCGGAACGTGTGTAGGGGCATTAGTCTAAATGAAAAAGACACTTTGTGCTCATGCTGAGATTATTTAAAGCATTTCTTATGTGTGTTGACTTGTAAGAAACTTGGATCAGTATGGCCAGCCAAACACTCATTCATTAGTGAACTGGTGATTTTGGTTTAGGAACCTACAGACCCAATTAATTACTTTGCTGGGCGTTTCCTATACTGGGTGAGTGTAGTTTAACCAAGGTTATATAATGGGATGATTAAGAGCAGCTGATTTGGCCTATGGCAGGGCCACATGTCTTTATGTCCGAATTTGCTTTTGGGGGTGGGGGGTTTGCTGGCATGCCTAAGGACCCATATTGCAGTAAGTGTATTTTGTTGGATGAATACTTTTCATGCTCTAAATGTTTTGTATAGTTTTTGCAAAGTGTGTCTTTATGTACTCTATACATGTTTTTTTTTTTATTTTCATGCCTCTGTGTAGCTGTATGTCCTACTGATTTGATGGCATTTAAATAGAAAGGCAGGCTCATGCAAACAATAAACATAAAAGTATGTTGGGTATGTTTTATGCTTAATACTAAGGTGTCTACAACTTATTTTGCTTAACTTTTGGATATTGTAAGCTCTATCTATCCATCATATGTTGTATCTTTGCACTGTAATTTGAATAAAAATTACTTGATTTGGGGGTTTTGGGGGGGGGGGGGACATTTCACATGCCTGCTTGAGTGATTACTGATGTTTTATACATGTTCAATAAAGCTTATTCATTTGTACACAGCTCCTGATTTTTTGTTTTCTTTTCTTCATATTTGTCTGGATGTAATTCAGATATCTTTTGTGTCTATTGAATGTAATCCATTTCTTGTATTTTTTGTGTGTGTGCAATGGCAGTACAGTATGAAAATGGGTAGGGTTTCTCCCTTTACTCCAGCGAAGTATGTATGGGTGTGTATGGGGGGGGAGGTGTGTGTATGGGGGGGAGGTGTGTGTGTGTGTGTGTGTGTGTGTGTGTGTGTGGGGGGGGGGAGGTGTGTGTGTGGGGGGGAGGTATGTGTGTGTGGGGGGGGGGAGGTGTGTGTGTGGGGAGGGGTGTGTGTGTGTGTGTGTGTGGGGAGGGGTGTGTGTGTGTGGGGAGGGGTGTGTGTGTGGGGAGGTGTGTGTGTGGGGGGGGGAGGTGTGTGTGTGTGGGGGGGGCTATATTGTAAGAAATAATTAAAGTGTGTATGTATATATTTAGCTAAAAATATATATAAATTAAGGAACAATACAAAATTTCCATTCAGTCTCTGTGGATGAATGTAACCAAAACATTTAATAAAAAATCACTAAAAATTATTACTAAATAAAAGATTGCTACAGCGCTCACTCATCTTTTTAGTTGGCTTAGGTCAGTGATGATGAACCTTGGCAACACAGGTGTTTTGTAACATTTCCCATGATGCTCACCTACACTGCAGAGTACATGAGCATTATGGAAAATGTAGGGGGGGGGGGTTAAGGGTTACCATCACTGGCCTAGGTAAAACATTTCCAATACATTTTAGTTGTCTGTGTGCGCCATTTTTAAAATAAAGCAAAATCTCTTTACAATAAATTGCAAATGGCACATTGGCGTTCGCCCTGGACCAGAAATGACACCAAATTGGCTTGCACACATTCCAGCAAGTGGTCACAATCAACTGGCTAATCATGGCGAGGGCCACTTTCATCTGTGAAGAAATGGCATTCATATGCAAAGTAAGTGTGTGTGTGTGGGGAGGGGGGGGTCTGTGCTTGTAATCAGAGCATTGATTACCAGTGCAGACCCTTGGGGGATGCCACTAGAGCCACCAGGGATGCCCACCCATGCCACCATTGATGCCAATCAGTGCTCAGGGAACCTGTTAGTGCCCTCCTCATCAGTGCTGCCCATCATTACCATCTATCAGTGCTGCCCACCAGTGCCAATCATTGCCCATCAGTGCCACCTATCAATGCCCATCAATGCTGCATATCAGTGTCCATCAGTGCCTGCCAGCGCAGCCTCATCAATGCTCGTCAGTGCAACAAAAAACATATTGATTTACCAAATTTTATTACATAAACAAAAACACATTTTTTTAGGGGTCAAACATTTAGGTCTTCTTTTTGCCAATAAAAAAAAAAACCTTGCAGTGATCAAATACCACCAAAAGAAAGCAATATTTGTGTGAAAATAATGTCATACATTTGTTTTAGGTACAGGGTTGCATGACCGCACAATTGTCATTCAAAATGCAACAGTATAAAAAGCTGAAAATTGGCCTGGGCAGGAAGGGGTGCAACTGCCCTGTAAGGAAGTGGTTAACTATTGAAACATGGGAATAAATATTCCAGGGGGTAATCATGTTCAGCTCAATGGTTTAGTGGTTAGTGTTCCTATATATAAAACACTGAGAGCATGAGTTCAAATCCCAAGTGTGCCATCACCTCCTTAAGTTTTAGACAGCTGTAAATAAATACTGAAACTTGGCAAATGCATAATTGCACCCTGCACATATGCATGTTTGTTTCTTGAATATACATGGCCATTGACATGCAATTTTAGGTGATGTAGCCAATGTATTACTATGTGGCCAAAAAAATAATGACACACAACTGTGAGCACACAGGGTGTTATCATGGTTGGGCCTTGAACTCATGACCTACCAATCTTTGGCTATGAGCTTAGCCCACTACACCAAAGTGAGGAATACAATCAGATATACCTGAAAGTTTCAGATGAATAAAGAATGAAGATTGCTAATTAGACAGCTGTGTAGTCTGCTATTAGTAAATCTAAGGCCCCTTTCACACAGGCGGACCGTTCAGATCCGCCTGTTCGTTTTTTGGGCGGCTCTGAACGGTCCCCCCATGCATTCCTAGACATGTCCGCTGACACCCGACCCGATCCGATCCGTCAAATCTGGACGGATGGAAACCCTATTTTCCATCCGTCCAGCGGAACGGATGAGAACGGACAGACGGTAAGTTTCCATCCGATTTCCCCCATAGAGATGCATGGGGAACTGACAGCTGTGTCTCCGCACACAGCGCGGAGACACAGCTGTCCTCCTGCTGCTCAGTGGGGGATCGGCGGCTCGATCCCCCGCTGAGAAAAACGGAGTCCGTTTGACGGACTCTGTGTGAAAGGAGCCCAAAGGTTAAAACACATAAGATACATAACTATACCTTAAAATGAAAATAAACCATAATAGATGACATTTCTGTGTAATAGTGATTCAGAATAGACAAATTTCCTTTTATGAAAAACACAAAGGGAATTTGGTTAACTCCAAACTCAAATTCAGCCTAAGTTAACTCCAACTCCGAATTCACTAAAGCACCTAGTTGAAGGTTTAACTCCAGCCACTTACCTAATTAGGATGCTAATGAGTTTAGGCTGGAGTTATTTCTGGAGAAGTGAGCAGCTCTACTCCAAACTTATACTGAATTAGGCCCCAAGTGTCAATATTTTGTGTGGTCATCATTATTTTCCAGCACTGCCTTAAGGCTACGTTTACATGTAGGCGTTGGCGTTTGTTTATCGTTTTTCAGGCGTTTTACAGGCGTTTTTATAGGCGTTTTTGCAAGCGTTTGCAAGCGTTTTTTTGGGCGTTTTTAACAGGTGTTTTTGTGTAATGAGGTGACCAATGGAAAAGCAGAGTTTTTTTTTTTTTTACAACATTTGCTAAGGAACCTCCCAGGGACCTCCTCCTCTGCATTGGACCTCCCAGGGACCTCCTCTTCTGCATGATCTTTTTTTTTTTTATGGTTCTGGACATGCTACAGAGCTGAAACTTCACAGGTACACTTTTTAGACCCCCAGACACTAAATCCAAAGAAATCTTTTTTTTTCATTTTTTTTTTATAAATAATTGGCTCTCTATCAAAAACGACAATTTTTAAGAACTTTTTTTTGCCTGATTCATAGTCCCTGGGGCATGATCCAGAACTCTAGGCACTTTTTAGGGGCATTTATTGGGTTTTAGGGCTTCAAAATGGTGTTTTTTGATTCCATATATATATCTACATTACGGTCACCTTGGCATAGCAGAGTCAATTTACCCTAAACTACATTACGGTCACCTTGGCATGGAAGAGTTTGGTCACCCTGGCATAGTAGAGTCAGTTCACTGTAAACTACATTACAGTCACCTTGAGTTCGGTCACCCTGGCATAGCAGAGTCAGTTCACCTAAACTACATTACGGTCACCCTGGTATGGCAGCAGGCTAAGTCAGCTAAACTTCGTTACGGTCACCCTGGTATGGCAGCAGGCTAAGTCAGCTAAACTTCGTTACGGTCACCCTGGTATGGCAGCAGGCTAAGTCAGCTAAACTTCGTTACGGTCACCCTGGTATGGCAGCAGGCTAAGTCAGCTAAACTTCGTTACGATCACCCTGGTATGGCAGCAGGCTAAGTCAGTAAAGTTCATTACGGTCACCTTGTCATGGAAGAGTTTGGTCACCCTGGCATAGCAGAGTCAGTTCACCTAAACTTCGTTACGGTCACCCTGGTATGGCAGCAGGCTAAGTCAGTAAAGTTCATTACGGTCACCTTGTCATGGAAGAGTTTGGTCACCCTGGCATAGCAGAGTCAGTTCACCTAAACTTCGTTACGGTCACCCTGGTATGGCAGCAGGCTAAGTCAGTAAAGTTCATTACGGTCACCTTGTCATGGAAGAGTTTGGTCACCCTGGCATAGCAGAGTCAGTTCACCTAAACTACATTACGGTCACCTTGGCATTGGAAGAGTTTGGTCACCCTGGCATAGTAGAGTCAGTTCACTGTAAACTACATTACAGTCACCTTGAGTTCGGTCACCCTGGCATAGCAGAGTCAGTTCACCTAAACTACATTACAGTCACCCTGGTATGGCAGCAGGCTAAGTCAGCTAAACTTCGTTACGGTCACCCTGGTATGGCAGCAGGCAAAGTCAGTAAAGTTCATTACGGTCACCTTGGTATGGCAGGGTCTGGTCACCTAAACTGCCTAACTGCTGTTCTCCATGTTTCAGGAAAATGTGCTCAAAGCAGAGGCATGCCAAGGGGGTGGAGACCTGGGTGGAGAGCTGGGTGGAGAGTTGTGCTGTTTGAGCTGATCAGGAGCAACAAAACGCTTGTAAAACGCCTGTGAAATGCCAAATAACACTTTACATTGAGGTCTATGGGACTAAACGCCTGTGATCTGCCCAAAAAGAAGCTCAAGTACTTTTCTGAGCGTTGGGCGTTTTCCTTAGGGCGTCAAAACGCTCAGATGTGAACAGGGGTCATTGCAATGAATGGGATTTGTCTTGTTGGGCGTTTTGAGAGCTGATCAGTGAGCAGAAAAACGCTCCAAAAACGACCAAAAACGCCTACATGTGAACGGAGCCTTACCCTCTTGGGCATGGAGTTCACCAGAGCTTCACAGGTTGCCACCGGAGTCCTCTTCCATGATGACATCAGGGAGCTGGTGGGTGTTACAGACCTTGCGCTCCTCCACCTTCCGTTTTCCCCACAGATATTCAATAGGGTTTAGGTCTGGAGCTTCTTTAGCAAGACAGTGGTCGTCTTGGAGGTGTGCTTGGGGTTGTTATTATATTGGAATACTGCCCTGTGGCCCAGTCTCTGAAGGCAGGGGATCATGCTCTACTTCAGTATGTCACAGTACAAGTTGGCATTCATGGTTACTGAATGAACAGTTCACTACATTAACTGTAGCTCTCAAGTACCGGCAGGACTCGTGCAGCCCCAGACCATGACACTCCCACCACCATGCTTGACCATACGCAATACACACTTGTCTTTGTACGTCTTACATGGTTGCTGCCACACACACTTGACACCATCTGTTACGGAACAGGGCACCCCTGAGCAGGTACCTCCGTTGACAGACGCTCCTAGTGCTTCCTGAGGGCTCCAAGCACTCCACCAGACACCGTAAGCACTTCAGACTCCACGAACCGCCGCAGCTTGGTTAGGGTCTTGGCATCTCCTACCCACCCTGGACCAACGACAAGGCTCCAGGTTCCTGTGGGTGAACCTCTCTTTCCCCAGAGAGTGCAGCAGAATAAGCTCTTACACAAGCTCTTACAAGAGCTCAGTGATTCTCTAAGGGAGTATGGAAGACCATAGCAATCCCTGTAGCAGATTCCCCCAATAACGAGACAAAGCTCCGAGATGAGGGTAAAACAGGAACAACGTTTATTGGAAGAACAGAGCACACTTTTATACAGAAATTGGAACATCCTTCCCCCAACAACCGCTTTCCCATTGGTCAATTGTAAAGTACTTGCAGTTCTCAATAAGGTCCTCTCCAGCATATGCAAATGAGGGCTTGAAAATGAGTCAACAGGGATTGGTCAGATAGCTTTGACCAATGCAAGGAGACAGAAGCCCCAGGGGGCAATCAATGTACACAATAGTCAGACACAGAACAATGGTTCCCTAACGAGCCCTCAATACACATTACTCTGAGTGTCAATAGACCGCCCGTCTCCTCAGAACTTCCTGTAATGCCCATATTAGGAGTTGGCTTCCTGTTCCTTACAGTTTACAGGAATACGTTTTAGCTTCCAGGAGAGGCAAGGCTCCATTAGCCACATGTTTAAAGAAACACAAAAAGACACAAAAATGCATAACTCCCAGTCTACTGAACAGAACCCCCACATTCAACCCATCCCCAGATAGCCTGGATCTGAGCGCTCAACATATCCAAACAGCGCTCAGATGCCACAAACACAGTCAAATTGCCATGGGGTTTACGTTTAGCCTGGGCTGATGAGAGGGTCCATAGTCATATTGCAGGAGGCGAGCAACCAGGCTTCTCCAACGCCCAGTGGCGAGATTGGTCTCGTCACACCATCTGAACCAAATATGTTTATCTTGCTCTCATCAGACCACAAGATATGGTTCCATGTCCTTAGTCTGCTTGTCCTCAGCAAACTGTTTGCAGGCTTTTTTGTGCATCATCTTTAGAAGAGACTTCCTTCTGGGACGACAGCCCTGAAGACCAATTTCATGCAGTGTGCGGCGTATGGTCTGAGCACGGACAGGCTGACCCCCCCCCCCCCCCCCCTTCAACCACTGCAGCACTGCTGGCAGCACCCATACGCCTATTTCCCAAAGACAACCTCTGGATATGAAGCTGAGCACGTGCACTCAACTTCTTTGGTTGACTATGGCGAGGCCTGTTTTGAGTAGAACCTGTCCTGTTAAAACGATGCATGGTCTTGGCCACCGTGCTGCAGCTCAGTTTCATGGTCTTTGCAATCTTCTTATAGCTTAGGCTTCTTATAGCCTAGGCCATCTTTATGTAGAGCAACAATTCTTTTTTTCCAGCTCCTGAGAGTTCTTTGCCACGATATGCCATGTTGAACTTCCAGTGACCAGTATGAGAGAGTGAGAGATAACACCACATTTAACACATCTGTTCCCCATTCACACCTGAGACCTTGTAACACTAACGAGTCACATGACACCTGGGTGGGAAAATGGCAAATTGGGCCCAATTTGGACATTTTTACTTAGGGGTGTACTCACTTTTGTTGCCAGCGGTTTAGACATTAAAGAGGAAGTAAACCCTCCTGTGCAAGTTGTACCTATAGGTAAGCCTATGATAAGGCTTACCTATAGGTACTGTAAATATCTCCTAAATGTACAGTTTAGGAAATATTTACCTTACATACAGCCAGCGACGTCACTTGCGCATGCGCTCTGAAGGAACGGCCGCTGGTGCCGTTCCTTCAGAGCCCCGTGCCGTGACCGTCGGCTCCCGCGCGCGTGCACGGGAGTGACATCACCGCGGCTCCGGCCAATCAGATGGCCAGATGCCACGATCCCGGAAGACGGGCGACTGAACATGTCGCCCGTCATAGAGGTAAGCGGGCGGCACGGCGGGGGCTCGTTCTAAGGTAAGTTTTTCATAATGAACTAGTATGCGATGTATACTAGCTCATTATGTGTTTCTCTTTCAGGGTGAGAAAAAAAAATTGGGTTTACAACCTCTTTAATGGCTGAGTGGTGAGTTATTTTGAGGGGACATCAAATTTACACTGTTATACAAGCTGTACACTCACAACTTTACATTGTAGCAAAGTGTCATTTCTTCAGTGTTGTTACATGAAAAGATATGATAAAATATTTACAGAAATGTGATGGGTGTACTCACTTTTGTGAGATACTGTATATATATATATTAATTATGTGCATTTAGAAAATAATCAAGGCCCTTTTTAAGACAATCTACTAAGTTGGCCAGAACCACCTCTAGAGGCAGTCAATTCCAAATTTTTTACAGCTCTTACTGTGAAGAAACCATTCCGTACTTGGAGATTTAGGCTGGATATCCCCTATATAATTTTCTTTAGATTGTTTCCTTTAGATTTACCTTTAGATTTACCAACACCATATAATATGAGGTCAGATTCAAAGGGGTAGACAAGCTCATAACAGTAATGGGTAGATAGAGAAGCACCACGTCCCTAACTGAATGTCAAAGGAGAAAAGTGATTTTGGGCGTATGGTGGGACTTTTAATATAGGGGTGCTTAGTATATATATAATCCAAGATAAGAAAGAAAGTATATAAGAAAATGATGAAAATTTTTATTTATTGAGCACACTTGAGAAACCATAAAATTGTATACTGTACCAACAGGATACAAAAGACAATATTTGAAATATTGCAGTTTAAAAACATTTGCAGTAAACAGATGTATTTGGCATATATAGCAGATTACAAATGATTTACAATTCCTACATTAGGGTAGATGGCATATACCCTAGACTCATCCAAAAGGAGGTGTCTATGCAGGATAGCGATGAAACCCACAGTGTCAACCCAACATGTTTCTCGGCCTTATAGCCGCTTCCTCAGGGGTAATTTTTATGGGGTTTCACTTTGTAAATATTTCAACACTAAAGGTAAGGAGAAAAACAAATAGTGAATGTCTATATCAAGAAACATCACATATAACACATCATATAGAACTTCTCACAAATCCATACGTACTGTGTAATATGCTAAACTTGTAATGATGACAAATACATTAGAATGTCTATAAACTCGCACCTGTCTGGTAAACCAACAAGCCAACAATGGTAGAGGTCCTGGACCACAAGGTAGGGGGAAGGTCCCCCCGGGGGCGAACACGGGAGCTCAGACCAAAGAACCACAAGGTAGTACTGCAATAAGAGGGCTATCTCTGTCTGAAAATTGGAAAGACAAATACACCATATATAAGTGTAAACATGGATATATGCATGAAAGGTGCATCCACCTTCTATTGGTGGTGCATCCAAGATGCAATCAAAGAATATATATGTAAAAGCCTTGCAGAGTTGAAGGGTAAACTTTAAATGCATAGCCTAAAATATATGGAATATATAGGTGTATTCTTACCCGGGTGATTCCGGATAAGAGGAATGGACAGGGAACGGGTGTAATGGATATGCTGGATCAAGGACTGTGTAGCATCCAATATCCACAGCAAGATCCTCTGCACATAGCCTAGAAAATATAAGTGACCAATTAAGAAAGGAGATATTCCAAAATGTAGCTGGCTGGTTCTTAATAGAGTAAATGAAGGGTATTACCTGCGGTAGTGTAACTATCGGCGTCCCGTCCCTGCAAGCTGCACGGAGGGAACGCCGAAGAACCGCTATATATGGTGGTTAAAGAGCTCCACCCCAGATGACGTGCAAGCGCTGCGTCTTGCCGTACATCCGGGCTGGCGTCGGGAATGCGCCTCGCGAACTGCGCAGGCGCATCCGCCGGACGTCCACCCGCCAGCTGTGCGGCCGTGTCGTGCATCGCAGAAGAGCGTCGTCATAGAACTTGGCCGGAAGTGACGGTGTGAGTCCGGGGTAGCATCCCCATCTCCGACAGGAGATAGGGGATGTACCCAACGTCACGTGTCCGCCGTAGGGGGAGGCACCCGAAGTGGTCCTCCCAAGAAAGGGAATGGGTCTGTACATTGTTGCAAAAGAGAGGCTTAAACCGGAAAGGTGCGAGATACAGACCTGAAAAGGAAAAAACAAACATAAATCAATATCAAACGATAGACATATATATCATCTCATCTACACAAGAGTCACAAAGATTAATATATACAGACATATGAGAAAAATAGATCACATATGCAAAAAAATATATATATAAAAATATACATAGACAATTTTATTCAAACATGGGAGTTAATCTCATGGAAAAGACCTGGGTGTTGCCATAGCAACAATGGCTAGGGAATCCAACTCCCAGGGTATAATTTAATATAAACTTATTCTAAGTGTGTTGTAGGCAAAGATCTATGATGAAGGGGCAGGATAAAGAAAAAAAACAAAAAAAAAAACAAAAAAACAAAAACAAATATAAAAAGAGAAGAAAAACTAGATGAGAGCCAAAGAGGGAGGAAGAAAGGGGGGGGGGGAGAAAAAGTGGAGGGGGGGGGCCGGGGGGGGAAAGAAGGGGGGAGGGAAGTGGGAAGTAGAGAAGGGAAAAGGAAAAGGGAAAACAGGGAAAAATGGTGGGGAAGGGGAAAGAAAACACGACAATAAAACCAGCTGACAACGTACAATCACAAAAAGGATTTATATGAGTGGGCTTCATTTAATCCGGGAGGGATTGTGGCATTAAGCTTTTCTATCCACAAAGCCTCCCTTTGTAAAATACGTTGGTCCCAATTGCCACCTCTGGGGTCTGGGGGTATAATCTCCAGGACCCTGAAGGAGACACATGAGTTGTTATATCTGTGATGTAGCCCGATATGACGGGTCACCGGGGTGAGAATTTTTCCCCCACCGGAATAATACACATGTTCACCTATTCTCTGTCCGAGCTGTCTAAAAGTTTTACCAACGTAAAACGCTGAACATTGGCATTGCATTAAATAGATCACTCCACTCGTGGAACAATTCGCATAGCTCCGAAGTCTGTGGTTATCCCCATTTGGCAAGTATGTGACAGAACCCTCCCCAATCCAAGGACAACGTGCACAATTACCACATTGGTATGTACCAAATATTGTCTTGGGTTCAGGGGGGTTGCAGGTATAGTGGCTCTTAGTAAGCAAGTCCCGAATCGAGGTTGCTCTTTTAAAAACCACTTCCGGAAACTCTTTAACATATTTAGACAGTGTGGCTTCCTCACTGAGGAGATGCCAGTGTCTCTGGATAAGGGCTCTCAATTGTTGATGATTATCTGAGTACTGAGTGATTAATTTTACAGTTTGATTAGTATTAGTCTTATTTCTCTTTTGTAAAATGTCACCTCTGTCCAGTGCTTTGGCCTTATTAAATGCTGGTGGATCACCTAACAACCCCACTGGCAAAAGACGTCCTTCACTTCAATCCACCCAGACCAGTGACCTCACTCCTGCACTCCACAAAATCCTCACTAATCCTCCCCCTACATTATCACTTCATCACCCCCCTTCTAATGATGATGGTATTTTTTTAGACCCACAATTGGGTGCCACCCCAAAAACCAAAAAACAAACAAAACTAACAGGATTTGTCAGCCAAAATCCCATTATAGCCACACCCCCTTAGAAGACAATCCCAACACATTGAATATTATCAACCTCACTGATATTCCCCTCACTTTTGAACAAACCCAAGTGCTACAATTGGGACTGGGTTTCTGTCCAGCACAGCAATTAGACGTCTATGACACGATCAAGGACGTCTACTTGTTTGCCTGCAATTTGACATACAAGTTTATGTTTGATCAAAATCGGCAACAGAAAAAACTGCAAATCGAACTTACTGAACGTCTTAAACATTACACAATGGAGGAATTTCGAGCTCTAAGGGATCTCATGCTCCTATACGAGGAGGGATCTGTGGACCCTTCGGGACCCGAACCTCTTCCTCCCTTGGTTGAGCCTGAGACCCAGATCGACCCTCCACGAAAAATATTCAAACCCAAATCGCAACGATTCCCAGATCTGACTACCAGCCCACATATATGGGCATTCGTTTGTCAAACTATAAGAGATCTAAAACGCACCCAGTGGCAACCAATTGATAACAATTTAACATCTTCTCAGAAGCAAGCACTTAAATCGCTTCAAAACAATTCTCATTATGTGATAAAGCCCTCTGACAAAGGGGGCAACATAGTCATAATGTCACATAATCAATACCAAACTATGTGCCTAGATGTTTTAAACAACCGTCAATGGTACACCCCTATCCATCCAGACCTCACCACTCAGTTTCAGGAAGAGCTTTTGAACTTATGCCTTGAAGCCTTGTGGTTGGGCATTATTGACAAAGATATATATGATTTCATAATGATTAAATATCCTCCACACTATATACTTTACCTAAAGTTCATAAAAATTCCAAGAGACCTCCGGGGAGACCCATTGTCTCGGGTATAGGCTCTATGTCAGAAAATGCTAGCAAGTACGTCGATTTCTTTTTGCGTCCCTTTGTCCAGTCCTTGCCCTCGTTCATACAGGATACCCCTGACTTATTAAGACACATCGAGGGGATCCAAACACCCCCGGATGCCCTCCTCGTGGTGGTTGATATTGAGGCTTTGTACTCAAGCATACCACACGAGGAGGGCATCCGGTCGGTTGAATCTTTTTTGCAGGATCAAGATGAACACACACGGGCACATAATGACTTCATTTTGGCCTTGTTGAGGTTCATCCTTACACATAATTTCTTTACTTTTATGGATACACCTATCTCCAGAGGCAGGGAGTCGCCATGGGAACATGTTGCGCACCTTCCTATGCGAACTTGTTCCTAGGAAGGTGGGAACAGCACATCTTCTCGGACGACTCCCTTGCCTCTAAGCTCAAATACGTAACACATTGGTTCCGCTATATTGATGATTTACTCCTTACTCCTTATATGGACAGGTTCCAAGTTTGAACTTGAGGATATGTTATCCTCGTTCAATACCAATTCATTTAATCTCAAATTTACCTATAATTTCCACCCTGAACACATTGTGTTCTTGGATGTGGAGATTAGGAAGGACACCAATGGCTACATAACTACATGCCTCTACCGGAAACCGACCGCCGGTAATATGCTGTTACATGCATCGAGCGCTCATCCGATATCTCTAAAAAACAGCATTCCGTATGCACAATATCTGCGCATACGTAGAAATTGCTCGTTGGATATAGACTTCTTTCGGGAGGCTAAACAACTACAAATTAGACTACTTGCACGAGGCTATTCTCGGACGATTCTGAGAAAGGCCTTTAATAAGGCCAAAACACTGGACAGAGGTGACATTTTACAAAAGAGAAATAAGACTAATACTAATCAAACTGTAAAATTAATCACTCAGTACTCAGATAATCATCAACAATTGAGAGCCCTTATCCAGAGACACTGGCATCTCCTCACACAATATGTTAAAGAGTTTCCGGAAGTGGTTTTTAAAAGAGCAACCTCGATTCGGGACTTGCTTACTAAGAGCCACTATACCTGCAACCCCCCTGAACCCAAGACAATATTTGGTACATACCAATGTGGTAATTGTGCACGTTGTCCTTGGATTGGGGAGGGTTCTGTCACATACTTGCCAAATGGGGATAACCACAGACTTCGGAGCTATGCGGATTGTTCCACGAGTGGAGTGATCTATTTAATGCAATGCCAATGTTCAGCGTTTTACGTTGGTAAAACTTTTAGACAGCTCGGACAGAGAATAGGTGAACATGTGTATTATTCCGGTGGGGGAAAAATTCTCACCCCGGTGACCCGTTATATCGGGCTACATCACAGATATAACAACTCATGTGTCTCCTTCAGGGTCCTGGAGATTATACCCCCAGACCCCAGAGGCGGCAATTGGGACCAACGTATTTTACAAAGGGAGGCTTTGTGGATAGAAAAGCTTAATGCCACAATCCCTCCCGGATTAAATGAAGCCCACTCATATAAATCCTTTTTGTGATTGTACGTTGTCAGCTGGTTTTATTGTCGTGTTTTCTTTCCCCTTCCCCACCATTTTTCCCTGTTTTCCCTTCTCTCCTTCCCCCTTCCCTCCCCCCCTTCTTCCCCCCCCCCGCCCCCCCCTCCACTTTTTCTCCCCCCCCCCTTTCTTCCTCCCTCTTTGGCTCTCATCTAGTTTTTCTTCTCTTTTTATATTTGTTTTTGTTTGTTTTTTTTTTTTCTTTATCCTGCCCCTTCATCATAGATCTTTGCCTACAACACACTTAGAATAAGTTTATATTAAATTATACCCTGGGAGTTGGATTCCCTAGCCATTGTTGCTATGGCAACACCCAGGTCTTTTCCATGAGATTAACTCCCATGTTTGAATAAAATTGTTTATGTATATTTTTATATATATATTTTTTTGCATATGTGATCTATTTTTCTCATATGTCTGTATATATTAATCTTTGTGACTCTTGTGTAGATGAGATGATATATATGTCTATCGTTTGATATTGATTTATGTTTGTTTTTTCTTTTTCAGGTCTGTATCTCGCACCTTTCCGGTTTAAGCCTCTCTTTTGCAACAATGTACAGACCCATTCCCTTTCTTGGGAGGACCACTTCGGGTGCCTCCCCCTACGGCGGACACGTGACGTTGGGTACATCCCCTATCTCCTATCGGAGATGGGGATGCTACGCCGGACTCACACCATCACTTTCGGCCAAGTTCTATGACGACGCTCTTCTGCGACGCACGACACGGCCGTACAGCTGGCGGGTGGACGTCCGGCGGATTGTAACGCTCCTGCGTTTTTGTAACAAGATGGATTTGCAGCTGCAGAAATCTCCACTCAGTAGTCATGTAGAGATGTGTTGAAATACCAATTCCAACTCCCAAGACTCATCACTGTGGCCTGCCTGATTCAGCATACAAATATACACACTCAATAAGATGTTCCTGGAGTGATAGATGTATATAGCAGTATAGTGGTGATGTGCTGAAGGGACAGGTATGAACAGTGACAGTAGATGGCAAGCACTCGAGAGAAATGTTCAGGAGAGTATAGATGGTAACAGGTAGGATGCAGATAGGTTAGCAATCATGTATGGTAGTAGGTGGTAGGATAGCAGATGACATACAGGAGAGACAAACCCAGGGCAAGGATAGATGTTAGTAGGCTCAAGAGCTAGCAATCTAAATAACAGTGCAGATGATAGGTTTAGTATTGCATAGAGAGTGACAGTCTTTAGTGAGCAATAGATATAGTGTAAGTAGGTTTTATGGAGGTTTCCCCTGCGGGGTTCTTATCACTAGAGAGTAGGTTAGTAGCAGGGTCCGGTAATGAGGAGTGATCCGGTAGCGAGATACAGGGATCAGGAGCGAGGTTCCGGTCTGTTCAAGGCAAAGGAAAGCAACTGGAGGTTCCGACAGCGAGACACACTAGCAAGCATGTGGACAGCCAAGCAGGTTGAGTGAAGGGTGGAAGCAGCAAGCCGAGAGTGATCGGGTAGCGAGATACAGGATCAGATATGACACAAGTTCAGGTAGCGAGATACAGGAGCGTGTGACATCTAGTATGCTGCTTCACTGATGGCAGGATGGAACCAACCATGCGGTTGAACGAACGATGTGAGTGAGACCGCCGGCGGTTGAAATAGCCGCTCTGCGGCGCTCAGCAGTGACCTCATCGCTCTTAAAGGTATATGCGTACCACCTAAAGGGAAAGGTGGGACGCATTGAAAAGAAAGTAGTAAATAAGGGTACTAGAGGTACCAGAATCTTACACGGATGCGCCTGCGCAGTTCGCGAGGCGCATTCCCGACGCCAGCCCGGATGTACGGCAAGACGCAGCGCTTGCACGTCATCTCGGGTGGATCTCTTTAACCACCATATATAGCGGTTCTTCGGCGTTCCCTCCGTGCAGCTTGCAGGGACGGGACGCCGATAGTTACACTACCGCAGGTAATACCCTTCATTTACTCTATTAAGAACCAGCCAGCTACATTTTGGTATATCTCCTTTCTTAATTGGTCACTTATATTTTCTAGGTTGTGAAAAAAAGAAAGTGCGCTAGGTCTGTGATAAGCTGCTACCAGAAAAATAATGTGAAATGTCAAAAATGGGTGGTGCGCTTTATCAATAAATGTGAATGCATAAACTGTGCATGAAAATGAATGTGCAAATCAATATACAAACATATAAGGCACATATAACAAAATCAAAGTCCCAAAGTTTTCTTGATGAGAATCCAAATGAATATTCAGTGACTGATGTAAACTGGTGATGACAAATCAAAAGTAACAGTGATTCCCTCCACCAGTGTGAATTCCTCCTTACCGGACGGATAAAATAAGTGCTCCTCTATACAAATATTAGATGTCTGTGCTCAAGCCCAAAAAAACGATCCGTGTTCACCACCGTGCATGCTTATAAGCCTGCTTGGCCCCTTACCAGATCGATATGGAAAAGCACTTTGCCACAAATTCCTGGACCGCAATGGCTGTCTCTCAGAATGTCCAAGCAACCGTAGGGAGGACTCGGCAGGAAGATGGTATCATCAAGTATGCGGATTAGACACAGCGAATGAATGTAGAGGAGCAATGAGGAATTCTAATGAGCCCGGGTCCGGCTGCAGCTCAGATCCCAAGCGACGTCGTGACGGCACGCCTCCTGTCTAACGCGTTTCCACCGATTGGTTATCTTCAGAGATCTCTGAAGATAACCAATCGGTGGAAACGCGTTAGACAGGAGGCGTGCCGTCACGACGTCGCTCGGGATCTGAGCTGCAGCCGGACCCGGGCTCATTAGAATTCCTCATTGCTCCTCTACATTCATTCGCTGTGTCTAATCCGCATACTTGATGATACCATCTTCCTGCCGAGTCCTCCCTACGGTTGCTTGGACATTCTGAGAGACAGCCATTGCGGTCCAGGAATTTGTGGCAAAGTGCTTTTCCATATCGATCTGGTAAGGGGCCAAGCAGGCTTATAAGCATGCACGGTGGTGAACACGGATCGTTTTTTTGGGCTTGAGCACAGACATCTAATATTTGTATAGAGGAGCACTTATTTTATCCGTCCGGTAAGGAGGAATTCACACTGGTGGAGGGAATCACTGTTACTTTTGATTTGTCATCACCAGTTTACATCAGTCACTGAATATTCATTTGGATTCTCATCAAGAAAACTTTGGGACTTTGATTTTGTTATATGTGCCTTATATGTTTGTATATTGATTTGCACATTCATTTTCATGCACAGTTTATGCATTCACATTTATTGATAAAGCGCACCACCCATTTTTGACTTATATTTTCTAGGCTATGTGCAGAGGATCTTGCTGTGGATATTGAATGCTACACGGTCCTTGATCCAGCATATCCATTACACCCGTTCCCTGTCCATTCCTCTTATCCGGAATCACCCGGGTAAGAATACACCTATATATGAGAGAAAATAATATCGGCGCAGAAGGACAATATCAAATCGAAAAGCAGCTGCACTCCTCAGGTCAAAATACAATTCCTGTGTAAATAATGTGTGGTGCAATAGGCAGCGCTAAAAAAACACTAATAACAACATAAATCATTAGGAAGAAAATCAGAGTCCATGCACAAAGCCCGTGATGAGAAGTGAACACACTTTCTGGCAGGATCCACCTATATATTCCATATATTTTAGGCTATGCATTTAAAGTTTACCCTTCAACTCTGCAAGGCTTTTACATATATATTCTTTAATTGCATCTTGGATGCACCACCAATAGAGGGTGGATGCACCTTTCATGCATATATCCATGTTTACACTTATATATGGTGTATTTGTCTTTCCAATTTTCGGACAGAGATATCCCTCTTATTGCAGTACTACCTTGTGGTTCTTTGGTCTGAGCTCCCGTGTTCACCCCCGGGGGGACCTTCCCCCTACCTTGTGGTCCAGGACCTCTACCATTGTTGGCTTGTTGGTTTACCAGACAGGTGCGAGTTTATAGACATTCTAATGTATTTGTCATCATTACAAGTTTAGCATATTACACAGTACGTATGGATTTGTGAGAAGTTCTATATGATGTGTTATATGTGATGTTTCTTGATATAGACATTCACTATTTGTTTTTTTCCTTACCTTTAGTGTTGAAATATTTACAAAGTGATACCCCATAAAAATTACCCCTGAGGAAGCGGCTATAAGGCCAAGAAACATGTTGGGTTGACACTGTGGGTTTCATCGCTATCCTGCATAGACACCTCCTTTTGGATGAGTCTAGGGTATATGCCATCTACCCTAATGTAGGAATTGTAAATCATTTGTAATCTGCTATATATGCCAAATACATCTGTTTACTGCAAATGTTTTTAAACTGCAATATTTCAAATATTGTCTTTTGTATCCTGTTGGTACAGTATACAATTTTATGGTTTCTCAAGTGTGCTCAATAAATAAAAATTTTCATTATTTTCTTATATACTTTCTTTCTTATCTTGGATTATATATATACTAAGCACCCCTATATTAAAAGTCCCACCATACGCCCAAAATCACTTTTCTCCTTTAATATGAGGTCAGACCTAAACACTTTCAATTTGTATGCAATCAGGCAGGCCCTTGCACTAAATAGTTAAAGGTAAATCTAATGGAAATCTACCAACAAAAGTTGTATAGTGTGTATCCAGCTTAAATCTTTTTTCCTCTAGACATAAATAGTTCCCCCTTGTCCTCTGTGATGACCTTAAAGTGAATAACTCAACACCAAGTCCACTATATGAACACCTTATTTATTTGTACGTTGATCACATCCCCCCTTAATCTCCTCTGTAGGCACCCTAAGGCTCCTTTTTCACAGGGCGGATGCGCTCAGTGGACTCTTCTAGCTCAGCGGGGATCGCTCCGTTGATTCCCGCTGAGCAGGCGGATGACAGGTCTGTCTCTGCTCACTGTGCAGAGATGGCTCTGTCAGGAGTCCTGCTCATCTCTATGGGGATATCAGATGAAAATTGACAGCATGTCTGTTTTCATCCAATCTGACCCGCTGGATGGATGGTGAATATATCGCTATCCGTCTGTTTTAAGCGGATCTTGTAGGATTGGATGACAGACGAGTGTGTCAGCAAAAATCCGCCTCTCCATATAGAATAGGTGGCCCCCGATCAGGTCCCCCTCAACAACGGACATTATGTGAAAGGGGCCTAATACAGAAATTGTGTTACTGGCCAGATCACCTGGTGAAAAGAGTGGGGGGGGGTCTAAAAAAAAAAAAAGCAAATGCAGGCACTATAGGCATTGGTAAACTGCAAAATATTACATTTTTTTTTGTTTTATTACCACTTTAGGTTTTTCTTTATCGACCTGTCTGTTTTTGATGCTAGTGTTTTATAAATGACACCAAAGAATTGATGAGAATTCTACCACATGAATGTCATGAGAATGCATAAGCACCAAAACAAGTTTGCACGTGATATTAGTGTAGCAGAAGACCAAAGAAGATAGTAGAAATGGCCGACTCTAGTCAGGACTAAGGGAAAAGCTGGCATGCGAGAATATAGCCAGGGAAGCACACCACAGGAGATATTTTCTGTACTAATAATAGTCTGTGACTTCCCACTCAGCGCTTTCTCATACAGCACTCATTACTTCCTCTCAGAGCTCCGTACCCGCTCACTTCCTTCGCCCTTTGAACCAGGTCACATTATACAGTCCCAGCTAAGTCACATGGTGACGCTTGAAGCGCCTATTGGCTAGCCGTGAAGGAATGGGCCGATCGCAACCAGGAAGTGTTTTGGAGAATTGTCACTTCTTCCGGGACATGTTGTAGTACTGTCTGTGTTATTGTAACGATGGTTCTGTATTCCTTCATGTGCTGCAGCAAGATGGTGAGAACTATTTTTTTCCCTTTGGGAATTTATGTCCTGTTGCGCAGTTGTTTTATTCTATGTATAGGAACGGTAAATGTGTGTACATGGGTTACACGAGCACTTGTTTTTTATTTTATAGTAAAGAGTGTGGTTTACATCAAATGGAGTCTGGGGCCAGGCAGGCTTCAGACACACAATATTAAATAGGTATTAATCTCAAAACCAATAATGTTATATATTGCAGCCTACCATTCATTTGATGTAGTGGCTGTTTTTTTTTTCTCATATTTTCCCTTGATGATCTGGCCAGTAACACATCCTAGAGTGACACCACTCTGGATGAAGGAGCACAAGGGGCAGATTTGGACAGCAACTTTGTTAGTTTGAGGGGAAGGGGATGTTAGAAATTTTTAGCAGATTAAAAGTATAACTAAAGCAAACTTTTTTTTTTTTAGTTTTGGGTGGACTGGAGAGGGATTAGAACGCTTGTCCGTTTTTTATTGCAGTTTCTGTCCCACCTCTCTATTTGTCCTGCTTATCATTGTCATTGAAAGTCAAAGAAAATCTCAAATTTTGGCTTGTCCCTAGAGAAGTAATCTTGCAAAAGGGACACTAGTTCTAGTGACCTGGGGTTCCTTAAAGCGGTAGTAAACTCAAAGAAAAAAAAAAAAACCCTGCAAGACAAAGGCATAATGAGCTAGTATGCATCGCATACTAGCTCATTATGAAACACTTACCTTAGAACGAAGCCCCGACACGGACCCCCGGACACCGCTGTGGGCGCTGACATGATCCCTCGGCGTCTCTTCCGGGTTCGGCGGCTCCGGCGCTGTGATTGGCCAGAGCCGCGATGATGTCACTCCCGCGCATGCGTGTGGGAGTCATTTTCCGGCACTTCCCGGCAAGGAACTCTTAATTGTACCTACAGGTAAGCCTTATTATAGGCTTACCTGTAGTTAAAAGTCAAAAGAACTACCGCTTTAAAGAGGTTGTAAACCCCAAATTTTTTTTTTCAACCAGAAAGAGAAACACAATGAGCAAGTATGAAATACTTACCTTAGAATGAGCCCCCGCTGTGCCGCCCGCTTACCTCTATGACGGGCGACATATTCAGTCGCCCGTCTTCGCGGCATTTGGCCATCTGATCGGAGCCGCGGTGATGTGCGCGGGAGCCGACGGTCACGGCATGGGCCTCTGAAGGAACGGCACCAGCGGCCGTTCCTTCAGAGCGCATGCGCCAGTGATGTCACTGGCTGCATGTAAGGTAAATATCTCCTAAACGGTACGTGTCTAGGAGATATTTACAGTACCTATAGGTAAGCCTTATTCTAGGCTTACCTATAGGTAAAAGTTGCAGAGGAGGGTTTACTTCCTCTTTAACCACTTGCCGACCGCCGCACGACTATCTACGTCGGCGGTCAGCCCCTCACAGGCAAACTAACGTAGGGCTACGTTGCTTGCTTGTGAGGGTCTAGGGAGCGAGCGCGCGCCCCCGGGGGCGCGCTCCCGCTCCTGCGTGGTCACGGACCCCCCGCGCGTGTGACCAGCGGACCCGATGTCCGCCGGTCACTCGGCGATCGGCGGGGGAGAGGGAGAATGTCAGGCAGCTTGTGTAAACAAACTGCCTGTCATTCTCCTCGCTGCAAAGACACTGATAAAACGGATCTGGTATGTAGATCCGTTGATCAGTGTCCTTACAGCTAGAGCCACAGCCAATCACAGTAGAAACCACGCCCCTAGGGACACACACAGCCCCTCCCTTCCAAATAAAGTTAACCCCTTCACTACCAGTGTATTTTTACAGTAACAGTGCATATGTATAGCACTGATTACTGTAGAAATGTCACTGGTAACCCCAAAAGTGTCAAAAATGTCAGTCAAGGGTCCGATCTGTCCGCCGCAATGTCGCAGTACCGCAAAAAAAATCGCAGATCGCCGCCATTACGCGTTAAAAAAAAAAACAACAAAAATGACAAAAATCTTTCCCTTTGTTAGTAAACGCGATAACTTTTGCGCAAACCAATCAAAATACGCTTTTTGCGATTTTTTTTTTTACCAAACATAGGTAGCATAAAACAAATTGGCCGAAAATTTTTAAAAATTTTGATTTTTACATTTTTTTTTGGGGGAATTTCATATAAAAAAATGTGAAAAATATTGCTATTTTTGCAAAATTGACGCTCTTTTTTTGTTTATAGCGCGTGATCAAAAAATCGCACAGGTGATCAAATACCACCAAAAGAAAGCTCTGTTTGTGGGAAAAAAAGGACGTCAAATTCGTTTAGGTACAGCGTCGCACGACCGCGCAATTGTGCGTTAAATTCACGCAGTGCCGAATCGCAAAATACCCCCTGGTCGGAATGGGGGTAAAATCTTCCGGGGCTTAAGTGGTTAAGGAATTCTTTTAATTTGTAGAGATTTCCCCTTCCTTTCTGTTTGCCTATGACACAGGAGGTGAGGGGACATCTCCACAATGGGAAACAGGTGGTGAAAAAAAAAATCTGATGGGTGTTATAACTCTTCCTTACTCTATCCGAAAATGAGAGAAAAAAAAAAAAACAGTTTCGCTATAGCTCTACTCTAACTACAGTAACCAATTAAAGCAGGACTGCAACTAATACAGTAAAACCTTGGTTTGAGAGTAACTTGGTTTAAGAGCGCTTTGCAAGACAAGCAAAATTTTCAAATAAATTTTGACTTGATATACAAGTAGCCTCAAGTCACAGCTGAGTATAAAAGAGAAGAGAGGAGCCTCGAAGTGTAGCAATATGGTTAAATTTAATGAAGGTACAACATTTAGCAACTCACATGGTTGATGATTGGAACAGGCACATCTAAGGATGCAGGCATCCAAGCTAAAGCTGTCCACATAGACCATCCTCTGCACCGCCATCTACGTCATCCCTTCCATGCTGCCCCTCGCTTTCAGATCGCTTTACTGCAGGGTGGTCTTCCCGGTCAGGATCACAGACTAGCAGCCGGCGGTGCAGAAGATAGTCTATGTGGACAGCTTTACCCTGGATGCCTGCATACTTAGATGTGCCTGTTTTATTCATCAACCATGTGAGTTGCTAAATGTTGTACCTTCATTAAATGGAACCATATTGCTACCCTGTAGCTCCTGCTGGATTTTGCTTCCAATCCCCTTGTGGAAGCGGCTATTTGTGGATTGACATTTTATGGTTACACAACCTATCGCAATGCTATAATCTTTTTATATGGACTATAAACTGAAGGATTTATGAATAAATGGTTGTGGAACGAATCATCTGAGTTTCCATTATTTCCTATGGGGAAATTCGCTTTGATATAAGAGTGCTTTGGATTACAAGCATGCTTCCGGAACGAATTATGCTCGCAATCCAAGGTTTTACTGTACTTTATTATCAGTTACAGCAAACAAGTTTTATCTTTCGTTCATTGACGGACACAGCTCTCCATATTCAGAACCATAGGGTTATATTGCCCCCTACAGGAGTAGGACACTAGACAGAAAAAGCCTTGGCTACGCCTATGGGCAGTCCTACCTGGTAAACATCCCCCTCTCTGCTATAGGCCTTCCATTTTTTTTTTTTTCTGCCTAGTCAGGAGTAAGGACCTAGTTCCCTGCCGGTACCTCTGGTCCTGGCATTTTTTTTCTTTTTACATGGCATGTTTTCTCTCCTGTTTTTTTCCTGTGAGATCTGCCCTTCATGGTTGCTGTTGCTAGGGCTCCAGGGATCCCTCCTGAGTCCCTGGAAGCCTCGTGGATGCCGCGTGTGTTGGCCATTTTGCCATGGTCGGCGCCATTTCTTTGGGCCTGTGTGAATCTATTGACCAGCTATGTTTGCGTAGTCTGGCGGCCATGTTTGGTTGGTCCAGCGTGCATTAAGAGCAGCGGCCATGACAGTGGAGCCTCTGGGCGGTGATTTTGGCTGTGGGAGCGCCTCCTTTTCCCCTGGATGCCGCATGTGGATACTGAGCTTTTTCTGGGGCAGACCAGTGCTTCTCTAGTGAGGTTATGAATCTGGTGTGGTCCCTCCCTTTCTTCGCTGCAGGTTGTGGGGTGCTCCTGCTTTCTGATGCCCCTGTGGAGTTACAGGTGCAGTTTGAGTGTCCCATAGAGTTGCTGAAGGATAGAGGTTTCCCTGGGTCGGGGATTCTGACAGTGTTGAAGGCAAGGAAGTCTATCTCTAGGAAAATTTACTATCGTACGTGGGAAGCATACAGTCGATTGGTGTTCACCCTTGTTCTTTTTTGGTCGCTCTGATTTTGACCTTTCTTCAAAGAGATGTTGAGCAGAAATTGGCCTTGAGTACCATCAAGAGCCAGGTGTCGACCTTGGCGGTCTTCTTTCAGCGATTCCTGGCCTCGCACTCCTTGGTGCATACTTTTATTCAAGGGGTTCGACATCTGATTCCATCAGTGCAGTCTCCTCTTTCGCCATGGGATTTGAACTTTAATGCTCTCAGTCTACTTTTGAAAATATTTGGGAGGATCCCCAGCTTATGCTGTCTCAGAAGGTGGCTTTTATGGCTATCTCCTCAACTTGCAGGGTGTCGGAGCTGGCAGCGTTATCTTGTCGTACCCCATATCTGGTGGTCCACAAAGATAAGGTGGTTCTTTGCCCCTGTCCATCATTCCTTACTAAGGTGGTCTCTGATTTCCATTTGAATGAAGACATTGTGTTGCCTTTCCTGTGTCCCAGACTCCAACATCCTAAGGAATTTGCGTTGCATTCCCTGGATGTGGTTCTGGCTATTTGGGTGTATCTGGCAACCGTGGAGACTTTTCGGAGGTGAGACCCACTGTTTCTGATTATGGACGAGCCAAGAAAAGGGCTGTCCACTTCTTCTGCGACCATTTCCAGATGGATCAGACAGACTGTGACTCAGGCCTATTCTATCGAGGGTCAGGTTCCTCCTTTCCCTGTAACAGCGCACTCTACTCGGGCACTTAGTGTTTCTATGGTCTTCCGTCATCAGGCGTCAGTGGCGCATGTTTGCAAGGCGCCCCATGGTCGTTGGTGTACACTATCACTTAATTCTACAAAGTGGTTGTGTTGGTATCTACGGATGCTTCCTTTGGCCGCAAGGTTTTGCAGGCTGCTGTTTAGAGGGTCTGTTCCCTCTTTGGGGG
Organism: Pelophylax lessonae; assembly: GCF_965119305.1. NCBI lineage: Eukaryota > Metazoa > Chordata > Amphibia > Anura > Ranidae > Pelophylax > Pelophylax lessonae. The sequence continues at coordinate 254,782,434 of NC_138772.1, read as the reverse complement.
TGTATTGTTTGGGTTGGGCTCCAGCTGTTTTTTGATGAGCTCCTGTTTACCCGATTGGCTATTGTGTTTTTAGCCTTGGAATTTTTTATTGCCCACCCCTCATCTTTGGCACTGCTTGGGGACGTCCCTATGGTTCTGAATACGGAGCGCTGTGTCCGTTAATGAATGAAAAAGAAAATAGGATTTTTGTATTCACCGTAAAATCCATTTCTCTGAATTAATTCATGAACACAGCACCCACCCCTCTATAGAGTTGTAATACTTCTGACACTGTTGTTACTAAATTGAAGGCCTATAGCAGAGAGGGGGATGTTTACCACCTATGACTGCCCATAGGCATAGCCAAGCCTTTTTTTCTGCCTAGTGTCCTACTCCTGTAGGGGGCAATATAACCCTTTGGTTCTGAATATGGAGAGCTGTGTTCGTCAGTGAACTCAGAGAAATGGATTTTACGGCAAGTACAAAAATCCTGTTTTTCCTTTTGGGATAAAGGTTATACAAAATAACGGCTGATTATTTTAACCATCTCAATACTGGGCACTTTCACCCCTTCCTTCCTAATTGAATGAGAATTACTCAGTCATGCAACACTACCTAAATGACCTTCTTATCATTTTCTTTCACACAAATAGAGCTTTAACTTGGTGGTATTTAATCACCACTGGGGCTTTTATTTTTTGCTCTACAAACAAAAAAAAAAAAAAACTGAATATTTAGAAAAAAAAAGGGTTTTTATCAGTTTCTGTTTTTTTTTTTATCAGTTTCTGTTATACAATTTTTCAAAGTAATTTTTCTTTCAAAATTTGACCAAAATACTACTACATTTCTTTGGTAAAAATGACCCAAATCATTGTATATTATTTGGTCTGTATGAAAGGTATAGAGTCTACAAGCTATGATACCAGTCATTGAAAGATGATCACACCTGATTTACTGACATCATCTGCAACACTGCAGGGATGTTCGGGAAGTACACTGTGGCCGAACATCCCTGCAGTGTTGCAGAAGAACTATTACCATTTGCTGATCAACGATTTCCTCTGTGTGAGTTACTACGTTGTTTTTATGTAATAAATAACCTTTTAATCTACACTGAGGTGGCGCTGCTTTTCTTCTCCTACCCCTTTTTGTCTGTTGCAGAGTCCCTCTAGCTCTGTATGAAGCCTGCAGCCACCTCCACCATCCATCTCCACTAACCCCAGGGATTGAACTATCCTGCATACTTCCTAAAAAGACTAACTACAGCCACAGTTGAAACTTTTTTCATAAGATCGAATGTACTTGACTCTTTCACTGGCGCAGGTCGAACGTTGTGTATATGTACCTGTCTGATTTACTGACTGCCTATCCTATTTCTTGAGGCCCTAACTAACATGTCAAGACAGTACAACAATCCCCCCAAATGACCCCTTTTTGGAAAGTAGACAGTCCATGGTATTTAGTAAGAGGCATGACAAGTTTTTTGAAGTTTGTAATTTTTTCCCACAATTCTTTGGAAATTTTTTTTTTTCTCAAAAATTTCATATTAGTAAGTTATTTTCTCACACAAGGCATAGGCATACTTGCAACTACACCCCAAAAGACAGTCTGTTACTCCTCCTAAATATGGGAATACCACATGTGTGAGAGTTACACAGGAAGTCTGGTGCTAAAATTATTGCTCTCGCTCTGACTTTTGCGTGTGGTGTGATCGTTGTTTACGTATGTGTATGAGACCAACATATTTATTGGTGGGACACTGGTACACTAACAGATGTTTTTAAACACTTGTATGCTATGACAGCTGTTGATCGTCCCCCAATGGACACATGAGAGATGTTTATGTCCCAATGGTACACTATTGCAGATGTTTTTCCCCAGTCATCTTCCAGGACGGCTTAATGAGAGAGAGGCTCTTTTCACCTAGCACAGGAAACACAATCCACATTTGTTTAAATACAGGTGAGAGCCAGAGACCCTCAGTATTTTGTGTTTCCATGGCCAGACAGGATCACTTCAAGAAAACTTCATGCTGTTAGGCCTCCGTGCTAGGTGGCAGGAGCTTCCCGACCCTGGCCTCTCCTTAACTGGGGCAGTGTCCCTGAGGATGTTTATCTGGGTAACTCGGGCCCCCCTGATACCTTTGGTTTGGAGGGGGGGGGATTGGGGGACCCCTTCTCCCAGTTTTTTTGTGTCCAATAGGTGGTCACAGTGGAGGCTTACCCAGTCCTTGCAGGCATCACAGAGTCTGCGTTTCCATGTTGGCAGCATGGGGTTGGTGTCTCCCTTCTTCCCAGCATGGCCATCAGAGGGAGTGCAGTCACTCTTGCGGAGCCAGAAATGCAGAGGGCACGTCATTTACGCCAAGTATCCTCCGCGCAACACAGCGGAAGTGTCATGGCGGCAATCTTTACTATGGGCCGAAGGTGTCCTGCACTATCCCAGTATTGAAGATAGGGGAGAATAACAGCGCTGCACCATGGGCCGGCATCCTAATCCACAGTATCCGGTCTGGGGCCTGCAGGGACGGACAAGGGCGGTGCTCATTCGGGCGGTGCACATAAGGAAGCGGAAATCCTGAGACCTCATGTATTGCAATGGAGGTGGCTGCTTCAAAGGAGGTGGATCAGGGGACACACCCAGATCCTGGGCCTAAGGTAAGCATAATGTATGCTCATCAGCGCTGTTACCTTTACACTGGTGGAGGGGCACTAGTGATAGTGGTTGTTATGTACACGTAATAGTTTGCAAGGTGCAGGAGTCTCCAGAGGTCTTCCTCTCTCTCTGGTGTATTTTTGTTGTTGCACCTGGCTATTTTCTTTACCGCTCAATGTTCGCTTGTGCCTTGCAGGGCAAGAACCACAAAGAAAGAGGGAGCAGTTACATAGTTACATAGTTACATAGTAGGTGAGGTTGAATAAAGACAATAGTCCATCCAGTTCAACCTGTGTAGGTGTGTGTGACTGTAATCATCTAACATAGCCCTCAATCTCCTGATCCTTGAGATGTAAGTCTAAGAGTCTTTTGAAAGTCACCATACTACCCGCAGAAACCACCTCTTGTGGTAGACAATTCCACAATCTTGTAGCCCTAACAGTAAAGAACCCCCCACGTTGCCTGAGGTTAAAACGCTTCTCCTCTAATCGCATTGTATGTCCTCGAGTCCTCATGCAATTCCTTCGAATGAACAGCTTTTCTTCTAAGCTGAGATCCCCATTAAGATATTTATAAATTGCTATCATGTCCCCTCTCAGACGTCTTTTCTCCAGGGAAAATAAATCGAGCGATTGCAGCCGCTCTTCATAGGTAAGGTCCTCCAACCCCCTAATCAGTTTAGTTGCCCTTCTCTGGACTTTCTCCAGCTCCAACACATCCCTCCTGAGGACTGGCGACCAGAACTGGACAGAATACTCCAGATGCGGTCGGACCAGAGTTTTATAAAGTGGAAGGATTATAGTCTTATCTCTGGAATACATCCCTTTCTTTATGCATGCTAATATTCTGTTGGCTTTGGAAGCTGCCGCTTGGCATTGCATGCTGTTGCCTAATCTATCATCAACTAAGACTCCCAGATCCTTCTCCATTTTTGATTCCCCCAAGGGTTCCCCTCCTAACGTGTATTGTGTTTTTATGTTTTTGGTCCCCAAGTGCAAAACCTTACACTTCTCCACATTAAACCTCATTTGCCATGTCGTTGCCCACTCGGTAATTTTGTCCAGGTCATTCTGTAGGATATCTGCTTCATGCTGTGCAGTTATTGCCCTGGCCAATTTTGTGTCATCTGCAAAAACTGATAACGAACTACTGATCCCGTCCTCAATGCTGTTTATGAATAAATTGAACAAGGTTGGTCCCAGGACTGAGCCCTGGGGCACCCCGCTTACTACCTCAGACCAGTCTGAGTATGCGCTGTTTATTACTACCCTTTGGACACGGCCTTTTAGCCAATTCCGTATCCAAGAGCAAACCCTGCTGTCGATACCTGCAGACCTTATTTTATAAATTAAGCGCTTGTGGGGAACTGTATCAAACGCCTTAGCGAAATCCAAGTACACCACATCCACTGGTCTCCCCCTATCTAGCTCACAGCTTACCTCCTCGTAGAATGCTAAGAGATTGGTTTGACAAGATCGCCCATTTGTAAACCCGTGCTGGTTACTACTGATGATGTTTTTGTCTTTAGCATACTCTACGATATAGTCCCTTATCATCCCCTCCAAAAGTTTACATATTATTGATGTCAGACTGACAGGCCTATAATTTCCCGGGATATGTCTCTGGCCCTTTTTGAATATCGGAATCACGTTAGCCTTCCTCCAATCCCCTGGTACATCTCCTGTCCTAATACTGTCAGCAAAGATCAGGAACAGTGGTCTAGATATAACCATACTGAGTTCCTTGAGCACTCTCGGATGTACGCCATCCGGGCCTGGTGATTTGTTTGTGTTAAGTTTATCCAGTCTTTCCCTGATTTCCCCCTCTGTTAGCCATAGTGGCAAGTCCTGTGTATTACTACTAACCATACAGTCATGGTCAGTGTACCCTTCCTTTTCCTGCGTAAAGACTGACGAGAAAAAAGAATTCAGCACGGTTGCTTTTTCAGTGTCCTCTGTAAGCATCCTCCCATCATCGCTAATTATGTGTGCAATATGCTCTGCCCTAGTTTTTTTGCTGTTGATGCAGGGAGATGTCTCTAAAGAGAAATGTGCCTCGTGCAAACAAAACCTGGTCATCCGCCTGGAAAAAAGTGCTTCGCATAGACTGCATTGACACTCTAAACCAGGGGTCTTCAAACTATGGCCCTCCAGTTGTTCAGGAACTACAATTCCCATCATGCCTAGTCGTGTCTGTGAATGTCAGAGTTTTACAATGCATCATGGGATGTGTAGTTCCACAACAGCTGGAGGGCCGTAGTTTGAGGATCCCTGCTCTAAACACTCCAACCAAAAAAGAAACTAGCTCTATGCAAGAGCCGGGTCCGGACGTATTTCAACCAAGTACGTCCTATGCTAGCACAACACCTCAGGCCCATGCACCAGTCATTAGAAGAACAGGGGATGCTGGAACAGCTGGAGGACAACTTCAGTGAAGATTCTAGTGTGGAAGAAGGGAAGAAATAGCAAGTCAGGTGCAACAATTTCTGTTCCCCTCTGATGAGACGATTTTTTGAATATTATATATGATACTTTGGAGTTGGAAGAAAAAGAGAGCCAAAGTTTGTCAGTACATAATAAACTCTATGCAGGTTTGCAATCAAAACAGGCAAGAAGAACATTCCCCGTACACGCTGCTTTGAAAGATACCATACTGCAGGAAAAGACGGAGCCGAAAAAAGTCTTTCTCCCCAGAAATTTGAAAAGGTTTCCTTTTTAAGGAGGAAGATGCAGTGTTATGAAATGTCCAAAGCTGGATGCAGCTCTGTCAAAGGTGGCCAGAAAATCAAACCTATCTTTTGAGGACGCAGGGGCACTTTAAGATGCCATGGATAGAAAGGCAAAAGGTTACTTAAAGACGCATGGGATGCAGGTCCTGCTAACTTTTTCAACCAGTTATTGCATCCACCTGTGTAGCCAGGACATTGGATATCAGGTTGAAGCAGTTGATGATCCCCCTAAAACAAGACACCCCTAAAGAGGAGGTTTTGGACTCACTCCCCACCCTCAACAAGACCATGGCTTATATTGCGGATGCCTCCGCAGAACCCATCAGATTTTCAGCTTAGATGTACCGCGCTCATAAATGAGGCCAGGCGGGCTACCTGCCTTAAAGCCTGGGCAGGAGACGTGAGTTTCAAAGCAAAGTTATGCTTATTACTGTTTAAGGGTGGCTTAATATTTGGTGAAGACCTGGATTCGGTTTTGGAGAGGTCTGCTGATAAAAAAAGGTTTTCTGAATCCAAAGAGGCAGCAGTCCAAAAAGCCTTTTCATCCTTTCAGGAAAATCAGTCAGAAGGACGCAGGCAGGAAGGACCAAAATAGACCCTGGCAACAGAAGAAGGGTAAAGGCAGAGGGGGATTTCTGTTTAATCCCTCCCAAACCAAAGGCAAAAGCCATTGACTCTCCTTGCAGGATAGGAGGGAGGCTTGGCACTTTCCTACCCTCTTGGCAAAGGGTTACAACCAACTATTTAATCCTGGATCTAATCGGCAACGGTTACAGGATAGAATTCCATCATATACCCCCAAGCCGATTTTTTGATGACTCCACTGCCAAAATAGACATAGCAGCTGCCATGACGAATCCAATCCAGGAGTTTCTGGATCGGGGAATCATTTCTCCCATCCCTCGAGAGCAAGGGTATGGGGGGGTTCTATTCCCATTTGTTCGTCAGAAGGAAATACAGGTTGATCCTGAATTTAAAGGAAGTCAACAAAAGTGTGGTGTAAAAAAAAAATGCAAGATGGACACGATTTGCACAACAAGGGAAGCTATTTAGAGAAGCTTTCATGGCAACGATCGTTTTGAAAGGTGCATACCTGCATATTCCAATCAGAGGCTGCTCCAAACTCTTCCTCAGGTTTGCAGTCAAAGGACTAGGTCAGACCATCTTTTTCCAGTTCAACGTCTCCCGTTCGGGTTGGCATCAGCTCCCAGGATCTTCACGAAGGTCCTGGCAGAAGCCTTACAGAGACTGAGGACCTACAGGTATCCCGATAATACTCCTACCTGGATGATCTTCTGGTTTTTGAGTCCTACACAGAGCTGGAGAAAAACCTAACCTACACGATTAAACCATCTGCGATCACTGGGGTAGAACACAAACTCAGAAAAGTCAAGTTTGCAACCATCGCAGAAAGTTGTCTTCCTAGGTTACATACTAGACTTGGTGGAAGCAAAAATATTTTTACCGGAAGAGAAGAAAGATCTGTTGAAGATAGAAACCTCCAATCTACTCCTGAGACAGGCAATATCCATCAGGGAAATGATGAGGCTTTTGGGCCTAATGACGGCATCTATCCCAGAGATCTCCTGGGCTCAAGCACACATGAGAATACTGCAGAATTTCTGCCTGTTAGTGTGGAACGGCAACAGAGTACCTTGAACACTGCCAAATCAAGTAAAAGAGTCTCTGCATTGGTGGCTGCAGGAAGAAAACTTGTTGAAAGGGAGATCTTGGATGCAGGAAAATCCAGTCCGGATAACAATGGACGCGAGTGTGTGGGGTTGGGGAGCCTACATGGAACGTCTGGCTACACAGGGAAAATGGGAGAAATCAGAGGCCATCTGCTCTTCTTCTAATTTAAGGGAACTGAAGGCAATATGGAAAGCTCTTCTCTCTTTCGGACCCACATAAAAGGAAGACATATTTTGGTTCTATCAGACAATGTGGCGGCAGTATCCTACATCAGTGTTTCTCAACTCCATTCCTCAGGGCACACTAACAGGCCAGATTTTAAGTATTACCTTGGGGAGATGCAGACTAGAATACTGCAATCACTGAGCAGCAAATTTTATCACCTGTGATGTATTTCAGTCGTCTTGCAAACCTGGCTCGTTAGTGTGCCCTGAGGACCGGAGTTGAGAAACACTGTCCTACATGAACAAGGGGGTACGCGGGCTCCCTCATGGAAGTGACAAAGCTGAAAATGCCCTCCCTCCAAAGGGGAGCTGAATTCTCTGGTGGATTTCTTGAGCACAGAAAAGATTTATCACACAGAATGGAGCTTGAATCAGGAAGTGTTCAAGTCAATTTCGGAGATGTGGAGTCATCCTCCTAGTAGACTTGTTTGAATTTTTTTTCAATTCACAGGGACCCTTACAACCTGCATCTGGATGTTTTGCATTTACATGGTCAGAGGATCTTCTGTACGCCTTCCCTCCATTCAGGCTCATACCAAAGTGATTCTGAAAGGCAAATCCTCAAGAGCGAAAGTAATTCTGATAGCTCCAGCCTGGCCAAAAAGGTCATGGTTTGGCGCTCTATAGAAACTGTCATTAGCAACACCCTTGAAGCTGCCAGGGATCGATTTACTGGTCTAGGGAGATTTATGCCACCCGCAAGTGAGCCGTCTTTCTCTGATGGCTTGGCTCCTGAGCGGCACCTGTTAAATAAACAAGGGAATGTCAGAAAAAGTAATCGGCACGATCTTAATCAGTAGGAAAAAATCGACAAATTTTAATCTATAATAGTGTGGAAGGAAATTCTGCTTTTGGCAGAAGGACAATGACCGCATTGCTGGACCGATTATTCCGGCAGTATTGAATTTTCTGCAAAATAAATTGGACCTAGGGCTAGCCCCCAATAGTTTAAAAGCACAAGTGGCAGCGTTGTCCGATTTTCTAGATATCAGATTGGCGGAAAATTATTCTAATAAGATTTATCAAGGCTGCCTCGAGTAGAGTGCCACAGTTTAATAAGTTTCCCCCGTGGAATTTGTCTACAGTCCTTCAGAGTTTCTCAAAACAGCCTTTTGAGCTGTTAGAGCAGTGGTTCTCAACTCCAGTCCTCGGGACCCACTAACAGGCCAGGTTTGCAAGATAACTAAATTACATCACAGGTGGTCTCATTTGCTGCTCAGTGATTGCAGTATTCTAGTCTGCACCCAAGGTAATACTTAATATATGGCCTGTTAGTGGGTCCTGAGGACCGGAGTTGAAAACCACTGCGTTAGAGATGTTGAAAGTCTTAACCTACAAAACAGTGCTCTTAGTGGCCCTGGTCACAGCTAGAATAGTCAGGGAACTACAAACAATGTCCATAGTCGAGCCATACTGCTACATTCTGCCCGATAGAGTAATTTTATTGCTGGACCTGGGCTTTCTCCCCAAAGAGTCGACACACTTTCATTGATCACAGAAAATCATTATCACATCGTTTTGTGGACAAGCTTGCAACCCTAGGGAAGAGGATTTCCATAAAATTGATGTAAGGTAGTGCCTATTATGTTACATTGAGCGCACCAAAGAATGGAGAAAAGTCCCTAATCTATTCCTTCTATACTGCATAAAAAAGGTTCATCTGCTTCTAAAACTGCCATTGCTAGATGGATGAAGGCTGCAATCATTGAGGCTTATGCATCTGCCGGGCTCCAAGCTCCCCAAAATCTTAGAGCCCTTTCTACCAGGGCCCTGGCTACGTTCTGGGCTGAATAGAGCAGGAACTACCCCGATCTCAATCTCCAAAGCAGCCACCTGGTCTAGTTTCCAGACCTTTGTCAAGCATTACTGTCTAGATCTCTTATTTGCTAGCGACCAGGCTTTTGGAAGAAAAGTGCTTCACACTGTGGTCCCTCCCTAGCAGGTATGGTTTTTATAATGTCACTCTCATTAAGCCGTCCTGGAAGATGACTGAGGAAAAACAAGGTTATTACTTGTTGACTTCCAGGAATCTTCCAGGTCGGTGCTGCGTCCTGCCCTATTATACATGTTTTAGTATGGTGGTAGGTATGAAATTAGCTGTACCTTCAGTTATTTGTTATCACTGAGGGTCTCTGGCTCTCTCCTCCATTTAAACTAATGTGGATTATGTTTCCTGTGCTAGGTAGGAGGAACCTGTCTCTGATTAAGCCATCCTGGAAGATTTGTGGAAATCAAGTTAACCGGTAATAACTTAGTTTTTTGCACTGATACAGATGTTCATGGGGACACTGTGTGTGGGGATCTGTAACAGCTACAGTGGGTACAGAAAGTTTTCAGACCACCTTAAATTTTTCACTCTTTGTTATATTGCAGCCATTTGCTAAAATCATTTAGGTTCATTCTTCTTCCTCATAAATGTACACATAGCACCCCATACTGACAGAAAAACACAGAATTGTTGACATTGTTGCAGATTTATTAAAAAAGAAAAACTGAAATATCACATGGTCCTAAGTATTCAGACCCATTGCTCAGTATTTAGTAGAAGCCCCCTTTTGATCTAATACAGCCAGGAGTCTTTTTGGGAAAGATGCAACAAGTCTTTCACACCTGGATTTGGGGATCCTCTGCCATTCCTCCTTGCAGATCCTCTCCAGTTCTGTCAGGTTGGATGGTAAACGTTGGTGGACAGCCATTTTTAGGTCTCTCCAGAGATGCTCAATTGGGTTTAAGTCAGGGCTCTGGCTGGGCCATTTCAAGAACAGTCACGGAGTTGTTGTGAAGCCACTCCTTCGTTATTTTAGCTGTGTGCTTAGGGTCATTGTCTTGTTGGAAGGTAAACCTTCGGCCCAGTCTGAGGTCCAGAGCACTCTGGAGAAGGTTTTTGTCCAGGATATCCCTGTACTTGGCCGCATTCATCTTTCCCTCGATTGCAACCAGTCGTCCTGTCCCTGCAGCTGAAAAACACCCCCACAGCATGATGCTGCCACCACCATGCTTCACTGTTGGGACTGTATTGGACAGGTGATGAGCAGTGCCTGGTTTTCTCCACACATACCGCTTAGAATTAAAGCCAAAAAGTTCTATTTTGGTCTCATCAGACCAGAGAATCTTATTTCTCACCATCTTGAAGTCCTTCAGGTGTTTTTTAGCAAACTCCATGCGGGCTTTCATGTGTCTTACACTGAGGAGAGGCTTCCGTCGGGCCACTCTGCCATAAAGCCCCGACTGGTGGAGGGCTGCAGTGATGGTTGACTTTCTACAACTTTCTCCCATCTCCTGACTGCATCTCTGGAGCTCAGCCACAGTGATCTTTGGGTTCTTCTTTACCTCTCTCACCAAGGCTCTTCTCCCCCGATAGCTCAGTTTGGCCGGACGGCCAGCTCTAGGAAGGGTTCTGGTCATCCCAAACGTCTTCCATTTGAGGATTATGGAGGCCACTGTGCTCTTAGGAACCTAAGTGCAGCAGAAATCTTTTTGTAACCTTGGCCAGATCTGTGCCTTGCCACAATTCTGTCTCTGAGCTCTTCAGGCAGTTCCTTTTGACCTCATGATTCTCATTTGCTCTGACATGCATTGTGATCTGGAAGGTCTTATATAGACAGGTGTGTGGCTTTCCTAATCAAGTCCAATCAGTATAATCAAACACAGCTGGACTCAAATGAAGGTGTAGAACCATCTCAAGGATGATCAGAAGAAATGGAAAGCACCTGAGTTAAATATGTGTCACAGCAAAGGGTCTGAATACTTAGGACCATGTGATATTTCAGTTTTTCTTTTTTAATAAATCTGCAACAATGTCAACAATCCTGTGTTTTTCTGTCAGTACGGGGTGCTATGTGTACATTCATGAGGAAGAAGAATGAACTTAAATGATTTTAGCAAATGGCTGCAATATAACAAAGAGTGAAAAATTTAAGGGGGTCTGAATACTTTCCGTACCCACTGTATGTTTAAAATCATCCCTTGCATATTCCCCCACCCCCCTCATTTCCCTCTCTCTCTCCTCCCCCCCCCCCCCCAATCCACACTAAGCTCTCACTGAGCTCAGAAGGGAGGACTGACACAGAGACATGTGTCTCTATATACACTGTGAAGGTTGTGATTGGACACAGCCATCACGTGATCAGGAGGGCCAATCACAGCTCCCATATCCTGATCCTGTCTCCTTCCTTCTACTCGTGAGATGTTCCCTGTGCCACTGGCTGCAAAACAACCCCAAAGCATGATTGATCCACCCCCATGCTTAAAGCCTCGTACACACGAGTCGAAATTCGGCCGGTAATTTTCATCCGACGACTGATCTGCCCATTTTCGGCTTGTTAGTATGGTGCTCTCGACAACCGACTCCGACTTTTCGGCCGAAAAAATCCTTGTGTGCAGGCTATAAAATGTTTGTCCTCCGTCAAAACACGTCCGATTTTCGTGCAGTCAGTACAGATTTCGATGGGGAGAAATCTTATGAGCAAGACTAGGCATGCTCAGAGATGATAGAACACAAAGAAAGCAATCCAACACATGACATCACTTCTGAAGTAGAATTCTGTCCTGCGGGAAAATTCGTGTGCAGTCTAGAGCACATTCCAACCAACAGACACCACTCTGGACAAAAGACGAACGACCGGTCGGCGGAAATTCGTTGCGTGTGTACGAGGCTTTACAGTTGGACAGGGGTTCTTTTCATTAAATTCTGTGCCCCTTCTTCTCCAAACGTACCTTTTGCTCATTCCGACCAAAAAGTTCAATTTACCCTCATCAGTCCACAGAACTTGTTTCCAAAATGCATCAGGCTTGTCTATATGTTCATTTGCAAAGTTCAAACGCTGATTTTTGTGGTGATGACGTATATATTTATATATTTTTTTTTGTTTATAGTACAAAAAATAAAAAATGCAGTGGTGATCAAATACCCCCAAAAGAAAGCTCAATTTGTGGGGAAAAAAAATTATATAAATGATTTGTGAACAGTGTTGCCTGACCGCGCAATAGTCAGTTAGAGTAATGTAGTGCCGTATTACAAAAAATGGCCTGGTCATGAAGGGGGGGTAAATCTTTCAGAGGTCAAGTGGTTAGGCTTTGACAAAAAACCTGAAAGCTGTTTGGCTTCTGTGGAGCGCTGCGCCAGATTTTGCACTCTCCAGTTTTAGTAAATCAACCTCATTGTCTTCCCTTTTTTAAATAGTTTTTTAGCTCCCCCCCCACCCCTCCTTTAGAAAGGACTAGATACCCTCCTTCTTTGTTTCCCGTTGGACTACTAAGAAGAGAGATGTTATATTATGGATCTCTCTTTCCCTGAAATCAGGTATGTGTCTTACTTCTACCCTCAGTTGTTCACTGGTATTCCTTTGGTCAAGATATACTTTTGTTTGCTCATCATTCCTTTCCCTGAAGTCATGCACATTGGATTTCTCAGTGGCTGTTGCCTACCCCTCAGTTGGATTGTTTTTGGATGTCCTTTATGTCCAAGAAAAATTGCCTTCTTGGTCTCCTTAACCACTTTTGGACTGGAAGATTTTCCCCCTTAATGACCAGACCATATTTTGCGATTCGGCACTGGGTTACTTTAACCACTTACCGCAAAGTGACGTAGGTGTACGTCGGCAGACTTTGCAGGGTTATACCAGGATGATGCCTCTAGCTAGAGGCACCATCCCAGTACTGTGGTTTAGAGCCGACGGTCGGCTTTCCGTCTGTAGCGACCGATGTGGCTCGGGAGCCGCTCGATCGTTACCCGGGTGAGCGGTAGGGGACGTCGCCTTCCTTGACTTTGCCTGCGCCTCCCGTCCTACTGGGAGACCTGAGCACCCAGCCGGCGGAAACGCCGGCTGGATGGAATCAGCTTAGATCGGGTCTCCGATGACGTAACCCGGAGGCGGCGTCCATGACGTCACTTCCGGGTTACTCTGCTGCAAAAGGCGGCAAATTAAAAAAAAAAAGACTGATTCCAAAAATGCAGTTTCTCTATCGCTCATTGACAGACGTAGTCCTCGGTGATACAGCACCTTCGGGTTATGTTGCCTCCACAGGAGTAGGACTAGACAGGAAATAAAATGCTCTGGCCACACCCTAGGGGCAGTCCCAGAGGGTATATCCTCTCTCTCTCTGCCTCAGCAAATCAGTTTTTTTCTGTCTAGTCAGGAGTAAGGACCTAGATACCTTGCTGGGATCTTCGGTCCTGGCAGGATTTTTTTCTTAGAAAAGAATTTTTTAAGACAGCTTTTTTTCTCCAGTGTTCCTGTGAGATCTTCAAGCAAGAAAGCTGAACTGGGCGACGGGCTGGATGTTGAGATCCAGTGGTCACCCCAGTTCAGCCTACGAGCGCGTGCAGGCCCTAGCTCCGCGCTGGGTCGGCCGCGACATAGTCCCACTGGACGGGGACTGACCCTGCGAGTTAAACGTCTCGCTGAAACGCCAAAGACCATGAGTCACGGCGCCCGTATTGGTCGACAGCCCTCCCACCCCGGTGGAGAGGGGTACTGTCAGGAGTTGGCGCCCGCCTGGTTCCGGTATGGTGAGTAGTATGTTCCCCCTTTCCCCCTGACGGGTCTTGTGGTGAACGCGGGCCCCTCTCTGTAATGGTAAGGATGGGTTCCCCTCTATCCTATAACATGTCACAGATCCCCCTAATTGAGTGTGATTTTTGTGTACAAGAAGCCAGGAGGCTTGGTTTGGGAGCTGACAATCTAATTGTAAAGATGTGTAAATGATTGTAGTCAGTGGCAGTACTAGAACTTTACTGTGATAGTATAAGGTATCCTACCTGTCAGTAGCCACAGGGCGATGTCTATACATGTATACTGCATTCCAGATTATTCCTCCAGCTAAGCAGCGGACCGCATACGGCCCGCTAGGGTCCGGTACCTCCGACCACGCTGACCACCATGAGGGTGAAGGGTTGTGAGGCCGAGATCCTTCTGCAGACATGCCGCTATTCTGTGCAGGCCGCCGCCATTGTCTGGTAGATCGCACGAGGCCGCCATTTTGGTGTAGCCTCGTGTCTCCAGCATGGGGGCGGCCATGTTTGAGGTGACTCAAACACCTCATGGAGCCAGGGGGAGGAGCCGGCAGGCGTGTTAAGGGGCGGAGCCGCCTCTTTTACCCAGGAAATAGGGCCAAAGACTTCCTGTCTGTAACAAGACAAGCACTGAGCAAGCTGATGAAAACTTCTGTGCATCAGGGATGAGCCTTGGGGTCTGTCTCTCTCTGTGGGGTCCAAAAAGGCAGGTAACACTGAGGGACGCTGTTGCGACTGGGGGACACAAAAAAAAAAAAAAAAAGTTTTTTTTTTTTACTTTGTCATTTTTTGTCGCTGGCAAGTGTCTTGTATAATCATTGACCCTGCCGCATAGGCATCCCCACCTGATCCCCTCAAGGTGGCCGCAGGACCCTCCAGTACCCCACTTGTTTTTAATGCATTATCGGCAATTTTGGAGTCTTTGGTATCCCGGGTGGAGGTGGCCTGTCAGGGACGGGGGTCAAGTAGCGACCCCCGCCTACCCCTATTGTTTATCAGATACTTCAGATACGGATTCGGAACTGGTCAATGCAGTTGCAGGTCCTTCTTAGCGGGCTGTTGTCTCAGGTAATATCTCCTCAGCAGTGAGGAGCACGTTTCTGCCTCCGCCATAGCACAAGAGTGGTGGATGCACTAGTTGTGTCCGTCCGGGAAACCTTTAGTCTTGAGGTTACACCGGCAGAGGTAGCTGAGACTGAGATTCCTTTTTGGTACTTGTTAGCCTACCAAAAGGGCGAAGGATTTTCCTTTACCCAAATGGGGTCGTTTTGAAACGAACCCCTGTTATTTCCAAACGCATGGCTAGGTGCTATCCGTTTGAGGAATTCCTCTTTATAGGATAGACGGTACCACCTGCTGTCTTGCCACAGACTGTTAGGATAAAAAAACCTCGTAACTAACGAGGACCTTCCTTTTCTGCTCATATAGAGTTGTTCGTTCCGCGAGGGCGGGCGATAAGGCGAAAACCCTCCAAAGCCCCTTTAGAGTGGTTTCAAAGGGCGCTGGTTGGGTAAACAAAGAGTCCGGCTCAGCCAAGCCTGAAGAATATAGCCTGATGCGCCCCTACCCATCTCTGGGGTGGGGGGGGGGATGTCTTCACCGGTTTCTGGAGGACACAGGATCGAGTTTCGGTCACTTCCACCGGTGCGATTCTGCCCTTCTAACATTGAACGGTTTCAGGGGTTCTATTCGAACCTATTCACAATGCCCAGGAAAGAGGGCAAGGTGCGTCCAAATCTGGACTTGGGAAGAAATAGAGTCCATCCGTACAGTGGTGGCCTCCCTGCATCAAAGAGATTTCCTGGCGTCCATAGACATATAGGATGCCTATCTTTATATCCCCATCATCGCAGGACATCAGCGTTTTTTCGCTTTCCCAAAGATCATCCCTGGTTCCCACCAGGAGACTGAACTATCTGGGCCTAAGGTTGGATACATCCTGGGCAAGAGTTTCTCCTTGCTGGGAAACTCCAGAAGGTTCAGTCAACGATTCGGATGTTGCTGTCCGTCAATTGGCTGGGACAGATGGTGGCCTTCTTAGAGGCAGTACCGTATACCCAGTCTCATACCCAAATTCTCCTGAAGGAGATTCTTTTTTTAATGGAATCAGAATTCCGATTCCCTGGACAATCGGATCCGGTTGAGCGAGCGGACCAGGAAGTCTCCGATGCTCAACCAGGGGAAGTCATTTCTTCCGATAGTATCCAGATTACCAATAAGGGTATCGGAATTGTGAGCGATCAGATTTTGTCTGATTTACTGGATCGAGCAGCTCTAGAGCAGCCCGATTCGGATCCAATCGCATATGGCCTCTTCATCCAGAGGTTTTTTCCCTAGCTGTCCCTTCATTGGGACATCCCGGATGTGGATCTGTTGGCACCTTGGCCTAACAGGAAGGTGCGGAGGTTTGTAGCTCGCGCCACGATCCTCTAGCGGACGCAGCAGAAACGCTGATCGCCCCGTGGGGGCAGTATCAGCTACGGCATGCCTTCCATCCTCTCAAGTTGCTGCGGGAACTTCTTCGCAGGATAGAGGTGGAGGGAATTCCAGACCCATTGAGACCCAGGTACTGAAGGACAAGGGAGTGTCAGCTTCAGTTATTCCTACCTCCAGTTAAAGCAAGGAAAGCGACTTCCAGCACATGGAAGTCTTATATTGCATGGTGTGAATCTATTGGATTTTCCCCACATACCTATTCGGTGACCCGAATTTTGGTCTGTCTGCAACAAGGGGTTGAGCAGAAACTATCCTTGAGCACGATCAAGGGTCAGGTTTTCGGCGTTAGCAATCTTCTTTCAAGAAACCTTTGGCTAATCATTCCTTGGTGCGGAATTTCATCCAGGGGGTGCGACATCTGGCTCCGCCAGTGCGCGCACCCTTACCGCCTGGTATCTTAATTTAGTGTGGTCGGTTCTTCAGAAACTTCTCTTTGAAGATATTAGGGAGATTCCCTTGCTTACATTCCCAGAAGGTGGTCTTCTTGGTGGCCATTACTTCTCTACGCAGGGTGTCAGAACTGGCCGCATTATCCTGTCGTTCCCCAGATCTGGTGGTTCATAGGGATAAGGTGGTTCTTCTTCCGAATCCATCCTTCCTTCCTAAAGTGGTTTTCGTAAGACGGACTCACTTTTTGTGATCACGGATAGCCCTTGAAGGGGGTTGCCTGTGTCTGCCGCGACCATATCTACATGGATCAGTCAGACGGTGGTACAGGCTTATTCTATTAAGGGTCGGAATCCTCCGTTCCCTGTTAGGGCGCACTTCACTCGAGCGCTCAGTACTTCCTGGGCCTTTCGCCATCAGGCGTCAGTGGTCCAGGTATGTAAAGCGGCCACCTGGTCATCGGTACATACCTTTACAAAATTTTATAAAATTGATCTGATGGCATCGGCGGATGCCTCATTTGGCCGCAAGGTTTTGCAGGCCGCAATTTGAGGAGACCGGTGGTCTACCTCGAGGGTTTTTTTCTGTTTGAAAATTTTTTTGTTGAGTCTCCTCATTAAGGATGAGCATTGTAAACTTCTAGTTGGCACCGGTTGTGCCTTCTAGATTTGGATTTGATTTCCATTTTCCCACCCCTCATTTGTGATACTGCTCTGGGACTTCCCGAAGGTGCTGTATCACCGAGGACTACGTCTGTCAATGAGCGATAGAGAAAAATGGATTTTTGTAAAATCTTACCGTAAAATCCTTTTCTCTTAGCTCATTGACAGACGTAGTACCCGCCCCTCTGTTTTTTTGAGTTGGGTTGGGTTAAATTCTCTAAAGACTGCTTTTATGACATAACTGATTTGCTGAGGCAGAGAGAGAGAGGATATACCCTCTGGGACTGCCCCTAGGGTGTGGCCAGAGCATTTTATTTCCTGTCTAGTCCTACTCCTGTGGAGGCAACATAACCCGAAGGTGCTGTATCACCGAGGACTACGTCTGTCAATGAGCTAAGAGAAAAGGATTTTACGGTAAGATTTTACAAAAATCCATTTTTTCGGCGTTTTGCATACATGAGTAGTGTAGGGGTCTAGGGTCTTTTAGACCCTCGATCCCTCCATAAAGAGTACCTGTCACTGCATATTGGTGTCACAAGGGATGTTTACATTGCTTGTGACAGCAATAAAAGTGATCAGATTTTTATTTTTTAAAAAAACCTGTAATAAAGTTATAAAAATAAAATAAATAGGGAGAAAAAATTTTTTTTTAGCCGTCACCGTTAGCTCGCGCACGAAAGAAAACGTATACGGAAGTCGAGCCGCGAATTAAATCACTGTTCAAACCACACATGTGAGGTATCGCTGCGATCGCCAGAGTGTGAGCAATAATTTAAAAAAAAGAGCTACTCTCTAACTCTAAACTGGTAACCGTTAAAATTTTTTTAAAGCGTCGCCTATTGAGATTTCTATTGACCGTAGTTTGTCGACATTCCACGGGTGTGCGCAATTTTAACCGTAACATGTTGGGTATCTATTTACTCGGCGTGACATCATGTTTCACAATATACAAAACAAATGGGCTAACATTACTGTTTAGTATTTTTTAAATGCAGTGAAATGTGATTTTTCGTAATTTTTCCCAAAAATGGCGTTTTAAAGACCGCTGCGCAAATACCGCGTGACAAAAAATATTGCAATGACCAACATTTTATTCTCCAGAGTCTTTGCTAAAAAAAAAAATATATATATATATATATATATATATATATATATATATATAATGTTTGGGGGTTCTAAGTAGTTTTCTAGGAAAAAATACTGATTTTAACTTGTAAATAAAAGTGTCCGAAATAGGGCTGGGGCTTAAGTGGTTAACGGACAATTGTGCGGTCATGCGACGCTGTACCTAAATAAAATTGATGTCCTTTTTTTCCCACAAATAGAGCTTTCTTTTGGTGGTATTTGGTCACCTCTGCGATTTTTATTTTTTGCGCTATAAACAAAAAAATGAGCGTCAATTTCTGCTATATAACTTTCCCAAAAAAAAAAAGATTTTAGGCCAATTTGTTTTCTGCTACATATTTTTGGTAAAAAAAAATCTCAATAAGCGTATTTTGATTGGTTTGCGCAAAAGTTATCGCGTCTACTAACTACGGGAAAGATTTATGTCATTTTTATTTTTTAGATTTACTAGTAATGTTGGCAATCTGCGATTTATTTATTTTTTTGCAGGACTGCGACATTGCGGCGGACAGATCTCACCCCTGGCTGACATTTTTGACGCTTTTGGGGGGACCAGTGACATTACTACAGTGATCAGTGCTAAAAATATGCACTGTTACTGTAATAATGACACTGGCAGGGAAGGGGTTGACACTGGCAGGGAAGGGGTTAACACAGTACGTGAACAAGGGGTTAAATGTGTACCTAGGGGCGTGGCTTGTGAAGTGATCGCAGAGACCTGTGTTCCTATATAGCAGGATCACAGGCGCTCTGTGATCATTGCAGAGATAATAACGGTCAGCTGTGTTTACAACAGCTGCCCGTCCTTCTCTCTCAGCGGGTAGCGATCGTGGGTGTCAGGCGTCTGGCCCGTGCATCGGCATCCCCGCGGGAGGCGGGAGCGTGCCCCCTAGCTGCAGGCGAGCGACCGACATAGGTCTACATCGGTTCGCGCAGGAGAGCCGCACTGCCGCAGTAAAAAGGCGGCGGGTGGTCGTGAAGTGGTTAAATGAACAATAAATACAACTTTTGTACTTTTCTGAAAATCTTCTTCTTGAATATATCCTGTCAATGCGGTTGGGAATGTAGGAAACTGCTGTTTAAGTAATTTTTACATGAATTACCTGCAGACAATGCTAGCAAACAGTAAGGACCCATTTACACGAGTATCCTGATCAGGTCCGCCTGTCCGTTTTTCAGGTGGACCTGATCAGAAAGGTCCTTGCAGCCCTATGAACTTTTGTCCACTTACACAGCCTACATCTGGGGTCCATCCACATCTGGCAAAACAAAATGGAAAAGGACAAGATTGGTGGTAGCCTGATGTAAACGGACAGCAGAGTGCGTTTATACCCGGCTCTCCCTAGAGCTGAGCTCATCAACACAGAGTGATGGCATGCATAACCGGTGGCTAAAGGCAAAAGCGCTGTTTGAAGGTGTAAATTCTATTATCAATTTCTCAGACATTAAAATTATTTGTGCTTTTGCTGGCCAGTTTTTATCTTCAGTTTAAAGCACAGCTATTATTACCAGCAATAAAAGCATGACTTTGATTCCTTTTCCTTTCCTTTCCTACTCTAACCAAAACAAAAAAAGTTTTGGGTTACATATACCTGTAGCAAGATTTCCAGGCATTGGGCCTGATGTGGGTCTGCCATGGTTACCGGAAACGCCAGCAGCCCCTTTAAAGCGGTAGTATACTCCGCTATATGACTTTTACCTACAGGTAAGCCTATAACGGTTTAGGACATAGGTCGGCAACCCGCGGCTCTGGAGCCGCATGCGGCTCCTTTAAACCTTTGCTGCGGCTCCGGGGTGGATGAGGGAAGGAGGCGCACTGTGCGTTACGCAGAGCCGCCAATTGGCGGCCTTCTGGGTGTCATCAGTGCGCATAGCAATGGGCCCCGACACTCCCCCACTGTGGCGCTGTCCTGGCTGTGATTGGTCCAGGCTGGACCAATCATAGAGGACAACCCGGTGACGTCGCATGGGGGGCGGTGCGTGCATTAGTCACGCACCGTCCCGACGTCACCTTCCCGCCCGCCGTCAGAGAGGAGGGCAGCGTAGCGAATGCAGGTCGAGGAAGAAGAAGAAGACGTCCGACCAAGACCCGACTCCCGTCAGCAGCACGCCAGGCACGGTGACGGCAGGTAAGTGAAGTGATGCTTTGAAGGGGGCACGCACGCACGCTGGTCTCTGCATTGAAAGGGGGCATGTACGCTGGTCACTGCTTTGAAAGGGGCATGTACGCTGGTCACCACCATTGAAAGGGGCATGTACGCTGGTCACCACCATTGAAAGGGGCATGTACGCTGGTCACCACCAATGAAAGGGGCATGTACGCTGGTCATCACCATTGAAAGGGGCATGTACGCTGGTCACCACCATTGAAAGGGGCATGTACGCTGGTCACCACCATTGAAAGGGGCATGTACGCTGGTCACCACCATTGAAAGGGGCATGTATGCTGGTCACTACATTGAAAGGGGGCATATATGCAGTGTTATATTTGTTTTAAATATCGCAATGGTTTTGCGGCTCCCAGTTTTTTTTTTCCCTTCATAAACGGGTCCAAGTGGCTCTTTTTGTCTTAAAGGTTGCAGACCCCTGGTTTAGGAGATATTCAACGTGCATGCAGCCGCTGACGTCTGCGGCGCATGCGCTCTGAATGTCCGGCGGATCTTCAGAGCTCCTTGCCGTATCTTGCCGGAAAGTGAAACTCCCGCACGCACGCGTGGGAGTGACGTCATTGCGGCTCCAGCCACTCACAGCGCCGGAGCCGCCGAACCAGGAAGAGACGCCGAGGCAGCATGTCAGCTCCCTCAGCATTGTCCAGACGACCGTGCTGGGGCTTCGTTCTAAGGTAAGTATTTCATAATGAGCTAATATGCGATGCATACTAGCTCACTATGCCTTTGTCCTGCAGGGTTTTTTTTTTTTTTTTTTTTTTTTTTTTTTGAGTATACAACCGCTTTTAAGCTGAATACCCAAGTGTGAGATTTTAGTCAAAGACCAGTCCGGCATCTTTGGTTTGTTTTGTTTATTTTATATTGGGGATGGGAGAAGGGAATGAGTGGGATACTCCTCTGGCTCAACTAGGTACAAATGGGACACTTTGAAGAAAAATGCCTTTCAGCAATGTCTTGACGCCAGCTAGAGGCCAACCAATGCTTGCTGGCGCTTGAAAAACACTGACTTGCTGTACTGTACTTGAACTTGACTTCTGACACTCTGATTAGCTTAAAAGTCCCAAACACTGCTCCTTCCAGTCCTTCCTGACTGAGGTAGCCTCTGTATACTGCTTCTGCACCTCTCAACACTGTGCACTGCACGCTGTACCCTTTAACACTTCAGGGCCAACCCCTGGCGCCCCCTCTGTACTTCAGGGTCCTCTCACTAGGCACCCCCTCTACACTTCAGGGTCCACACACTGGCACCTTATTTGCTCTTCAGGGTCAACACTGGCACCCCCTTTACACTTGCTTCTGCACCAGCTAGCTAGCTCCTGGATCCCTAAGACCTTCACCGGAGTGGTCCCCTCACTCTAGGAAGACCCCCAGGGGCAGTTTGCACTGCTCACGAACTGGGAATGCTTTCCTGAAACTGGAGCCCTCTCAGCTCCGCTGGTCCTCTGCACCGGATCCTCTCTGCAGCTCAGCTCAGCCTTCTGTCCCCTCTCACTAGGCAAGCCGCCCGGGACACCCGATTCCTCTGAAAGGAGAAGAGACAGCCGTACTCTCCCTCCTGGGACTTTGCTTCCCGCCAAAGACCTTGCGTCATGTGCTCCCCTCTAATTTATACCCATTCTCAGAATGCTGTGCGGCAGAATCTGCCGTTCTGGGGTAGATACAGGCCTGAGTGTGCCATTGGCTTGGTTTCCTCCACTGTTCAATGAGAACCCTCTCATGGAGCACACTGGGGAGACTCCCCAATCTCAACAGCCACACCTGGGAGACATGACAGCCCAGCTAAAAATCATGGCCCTGCTGATAAGCAGACAAGGCCCACTATACTTTACCTAGGACCTACCTTGTAGGGTGCTACATCCCTAAAGCATAAATAAAAGCAGAGACCATCACTACACCACATAACAGTGTGGCTCCTCACAGCCCTACCCTCTCCCATATTTGTTGACAGCGGCATTTTTGGTAAAATAAGTAACAAATGGCTGTAAAAAAAACAGGTGAGGGGGGATTGGTAGGGATAGAAATGGACTGTTACAGGCAAAGAATTTCTACAGAGAAATTTATGGGAGCAAAATATTACGTTCATTCCCTCAGGTGGTAGTGGGTTTTTGTCAGTTGGTTGACCAATTTTAGTATTGTGCTATGGGCATGTTACAATGTATCATCTTTCTACACCAGTGTTAATTTCGTCGACTAAAACCGACTAAAACGTTTTCGTCGACTAACACAATTCAGATGACTAAAATACGACTAAAACTAAAATGGCATTTTAGTCTTAAGACTAAAATACGACTAAAACTAAAATGGCATTTTAGTCAAAAGACTATAACTAAAACTAAATCGAAATTTGCTGCCAAAAATTAACACTGGTGCATGCTCAAAGCATAAATAATAACATATTAGATTTTTCACTCCAGGACCAGCAGTAGTATATAATGAGTTTGGAAATTGTAGAGAAATGCTTAAATAATGCATTACAAATTACAATTGAACTACACCCATTTGATTATAGATGACTAAAATGAGTTTTAGTCGACTAAAATGTAGGGCGTTTTAGTCGACTAAAATATACTGGAGTTTTAGTCGACTAAATACGACTAAAACTAAAACACTTGCAGAAGACTAAAATGGGACTAAAACTAAAATGCCATTTTAGTCCTAAGACTAAGACTAAAACTAAATTGAAATTTGCTGCCAAAATTAACACTGTTCTACACATGCAACATAATGTTATATAACATACTATAGAGCAGTGTTTCTCAACCTTTTTTCAGCTGCGGCACCCTTAACAATTCTGCACAGTCTCAAGGCACCCCATTCTAAAATGTAAAAAAAACCCTGAAAATAATAGTTTTACATAAGGCAGCAACATACACATGGGCCATCCAACATTAGAAGTGATTTATTCCTCCACTATTGCAAACTTGTACGGACTAGTATTCTAGGGTTTCTCTTCTTTATTTGCTAATGTGACCCCAGTGCTGATGGAGAAGGGATGAGGAGGAGTAAATAAGGATGCTGTGCAAGCACCTGTCAACCTCCTTACAAAGCAGTGATGACACTGGTTGTCAGGGTGCCTGTGGCTTGACCCGCACAGTGCCCAGGGTTGTCAGGATGCCTGTGGCTTGACCCGCACAGTGCCCAGGGTTGTCAGGATGCCTGTGGCTTGACCCGCACAGTGCCCAGGGTTGTCAGGATGCCTGTGGCTTGACCCGCACAGTGCCCAGGGTTGTCAGGGAGCCAGTGGCTTGACCCGCACAGTGCCCAGGGTTGTCTGGGTGCCAGTGGTTTGACCAGCACAGCGCCCAGGGTTGTCAGGGTGCCAGTGGCTTGACCAGCACAGTACCCAGAGTTGTAATTCTACAAAGTAAAAACCTGTGGAAATCTGTTGAAATTTTGCCAAGGCACCCCTAAAGAACCCAGGAGGCACACCCTGGTTGAAAAAGGCTGCTATAGAGGTTTCAGCAGACTTAGGCCCCTTTCACACAGGGAGTCCGTTAGGCGGACTCCATTTTTCTCAGCGGGGGATTGATCCACCGATCCCCCGCTGAGCAGGCGGATGGCAGCTGTGTGCGGAGACACAGCTGTCAGGTCCCGCTGTTCTCTATGGGGGAATCGGATGGGAACGGACCGTCTGTCCGTTCTCATCCAATCCCATCCGATCCGCTGGACGGATGGAAAATAGGGTTTCCATCCGTCCAGATTTGACGGATCAGATGTCAGCGGACATGTCTCCGCTAACATTCGATGCCCCATAGAGATGCATGAGGCATCCGTTCAGATCCGCCAAAAAAACGGACAGGTGGATCAGAACGGTCCGCCTGTGTGAAAGGGGCCTTACTGGTATGTTGGAAATGTAACTTTTGGTAAGCTATAATTCTTATTTGGATGGTAGTGTTCTTCCGCCATGACGTTGTTTGACTACAGAGGTCTGCAATACTAAACATTCTGCAGAACTAGCTATGTGAACTAAATCAGTATGTACATTATTTTAAGAAAAAGTGCACTGCATGCTTTTACATACAGCATTTGTTTTCCTATTTTCAGGTTTAAATCTGATTTTCCAAGTTAACCAGGCCACTTTATCAATTCATGCACCATGATGCCCGGGGAGAATCCCTCAAACGTTGCAGGAATCGCATCAGAAGCAGCAGGATCTTGTCAGAACTGTACATCATTACAGCAGGTATGGAATGATTAAACTGTATTAATGCAACCCACTTTGTAGGTCAGTCACCTAAATTGGAATGCATATTTAGGCTTAATTAACTCTTAATCTTCTTTCCTAGCAGTTGATTACCAAATAGGACAGGGCTCAAAATTTAAAGTCCTGAGCTACTAGCCAGGCCATCAGGGTTACTTGCCACCAGTTGCCCCACCCAACTCCTACCCTGCCCCACCCCTAAACACGCCCTCATAAATTATCTCATAAAATTACACTGTTAAATGTTTTTGCATTAATGCAGAAGTTACAAAAATAAATATTAATAACAATGTTTTCAGTGCAGCCTCATCAGTGCCCATCAAGGGTCTGGAGGGTGGGGGCTGAAGAGCACGGGGGGGGGGGGCTGAAGAGCACTGGGGAGGGCTGGAGGGGGGGGGGGGTTGAAGAGCACTGGGGAGGGCTGGAGGGGGGGGGCTGAAGAGCACTGGGGAGGGCTGGAGGGGGGGGGGCTGAAGAGCACTGGGGAGGGCTGGAGGGGGGAGGCTGAAGAGCACTGGGGGGGCTGAAGAGGGAGGGGGGGGGGCTGGACAGGAGTGGGGGGAGCTGTACAGCACTAGGGGGGCCAGCAAAAAAAAAAAAAGTTGGATAGGAGGGGGATGGGGCGGCTGCATATAGAGGAATTGAGCAAAGATCAGTTCCTCTATATGCAGCCGCCCCACCGCTCCTTCTATGCAGTCACACAGGGAGGCAGCGGCTGCTCAATCTTCGGGCACTCAACTTCTTCCAGCCCCCGGGAGCAGAGCAGCGCAGAAGGAGGGAGCAAGCTGCCTTAAGTGGAAGAGATGATCGCGCGAGATAATCCCTATGCCAGTGTCAGAGCGCGGATCATCCAACTGTAACAGCTTGTAATTGCTGGGCGCTCGCTGACACACACAGTCCCGCCTCCTAGCCCGCCTTCTTTGATAGACGTCACACGTCCTGGTTGGCCAGGTGTTCTGTCCATCAAAGAAGCCGGGCTAGGAGGCGGGACTGTGTGTGTCAGCGAAAAACACATAATGAGCTAGTATGCATCGCATACTAGCTCATTATGAAATACCTAAGAACGAAGCCCCGAAGTGTCGACCGACCGCTCACCTCTCTCATGGGTGACATGTTGTGTCGTCCTTCTTCCGGGTTTGCGGCATCCGGCCATCTAATTGGCTGGAGCCGCGATGACGTCACTCCCGCGAATGCGCGTGGGAGCCAACGGTATTGGCAGGGGGCTCTGAAGGAATGGCACGAGCGGCCGTTCCTTCAGAGCGCATGCGCCAGTGATGTCACTGGCTGCATGCAAAGTAAATTTCTCTATCGCTCATTGACAGACGTAGTCTTCTTGATTCTCAAGAGCTGGGTTATGTTGTCTCCGCAGGAGTAGGACTAGGCAGAATGACAAAAACGTTCTGGCTCCACCCTAGGGGCAGTCCCTGAGGGTATATCCTCCCTCTCTCTGCTACAGGGAATTAGTTTTTTTCTGTCTAGTCAGGAGTAAGGACCTAAGTTCCTTGCTGGGATCTTTTGGTCCTGGCAAGACTTTTTTTCTTTAAGAAAAAGACATTTTTTTAGGTAGTTTTCTCCAGTGTTTTTTTCCTGTGAGATCTTCAAGCAAAAATGCCGGACTGAGCGACACTTGTGGTCACCCCAGCCGGCCTACGAGCGCGCACAGACCATGGCATTGCGCTTGGTCGGCCGCGACATATTCAAGTAAGTATGCGGGGCCGGGCGACGGGCTGGATGTTGAGATCCAGTGGTCACCCCGGTTTCTGCCTAAGAGCGCGTGCAGACCAGTGCGCTGAGTCGGCCACGACGGAGTCCCAGCAAAGGGACTGACTTTGCGAGTTAAAAGCTCGCTTGGACGCCAGGTACCAGAGAGTCGAGGCGTCCACAAACCCCCACCCCGGTGGAGAGGGTATTGTGAAGAGAGGGTGCCTGTCGGTTCGGTATGGTGAGTAAACGTTCCCTTTTTTCCTCATTATGAGGCAGTATATATTATGGGCCCCTCCATATATGGTCAGTATATATCTGATACTTACAAGTCCCCCTTGTAATACAGCATGTGTTTGTGGGAAGTGGACTTGGTTCAAGAGCTAACACTCTACCCAGCAGACTGTAAATTACAGCAGACATAGGAGGTATAATCCTACCTTATGTGCAGTGTATCTCTGTAGATCCATATGTCACCTCTTAGCAGAGTGCAGGTGGATGTGCTGGGAAGACGATATCGGCGGTCCGCCGCCATTTTGCCGTAGACCGAATGCATGTATGTCCTCAGGTCACGCCGGCCGCCATGTTTTTGGAGTCTTATGTCTCTTCTATGGGGGCGGCCATGTTTTGTGAGCCCAGCTACCTCGTGGAGGGCTGGGAACGCCGGAAGGCGTACACAGGGGGCGGAGCCACGCCTTCTGCCCGGGAAAAAAGCAAACAGCTCCTTCCAGTCTGTGTAAGACAGACGCTGACTGCAGTTTGTTGGAAACTGCGCTGCATCGGTTGGTGAGCCTTGGGGGTCCCTCTCTCTCTCTCTGGGATCGAGAAGCAGGTACTCTGAGGGGCGCTATTGCGCTAGGGGGAGACACACAAAAAAAAAAAAAAAAAAAGGAAAAAGTTTTTTTGTTTTTGCTGGCAAAGGTGTCCTGTATTAACATGGACCCTGCCACTCATGTATCTCCTCCGGATCCCCTCGAGGGGTCTGCGGGATCCTCCAGCACCCCATTGACAATTGAATCTTTGTCAGCTATTATGGAAACTTTTGTGTCCCGGGTGGAAGTGGCTTGTCAGGGACAGGGCGCAAGAAAGCGACCCCCGCCTAACCCCTTATTATCTGAAACTTCGGATTCAGACTCTGAGCCTATTTCTGCAGTTGCAGGTACTTCATCTGGTATTGGTGTCTCGGGTCCTGTCTCTTCAGACAGTGAGGAGGATGTTTCGGCATCCGCCATAGCCCGAGAGGAAGCGTTGGTAAACGCACTCATTGTATCTGTTCAAGAGACTTTAAGGTTACAGGGTACTCCATCGGAAATAGCTGAAACTGAGATCCCTTTTGGGACTAAAAAGCGCATCAAAGTGGCGAAGGTTTTTCCATTGCCCAAATGTTTTGGCAATCCAATCGAAGAAGAATGGCGTCTGCCAAAACGCACTTTTAATATTTCTAAACGCATTGACAGGCGTTATCCGTTTTGAGGAAACCCTTATTAAGAAATGGACAGAACCACCTGTGGTGGATTCACCTATTGCTAGATTGAATAAAGCCACGGTTATTCCTTTAGAAGACGCTCCGTCTTTTAAAGATCCAGTGGATCGCAAGATAGAAGCTATGTCTCGCACCATGTTTTCCTTGATTGGATCAGCTTTCAGACCAATAATTGCTATTGGTCTGGTTTCGCAGGCTGTAACTGAATGGACCAAGTGGTTACGCCGGGACTTAGAAGAAGTCCCTCAGGCGGTATCAGATTTGTTGGAACAAATGATACAGGGGTTACAGTTTGTATGTGATGCGGCGTTAGACGCCACTCCATTAATGGCGCGAGCATCAGTCTCAGCAGTGGTTCTCAGGCGTACACTGTGGCTAAAAGGTTGGTTAGCCGACCAAGGTTCCAAAAAAGCATTGGCTAATATCCCCTTTTCAGGAGAGCGTCTATTTGGAGCCAACTTAGATGAGATCATTAAGGATCTCACCGGTGGAAAAAGCACCTTTTTACCGCAAAATTTTAAAAGTAGAGGAACTCGTCAAAGACGAGGGCCTTCTTTTTCTGCTCACAAGAGGTTTTTTCGTCCAGCGGGTGAAAAAACTAAGTCCTCCAAAGCTCCTACAGGAGGCGTCAGGGGTCGTTGGTCGGGCAAGCAAAAGCCCGCCCCCTCCAGACCTGAAGATAAACCATCCAAAGCCTGAAGGTGCGCCCCCACCCATAACTGGGGTGGGGGGACGTCTTCGCCGGTTCCCGGATCCATGGCTTTCCAGAATCCCGGACAATTGGGTTTGCGAAGTCATAAGGTCAGGGTACAAGATCGAGTTTCGATCTCTCCCACCGGCGCGATTCTTCCCTTCCAATATCCGTCTATCCGCAGATCGTTTAGAAGATCTGAGGAGAGCAGTCACAGATTTACTACAACAAGGAGTGGTAGTCCACGTTCCTTGGACAGAACGGTTTCAAGGGTTTTATTCAAACCTGTTTACAATACCCAGGAAAGAGGGCAAAGTGCGTCCAATTCTGGACTTAAGAGCACTCAATTCTTTCGTCAACATAAGAAGATTCAGAATGGAGTCCATTCGCACGGTAGCAGCCTTCCTGCATCCAGGGGATGTCCTAGCGTCCATAGACATCAAGGACGCCTATCTTCACATTCCCATTTTCGCAGGACATCAGCGTTTTCTACGCTTTTCCGTAGAGGAGAACCACTATCAGTTTGTGGCGTTACCTTTCGGTCTCGCCACGGCTCCGCGGGTCTTCACAAAGGTGTTGGCCCCAATGTTGGCACTTCTGCGCCAAAGAGGTATATCGATTCTAGGTTACCTAGACGATCTTCTGCTTCATGCAGAGTCTCCTCAGACCTTGCTACAAAACATAGAAATTACTATGATTTCTTTACAGGAATTCGGGTGGCTGGTGAACCAGCAAAAGTCATTTCTGGTTCCCACCCAGAGGCTCGAATATCTGGGTCTAATTCTAGACACAGTCAGGACGAGAGTTTTCCTTCCGGTAGGGAAACTTCGAAAGATTCAATCAGCAGTCCAGTTGTTACTGTCCAACAGCTGGTCTTCCCTTCGGACGTGCATGAGGGTTCTGGGGTTGATGGTGGCTTCATTCGAAGCAGTCCCATTTGCCCAGTCCCATACCCGAATTCTTCAGCAAGAGATTCTTCTCAGATGGAATCGGAATCCGGAATCCCTGGACAATCAGATACGATTGAGCAAACAGACCAGAGAGTCTCTGGTTTGGTGGCTTCGGTCTCCAATGCTCAGTCAGGGAAAGTCATTTCTGCCAATATATTGGACGATAGTGACCACGGATGCCAGTCTATCCGGATGGGGAGGAATTCTTGGTCAGTTATCTGTCCAGGGACTTTGGTCCCCGGAAGAATCCAGGTTACCGATAAATGTATTGGAACTGAGAGCGATCAGACTTTGTCTGATTCACTGGACCGAGCAGCTCCAGGGCAGCCCGGTTCGGATCCAGTCGGACAATGCCACGGCCGTGGCTTATGTCAATCATCAGGGGGGCACCAAGAGTGTCCGAGCGGCCAAAGAAGTGGCTTGCATTCTTCGCTGGGCGGAACGATTTGTTCCAACAATCTCTGCGGTGTTCATTCCGGGGGTGGAGAATTGGCAGGCAGATTATCTCAGCCGTCAGACCCTGGATCAGGGGGAATGGTCCCTCCATCCAGACGTTTTCCACCAGTTGTGCCTACGGTGGGGCACCCCGGATGTGGATCTGTTGGCATCACGATTCAACAGGAAAGTTCAGAGATTCGTGGCTCGCTCCCGCGATCCTCTAGCAGAAACCGCAGACGCACTGATCGCCCCGTGGGGGCAATACCAGCTAATATATGCCTTCCCTCCTCTCGCGTTACTGCCAAGACTTCTTTGCAGGGTAGAGGAGGAAGGAATCCCAGTAATCCTGGTAGCTCCGGACTGGCCTCGTCGAGCTTGGTACGCCGACATGGTCAGACTGGTGGCGGACGTCCCAGGGAGACTTCCTCTCAGGGAGGATCTACTGTCTCAGGGACCGATCTTCCATCCTGCTTTACGATCGCTGGCTTTAACGGCCTGGCTATTGAGACCCAGGTGCTGAAGGACAAAGGTTTGTCAGCTTCAGTTATTCCTACTCTAGTTGAAGCAAGGAAAGTGACTTCCAGAAAGATTTATCATCGCACATGGAAGTCCTACATTGCATGGTGTGAACCTTTGGGGTTCCGTCCTCGGTCTTATTCGATTAGTCGAATATTGGCTTTTCTGCAACAAGGGGTTGAGCAGAAACTGGCCTTGAGTACTATCAAGGTTCAGGTCTCAGCATTAGCCATCTTCTTTCAGAAGCCTTTGGCTACTCATTCCTTGGTGCGGAATTTCATCCAGGGGGTGCGACATCTGGCTCCGCCAGTGCACGCGCCGTTACCCCCCTGGGATCTTAATCTAGTGTTGTCGGTTCTTCAGAAACCTCCCTTTGAAGATATTAGGGAGATTCCTCTACCCACGTTGTCCCAGAAGGTGGCCTTCTTGGTGGCTATTACTTCTGCACGCAGGGTGTCAGAACTGGCCGCATTATCTTGTCGTTCACCATATCTGGTGGTTCATAGAGATAAGGTGGTTCTTCGTCCGAATCCATCCTTCCTACCAAAAGTGGTTTCAGAATTTCATCTGAATGAAGAAATTGTATTACCTTCCCTGTGTCCTAAGCCCAGTCATCCTCGGGAATTTGCTTTGCACTCCTTGGATGTGGTCCGGGCGATCAGGGTATACTTGAAAACGACAGTCTCGTTTCGCAAGACGGATTCACTTTTTGTGATCCCAGATGGACCCAAAAAGGGGTTGCCTACATCTGCCGCGACCATTTCCAGATGGATCAGACAGACGGTAGTGCAGGCTTATTCTATTAAGGGTCGGGAGCCCCCGTTCCCTGTTAAGGCGCACTCCACTCGGGCACTTAGTGCGTCATGGGCCTTTCGCCATCAGGCGTCAGTGGTCCAGGTGTGCAAGGCGGCTACCTGGTCGTCGGTGCATACCTTCTCTAAACATTTTAAAGTTGATGTAATGGCATCGTCTGATGCCTCATTTGGCCGCAAGGTTTTGCAGGCCGCAATTTGAGGAGACCAGTGGTCTACCTCGAGGGTTTTTTTCCGTTGGAAAAATTTTTCTTTAGCCTCATTCTTTGTTTATAATGAGCCTTTAAAACTTCTAGTTTGGCACCGGTTGGGCCTTCTAGATTGGATTTGATTTTGTCAATCCCACCCCTCATTTGTGGCACTGCTTCTGGATGTCCCAGCTCTTGAGAATCAAGAAGACTACGTCTGTCAATGAGCGATAGAGAAAAATGGATTTTTGTAAGAACTTACCGTAAAATCCTTTTCTCTTAAGCTCATTGACAGACGTAGTACCCGCCCCTCTATCATTGAGTTGGGTTGGGTTAAATTCTCTGTACTGCTTTAAACAGAACTGATTCCCTGTAGCAGAGAGAGGGAGGATATACCCTCAGGGACTGCCCCTAGGGTGGAGCCAGAACGTTTTTGTCATTCTGCCTAGTCCTACTCCTGCGGAGACAACATAACCCAGCTCTTGAGAATCAAGAAGACTACGTCTGTCAATGAGCTTAAGAGAAAAGGATTTTACGGTAAGTTCTTACAAAAATCCATTTATCTCCTAAACGTTACATGTTTAGGAGATATTTACAGTACCTATAGATAAGCCTTAATATAGGCTTACATAAAGGTACAAGTTGCAGAGGAGTGTTTACTTCCTCCTTTAAGGCCCTTAAACGTCAGGACAGTACAAATACTCCCAAATGACCCCTTTTTGGAAAGCTTTTTTAGGCTCCTTTCACATGGTCCAAATTCCGTTGCAGACCATTCTCTGCTCAGCGGGGATCGATCCGCCGATCCCCGCTGAGCAGGTGGATGACAGCTCGGTCTCTGCACTGCTCTCTATGGGGAATCGGATGAGAGCAGACCGCCTGTCCGCTCTCATCCGATCTGATCCGATCCCCTGGACAGATAGAAAATAGGGTTTCCATCTGTCCGGATTTCACGGACAAGATCGGATGCGGATGGCAGCGGGTGTCAGCGGACATGTCACCGCTGACATCCGCTGCCCCATAGGGGGATGCATGGAAGATCTGATCAGATCCACCTAAAAAACTGACAGACGGATCTGATTGGACCGCCCGTGTGAAAGGACCCTTACTCTGATGGGTGGGAGACAGATACTTGGGTACTGTGGGCTGGAGACAGGTATTTGCGATCAGAGACACAGTGTAAGGAGGAACCTGATCCTTGATGGAATAGGCCTGAACAATCGTCTGTCTGATCCACTTAGAAATGGTCACCGCGGAGGCGGCTGATCCCTTCCGAGGTCCCTCAGGAAGAACAAATAGAGAATTGGACTGTCGAATCGACTCTGTGGCGGACAGATAGACCTTGACCGCCCGGACCACATCCAGGGAATGCAAGGCAAACTCCTTAGGCTGCTTGGGTCGTGCACACAACGAAGGCAACACAATATCCTCATTGAGGTGGAATGAAGAAACCACCTTGGGAAGAAACGACTGATTTGGTCGCAAAACCACCTTGGGAAGAAACGACTGATTTGGTCGCAGAACCACCTTATCTCTACTTATCTCTATGAAGCACCAGATAAGGAGAACGGCAGGACAAGGCCGCCAATTCAGACACTCTGCGAGCCGACGTGATGGCCACCAGAAAGGCAACTTTCTGGGATAACTTACACAGAGGAATCTCTCTGATGTTCTCAAAGGGAGGTTGTTGTAGCACAGACAAAACCAAATTTAGATTCCATGGAGGCAAAGGAGCTCTCCTCGGGGGAGCCAAATGCCGCACCCCCTGAATGAAGGTGCAGACCAAGGAATGTGACGCCAAAGGTCGCTGAAAAAAGATGGCCAAGGCCGACAACTGACCCTTGACCGTAGTCAGCGCCAGCCGCTGATCCACGCCCTTCTGCAGGAAGACCAGCAGAGGGCACCATTGCCTATTAGTGAAGGCTAATACCATCGGGCGGCGACTGTCAGAGGACTACAGAGAAAATTATTTTACGGTAAGTTCTTACAAAAATTAAATTTTTTCTCTTTTGTGCGCGGCTCTGCTTAACCCCTTGTTGGCAATGGAGACTTTGGAGCGTGTATCATTACCTGACCCACTCCTGGAAGCTGCGGGACCCTCTGGGTCTCAGTCTGCCCTGGCGGCAATGATGCAGTCACTTGTATCCAAGGTTGTATCCAAGGTCCAAGGTAGCCCTGCAAAGGAGGCCTAGCAATAAGCACTCCCCGCCTTCACCTGTATCCTCTGCCTCCTCAGAATCTGAGGTGGATTTTGCCGCCGTAGACGAGAGTCGGCCCACTGGGTCTGCGTCCACGCACACTGAGTGCTGGAATAGTGAGGATGAGTCCTCTTCCTCCGCAGCTGCCCATGAAAAAGCGCTGGTGGAGGCCCTAATTGTGTCAGTGTGGGAAATTTTGAAGTAGGAGGATTCAGCTGATGCTGAGTCGACGCCGCCGCCAAAGCAGTTTGGCATCCGCAAATCTTCCAAGGTGACTAAGGTGTTCCCCTTTCCTGCCTATTTTCAGTGAGTCAGTTAGTCAGTGAGGTTCCTCGAAACGCATGGTTGGCATACCTAAGAGCTTTGCTAGGAGATACAGTGCCTTGCGAAAGTATTCGGCCCCCTTGAACTTTTTTGACCTTTTGCCACATTTCAGCCTTCAAACATAAAGATATAAAACCTGTAATTTTTTGTGAAGAATCAACAACAAGTGGGACACAATCATGAAGTGGAACGAAATTTATTGGATATTTCAAACTTTTTTTTAACAAATAACTGAAAAATTGGGCGTGCAAAATTATTATTGGAACTCTCTACCCCAATCTGTCCGACTGTCCCCTAATCTATCCATCTTTAGACGATCCCTGAAAACCCTTCTCTTTAAAGAAGCCTACCCGGCTACTAACTAATAACGCTGTTTTATCTTGCTCCATCAGCGCATCCCCCACAGCTATTGCCTTTTGTATCAATTGACCCTCCCTTTTAGATTGTAAGCTCTAACGAGCAGGGCCCTCTGATTCCTTTTGTTACAAATTGTAGTGTAACTGTAATGTCTGCCCTAATTTTGTTAAGCGCTGCGCAAACTGTTGGCGCTATATAAATCCTGTATAATAATAATAATATTCAGCCCCCTTAAGTTAATACTTTGTAGCACCACTTTTTGCTGCGATTACAGTTGTAAGCCGCTCGGAGTATGTCTCTATCAGTTTTTCACATCGAGAGACTGAAATTTTTGCCCATTCCTCCTTGCGAAACAGCTCAAGCTCAGTGAGGTTGGATGGAGAGCGTTTGTGAACAGCAGTTTTCAGTTCTTTCCACAGATTCTCGATTGGATTCAGGTCTGGACTTTGACTTGGCCATTCTATCACCTGGATATGTTTATTAGTGAACCATTCCATTGTAAATTTTGCTTTGTTTTGGATCATTGTCTTGTTGGAAGACAAATCTCAGTCCCAGTCTCAGGTCTTTTGCAGACTCCATCAGGTTTTCTTCCAGAATGGTCCTGTATTTGGCTCCATCCATCTTCCCATCAATTTTAACCATCTTCCCTGTCCCTGCTGAAGAAAAGCAGGCCCAAACCATGATGCTGCCACCACCATGTTTGACAGTGGGGATGGTGTGCTCAGGGTGATGAGCTGTGTTGCTTTTACGCCAAACCTAACATTTTGCATTGTTGCCAAAAAGTTTGATTTTGGGTTCATCTGACCAGAGCACCTTCTTCCACATGTTTGGTGTGTCTCCCAGGTGGCTTGTGGCAAACTTTAAACAACACTTTTTATGGATATCTTTAAGAAATGGCTTTCTACTTGTCACTCTTCCATAAAGGCCAGATTTGTGCAGTATACGATTGTTGTCCTATTGACAGAGTCTCCCACCTCAGCTGTAGATCTCTGCAGTTCATCCAGAGTGATCAAGGGCCTCTTGGCTGCATCTGTGATCAGTCTTCTCCTTGTATGAGCTGAAAGTTTAGAGGGACGGCCAGGTCTTCTTAGATTTGCAGTGGTCTGATACTCCTTCCATTTCAATATTATCTAGGGCTGAAACAACTAATCAATAATAATCTATAATTACAGTTGCTTAGTTTCGATTAGTTGCTCCGTCGATTAGTTGTGCTGCGTTCTGGACTTTCCCCGCCTGTCAGCAAGCTCCGTCTCCTCTGTGAAGCCGCCGGCTGCACTCACTGTCTCTCTCACAGCTCGGCACTTACGTGTCCTCCCCCTCCCTCCTCCTTTCCTCTCTGCCTTTCCTCTCCGCCTTCTTGCTGACGTCAGTGAGGGAGTCAGTCAGATTGAGGTGAGGGAGAAAAGAGAGGACAGAAGCAGCAGAACGTGAGTGCCGAGCTTAGTGCTACAGTGTCCTGTCCATGCAAAGCAGCCGCCAAAAAATATAATAAAAGCTTCTTCAGATAAAAGAGTTAATATTCCTTATAAAGTGCAATATTATAATAAACAAAATTAGTGATTAAAAACGTCAATATAGCACATATAGGGGGTCTTTCTATGCTCCCTATTTCATATCTATGGCTGACATGGACGTTTTTATTCACTTATTTTTCTATTATAATATTGCACCTTATAAGGAATATTAACTCTTTTATTTAGATAAGCATGTATTCCATTATTTACAGTATATAGCAGCTTAATTAAAAAAAAAAAAGTTTTGGTATAAGGCTCAGTTCACATTTGTGCGATGCGGGAGCGCTGCGAATATGCAGCGTGTTCCCGCATCGCATCCGCACATCTGGCAGTTCACACTGCCATATGCGATACGCAGAGGGTGTCAATTAAATGTTAACGACACCCCCAGTTTGATTGCATATCGCAGTGCGATCTGCAAGTTCGCACAGAATCGGATCGCAAAAGTGTGAACCACTGTGCGATCCGATTCTGAGGCGGCTCAAAAAAAGCCTCATGTGCGAGTTTGCTGCGAATGCGCTGCGAATTCAGCCATACAAAGTGTATGGCTGAACTCGCATCCGCACATGAGATCGCATGTAATTTAGGAGCAGTGCGCTCCGAATTACATGCGATCTCGCAAACCGCACAACCACACTACTGCGGGTGCGCTGATCGCACACTGATCGCACACTGCTCCTAAATTACATGCGATCTGATGTGCGGATGCGAATTCAGCCATACACTTTGTATGGCTGAAATTCGCACTGCACCCACACAAAAGACGCACAGGACCCTTTTTTTCAGCCGCATCAGGATCAGATGGCACAGTGGTTCACACTTGTGCGATCCGATCCTGTGCGAACTGTCAGATTGCACTGCGATATGCGATCAAACTGGGGGTGTCGTTAACATTTAATTGACACCCCTGCGTATCGCATATGGCAGTGTGAACTGCCTCTTGTGCGGATGCGATGCGGGAACAGGCTGCGAATTTTCAGCCTTCCAGCATCGCACAAGTGTGAACCGGCACTTACACTCTGTTTGTTCATTATTATTTTAAATAAATGAAAAAAAAGGCATATTGAGTTTTTTTATGATTTTATCCGATTTAATCGAAAAAATAATCGGCAACTAATCGATTATTAAAATAGTCGTTAGTTGCAGCCCTAATACCTAATATTATCGCTTGCACAGTGCTCCTTGGGATGTTTAAAGCTTGGGAAATCTTTTTGTATCCAAATCCGGCTTTAAACTTCTCCACAACAGTATCTCGGACCTGCCTGGTGTGTTCCTTGTTCTTCATGATGCTCTCTGCGCTTTAAACAGACCTCTGAGACTATCACAGTGCAGGTGCATTTATACAGAGACTTGATTACACACAGGTGGATTCTATTTATCATCATTAGTCATTTAGGTCAACATTGGATCATTCAGAGATCCTCACTGAACTTCTGGAGAGAGTTTGCTGCACTGAAAGTAAAGGGGCTGAATAATTTTTGCACGCCCAATTTTTCAGTTTTTTATTTAACAAAGTTTGAAATATCCAATACATTTCGTTCCACTTCATGATTGTGTCCCACTTGTTGTTGATTCTTCACAAAAAATTACAGTTTTATATCTTTACGTTTGAAGCCTGAAATGTGGCAAAAGGTCGCAAAGTTTAAGGGGGCCGAATACTTTCGCAAGGCACTGTGAGTGTCTCACAGGGGGGAAGAGTACTCTTCTTCGCAGGCTACCAAGGGCAAGGAGCCCTGTTGTAGACATAGGCCATTCTCCTCGGCTCCTAAGCGGCCTTCACCAGAGGTTCCAAGAGGACCTGGTCTGGCAAGCCATGAGCGGGCTCTTCCAGACCTGCAAACAATGCTGCCTCTGCACGAAGGGTGACCTCTTCCATATCTGGGGTGGGGGGACGTCTTCGCTGGTTTCCAGATTCATGGACCTCCCCCCTGATGTAGGTCAAGTGGGTCCACGAAGTTATTCACTCAGGCTACTAGATCAAGTACGGTCTTGTCCTCCGGAAAGGTTTTTTTCCTTTCCAACCTGCACTTGTCCCAAGATCGCTTCCGGGGTCTCTTTGGGGCAGTGCAAGACTTGTTACTTCAAGGGGTGATTTGTTCCGGTTCTGACTTCTGAACCTTTTCAGGGGTTTTTACTCAAACCTCTTTACAGTACCTAGGAAGGAAGGCAAGGTACGTCCAATTCTGGACCTCAAGGCGCTAAGCTGCTTTGTGCGAGTACAGAAGTTCTGCATGGAGTCCATTCACATGGTAGTGGTGTGTCTACTTCAGGGCAATTTCTTCTCCCTGCTATCAATATCAGACGCCTACCTACACATTCTAATATGTGCTGGTCACCAGCGCTTCCTCTATTTTGTTGTGGACGAGGAGCATTATCAGTTGCGCTGACCTTTGGTCTCCCCTCCTTCACAGCAGGAGGGTTGGCCCTGGTGCTGGCATTGTTTGAGTCAGCAAGGGATCCTGGTACTGGGGTACCTAGACGATCATCTTTTGCGAGCAGAGTCTCTGACTGCTTTGATGGGCTGCTGGAGATTGCTCTGCGAACTCTGAGGGAGTTCGGTTGGATCCTGAACATTCAGGAGTCTGCTTTGGTTCTGTCCACAAAAACTGGACTATCTGGGTCTGACTCTGGACTCGGCCTCAGCCAGAGTGTTTTCTTCCTCTGGAAAATTCCAGATGTTGCAGGAGGCAATTCAGCTTCTGTTGTTCAGCAGATGGTCATCCCTCCGGCTTGCATGAGCATGCTGGGCCTTATGGTGTCCTCTCTCGAGGAGTTCTGTTTGCTCAGTTTCACACAAGATCTCTGCTAAAGAGATTCTGGTGAAATGGGTCAAGGATCCCCGATCTCCGGCACTTCGACAGGGAAAATCCTTCTCCCCCTGTACTGGACGGTTGTCTCCACGGATGGCAGCCTGTCCGGTGGGGAGGAGTTCTCAGCACAGACGTGCACTGGCCTCGCTGCTCTTGGTATGTCGATCTGGTATGGCTGGTCGCCGATGCTCCCTGGGGACATCCTCTCAGGGAGGATCTGCTGTCCCAAGGACCGATCTTCCATCCTGCTTTACAGTCGCTAGCTTTGACAGCTTGGCTGTTGAACGCCAGGTGCTAAAGGATAGAGGTTTGTTTGAGTCAGTGATTCCGGCATTGTTAAAAGCTAGGAAATCCACTTCTAGGAAGATCTACCATCATATGTGGAAGACGAATATTGCGTGGTTTGAGTCTTTTGGGGTTCATCCTTGTTCCTTCTCGGTGGATCAGATCTTAACCTTCCTTCAACGGGGGGGGGGGGGGGGGGGGTTGAACAAAAATTGGCCTTGAGTATAATAAAGAGGCAGGTATCGGGTTTTAACGGTCCATTTCCTACGACCCTTGGCCACACACTCCCCAGTGCATACCTTCTCTTCAGGGTATCCAACATTTGTTTCCTTCAGTGCGGGCTTCGTTGCCACCCTGGAATTTTATTGTTGTGCTTTCAGCTCTACTGAAGCTTCTCTTTGAAAATATTCGGGAGGTTACCTGCTTAAGCTACCCCAGAAGGTGGCCTTCTTTGGTGGCTATCGCCTCTGGATGCAGGTTGTCGGAACTGACAGCCTTATCCTGTCATTCACCTTAAGGTGATTAACAAAGATAAGGTGGTGCTTTGCCTCTGTCTGCCATCCCTTCTTATGGTGGTCTCCGACTGTCCATTTGAATGCAGATATTGTGTTGTCTTCCCTGTGTCCCAGGCCTAAACATCTGAAGGAAATTGCCTTGCATGTCTTGGATGTAGTCTGGGCAGCTAGGGTGTACCTGGCAGCTACGGAGTCTTTTAGGAATTCAGACACTCATCATTCCCAGATGGGGAGGTGATATGCCCGGATTGGTGTCCGCTCGGTTCCAAAGGTGTGGTGAGCAGTGTCCCCCCCCCTCTGGGAAATTTTGGGGCGGACGTGGGGCCCTCCCTGGGTTGGTCGGTCTCTCCTATGCCCTTCCTACTCTAATGGCACCCCTCCTCATTAGTGGGTTTACCTGTGCTAGCTACCCCCCCCACCAGTCTCCCTAGCCCCCCTGGCTGAGGTGGCTGTTCTGATGGTTGTGGGGTGTGTGGGAGCGGTGGCTGGGGGGGGGGTGGAAGCGTGCTGCGGCGGTGCCATTTGCTGTTACTATGTGCCATATTGCCCTGGAGGGGGGCCCCTAGCTAGGCCCCCTTTGCTGGATGAGGTACCTTTTTATGGGTTCCTAGGGTCTAGTGAGCCACGTGCCCACAGGGTGGTGCCATCATTCTCTGATGTGGGACTGCATAAGAGCTTGGCGACCATGTTTGTGTAGTCCGGCAGCCATGTTTTTGTAGTTTTCCCATTGAAGTGTATGGGCGCCCATTTTCTTGTAGCCTATAGGAGCAGTGCTCGGCGGTGGGCCTCTAGCAGCGGTACAGCCGTTTCCTCTTCCTCTCTGATAGGCATGGAGCAAGCAGTTTGGCGCTTTCTCTCTCCCTACTAAAGCGGTGGTGTTGAGTCCCTGGGGCTGTATATACTTTCTCCTCCTGCTATAGCAACGCTGCCTGTGCGCTGGGACCTGTAGTGCCATCGGTACAGCGGTGGTTGATTTTTACAGCGCTTTCCCAGCTTTTTTGTGCAAACACTACTGGTGGTCCTCAGGTTACTATGGAGCCCCCAAAGCAAGTGTCACCACTTGACCCACTCTCAGAGGCTGCGGGACCCTCTGAGTCTCAGTCCGCCCTTGCGGCCATGACGGCGGTCCTGCAGTCACTGGTGTCAAAAGTGGATATGGCCCTTCAGAAGAGACATGGTAAAAAGCGCCCTCTGGCTTAACCTGCTTTCCCTGCGTCATCAGATTCTGAGGCTGATTTGGCCGCCACGGACGCGAGTCACCCCACAGGGTCTGCGAAAAAAGCGCTTGTGGAGGCACTGATTGTAAACTTTAAAAATGGAGGACACAGCTAATGCTGCATCGGCCACGCCGGTGCAATTTGGTACCCTCAGACCTTCCAAGG
The DNA here is from genome assembly GCF_965119305.1 of Pelophylax lessonae. Classification (NCBI taxonomy): domain Eukaryota; kingdom Metazoa; phylum Chordata; class Amphibia; order Anura; family Ranidae; genus Pelophylax; species Pelophylax lessonae. The sequence goes on along the minus strand of NC_138772.1, from coordinate 254,741,442 downwards.
CATCTAAGGTGTTTCATTTTCCCGCCTATTTCAGTCAGTGGGGTCCCTCGAAACGCATGATTGGGATACCTAAGCGTTTCGCTAGGAGGTATCCCTTTGAGGAGTCCCTCTTAAAGAAACTGACCGTCCCACCGGTGTTGGATTCTCAGGTTTCCATGCTAATTAAGGTCCGGCTACCAGTGAACGACACTCCATCTTTTAAAGATCCTGTAGACGGTAAAAAAATTTAAAAAAAAAAAAAAGATCCTGTAGACAGGAAGGCGGAGTCTTTGGTCCACGTCCGCTATCTTTTCACTGTGGCAGGTTCAACTTTGAGGCCGGTGTTCAACAATACCCTGGTCTCTCAGACCTTAACGGAATGGGCAAAACTTCTGTGCCAGGATTTGGAAGGGGGTCAACATCCCCCTGAGCTGGTGGAATTGGTGGACCAGCTGATACAGGGATTGCAGTATATCTTGTTATGCCTCCCTGGACGCGGCCCTGTTAGCTTGTAGGGCGTCTATGACTGCAGTGACCCTTCGCCACATGATTTGGCTGAAATGCTGGTCTGCGGACCAGACCTCCAAAAAGTTGCTGACGGATCTTCCCTTCGTGGGGGATCGTCTGTTCGGAGCTTTGAATGGAAGGGATCATAAAAGATCTCATGAGAGGTTAGAGCACCCTGCTTCTGCAGGTCACTAAAAGCATAGGGACTTGCTGCAAATGTGAAAGAAGAGGAATTTGCTATTGCTATGAGCATGGACTTTTTCGGCACCACAACGTGACCATAATGTCATAAAAAAATATTTATTTAATTTAGAAACATAGTTAAAAGTTTTAAACACATTAACAAATAAGTGTGAATACAGATACACTATTTTAAAATTTAGATCCATATGTATATCATCATAGTATTAGACTAGAGGTAACCCTTAATCACCACTAACATGTACGGATACCATATTGACCTGTTAGTCATACAAGGTCACAATGTATACGGTGATAATGAATATCCGATGGTGAGGGAACCGCTGAATACTGTTTTTTTTTTCTCTACATGTTTCGCGTTTTTACACAACGCTTCTTCAGGAGAATACTATTGAAATACAATATCAGAACAAGATCTAAAAGGAAACAAGGGGACAGTGTATGAGTTGCATACAGTATACATCCTTGATTTTTAACATCAATTATATTCAAGAATAAATATGTCTATCATTATATAATGAAAGGCATAGTCAAGAATATATAGAAAGGTTTCTTACCAATACATGGAGTATGGATCTAGGTAACAATTGGTTCCCGAGGGAACTACTTTGCAAGATTTTTTGAGCTGCAGTGGACGGTAGCTGGATGCTCAAGCTATATATACAGATAGAGGCGGGAGGATACTTAAGGAGGAATTTTTTCTCTCTCCAGCTACCGCCCACTGCAGCTCAAAAAATCTTGCAAAGTAGTTCCCTCGGGGACCAATTGTTAACTAGATCCATACTCCATGTATTGGTAAGAAACCTTTCTATATATTCTTGACTATGCCTTTCATTATATAATGATACAGACATATTTATTCTTGAATATAATTGATGTTAAAAATCAAGGATGTATACTGTATGTAACTCATACACTGTCCCCTTGTTTCCTTTTAGATCTTGTTCTGATATTGTATTTCAATAGTATTCTCCTGAAGAAGCGTTGTGTAAAAACGCGAAACATGTAGAGAAAAAAAACGTATTCAGCGGTTCCCTCACCATCGGATATTCATTATCACCGTATACATTGTGACCTTGTATGACTAACAGGTCAATATGGTATCCGTACATGTTAGTGGTGATTAAGGGTTACCTCTAGTCTAATACTATGATGATATACATATGATCTAAATTTTAAAATAGTGTATCTGTATTCACACTTATTTGTTAATGTGTTTAAAAATTTTAACTAGGTTTCTAAATTAAATAAATACTTTTTTATGACATTATTGTCACGTTGTGGTGCCGAAAAAGTCCATGCTCATAGCAATAGCAAATTCCTCTTCTTTCAGATATAATAGGACGTGGCACAATTCTCACTAGGAGTGTCCACAATTACCATCTTGTGGTGACACTAGAATACCACATATTGCTGCAAATGTGGTCCTGTCTTCTGCCCACAAGTGGCTTTTTCGCCCCGCGGGGGTGCAGGATAAAGTTTCAAAACCCTCTCGTGCCTTCTCGGAGGTTCCAAGAGACACTGGGTTGGTAAGTCAAAAGCAGGTTTCGCTGACCCCGTAGACAAGTCCTTATCAGCCTGAAGGGGCGCCCTCATACGTACATGGGATGGAGTGGACGTCTTCGCTTCTTTCCGGACCCTTGGACCTCTTTCATTCTGGACAAATGGGTCCACGAGTCGATCCAGTCTGGTTACAAGATCCAGTTTCCGTCCTTGCCCCCCTGCAAGGTTCTTTCCTTCCAGCCTGCACCTATCCTCGGATTGGCTGCAGGGCCTTCTCGGGGCGGTACAGGATTTGCTCTCACATGGGGTCATTGTACCAGTTCCGTAGTCGGAACGTTTTTAGGGGTTTTACTCAAACCTATTTACTGTTCCCAGGAAGGAGGGCAAGGTCCGTCCAATCTTGGACCTCGAGGTTCTAAGCCGCTTTGTGCGGGGTTATCAGAAGAGTCCATTTGCACCGTATTGGCTTCTCTTAATCAAGGGGATTTTCTAGCCTCTATCGATATCAAGCACGCTTCCCTTCATATCCCAATCTATGTCGGGCATCAGCATTTTCTTTGCCATGGGTGAGGAGCACTATCAGTTTGTGGCATTACCCTTTGGTCTCGCTTCAGCTCCTCGGGTGTTCACAAAAGTGTTGGCCTTGGTGCTTGCCTTGCTCAGACAAAGGGGAATTGCAATACTGGGTTACCTGGATGATCTCCTTCAGCGAGCAGCGTCTCGACCTGTCCTACAAGACAATTTGGACATCACTGTGCAAACTTTACAATCGTTCGGCTGGACGCTGAATTTTCAGAAATCATCTCTGACTCTATCCAACAGATTGAATTACCTGGGTCTGACTTTGGATTCAGCCTCGGCTCGGTTGTTTCTTCCGGAGGCAAAACTGCAAAAATTGCAGAATGCGATTCGGCTCCTAACCACCGGTCATCTCTCAGGACTTGCATGCAAGTGCTGGTTTGATGATCTCCACCTTCAAAGCATTTCCTGTTTGCTCAGTTTCACACCAGACCTTTGCAAAGGGAGATTCTGCCCAAATGGGACAAGAATCTTCAGTCCCTGGACAATCTTATCTTGTTGAACCGGAGTACGAGGAAAACCTTGCTGTGGTGGCTCTGCTTCCTGGCGTTTCAGCAGAGGAATTCTTTTCTTCCCCTGTATTGGACAGTTATCTCCATGGATGCCAGTTTGTCCAGATGGGTAGGGTACCTTGGGCACGGAATCCTGCCTAGGTGTTTTGGACTTGGGAGGAGTCCAGTCTGCTGATCAACAGCCTGGAAATTCAGGCAATCAGGCTTTGCCTGTCACAGTGGGAAAATCGTCTACAGGGGTGTCTGGTAAGGGTTCAATTGGACACCACAACAGCTGTGGCATATGTCAATCATCAAGGGGGCACAAAGAGTACCCATGCAGCCAAAGAAGTGGCCGTCATTCTAAGGTGCACAGAGCAATATGTTCCAGCCCTCCCTGCTGTGCACATTCCAGGGGTGGAAAATTGGCAGGCAGACTACTTCAGTCAGCAAGGCCCTGAATCCGGGAGTGAATGGTCCCTTCACCAGGAGGTGTATTAAACTATTGTGTGTCTGGTGGGAGACTCCCAATGTAGACCTACTTGCCTCTCGCCTTAATGGGCAGACAGACGCCACAGACGCTCTGGTGGCCCCTTGGGGCCAGTACCGTCTAATATATGCCTATCCTCCGTTACAGCTTCTGCTGAGACTTCTGCGCAGAATTGAGTTAGAAGGGATTCCAGTAATTCTGGTGGCTCTGGACTGGCCTCGACGGTCCTGGTACAGGGGCCTGGTAAGACTGATCACCGTTGCTCCTTGGTGGCCACCTCTCAGAGAAGATCTTTTGCCTCTAGGACTGATCTTCCATCGTGCTTTACAGTAGCTAGCTTTAACGGCCTGACTATTGAAAGCCAGGTTTTGAAGGATAGGTTGTCAAATTTGGTGATTCCTACTCTGTTAAGAGCTAGAAAATATACTTCTTGGAAGATTTATCATCCAGTTTGGAAGGTTTACATAACTTTATGTGAGTCTCGGAGGGTTTTCCCACCGTTTATTTTCAGTATTGCGTCTGCTGGAGTTTCTACAAAGTGGTGTAGATCAGCAATTGGCCAGATTTCAGCCTTGGCAATTCTTTTCCAATGCCGTTCGCCATTTGGCTCCTCCGGTAAGGTCCCCTGTACCTCTGTGGGATCTTAATCTGGTGCTGTCAGTTCTTCAAAACCGCCATTTGAAAATATTCGTGAGATCCCTCTACTAACTATTACAGAAGGTGGCCTTCTTGGTGGCTATTACTTCTGCACGCAGGGTTTCAGAACTGGCTGCGTTGTCCTGTCGATCACCTTACTTGGTGGTTCACAGGGACAAAGTGGTTTTCCTTCCCTGTCACTTGTTCCTTCCTAAGGTTGTCCCTTGTTTCCACTTGAATGAGGACATTGTGTTGCCTTCACTGTGTCCTAACCTGAAACATTCAAAGGAGATTGCCTTAGGCTTGCCATACATAATACAATTTTCTTACAATTTTCTGTACAATTTTCATGAAATTGACCTTCAACAATGTAGTACAAGGGCCTACGTAGCTGGATACAAGTGAAAGTGTTGTGTAGCTTTGACCTCATATTATGTGGTTTGTGGTAAATCTAACAGAAAATTGTACAAGAAAATTGAACATGTATGGCCAGCCTTACATTCCCTGGATGTAGTTCGAGCCATCAGGGTGTATCTGGCGGCGACTGAGTTGATTTCGCAAATCAGATTCCTTTTTTGTCCTTTACGGATGGTTCTCATAAGGGGCAGGCCGCAACTGCTGCAACCATTTCCAGATGGATCAGGCAGACGGTGGTGCAGGCCTATTCCATTAAGGGTTAGGTTCCTCCTTTCCCTGTTGAGGCCCATTCTACGAGGGCTCTTAGTGCCTCCTGGGCCTTCCGTTATCAGGCGTCAGTGGTCCAGGATTGCAAGGCGGCCACCTGATCGTATATGCACACATTCCCAAAGTTTTATAAGGTGGATGTCCTGGCATCTGCGGATGCTGCTTTTGGCTGCAAAGTTTTGCAGGCTGCTGTTGCAGAGGCTACAGCCTTTTGAGAGTGTGTTTTTTCCTGGTAGGTGAGCTTCTGGTTGGGCTCTTTGGTTACCTGGTTGGCTATATTTAGCCCTTTTTGGGAGTTCTGTTTTTTGCTATAAATCCCACCCCTCATGATGACACTGCTTTTGGGACGTCCCCAACGGTCAATGAAAATATGAAGCGGTGTCTGTCAATGAACGAAAGGGAAAACTGGATTTTTGTCTTACCGTAAAAAATCCTTTTCTCTGATGTTCATTGCGCAAGGTATGTTTCTCCGCCCATGCTACCAGTTATGAACTTCAAAATTTGACTGCAAACTAGCACTTGTTAGCCTAGCCCGAAATAATGATCTCATCATAAAACAGGCTGATAAGGGTGGTTGGTGGTGTAATGATCCAAAATATGACTGTATGTAAAAGAAGCCAGTAGACTTCTGATTCCACAACCTATAGGAAACGTATGCATGACCCACTAGAGACGTTCCAGTCTGAACTCAAAATTCTGGTAGATCAAGCATTTAAGGATAAGGTTATAAATAGAGGAGAGTGCAAATTCCTTTACAAGCACCCCTAGTTCTAACATCTACCCAAGATGCACAAGGACCCTATTAGTCCTCTGGGGAGGTTGATAATTGCAGCCATGGACAATCTTACCAGTGGCCTCTCTCAGTATGTTGACTCCTTCCTTCAGCCGATAGTCCAATAATTGCCATCCTTTGTCCATGATTCATCCTAATTATTGGACACATTGTCTCACTACACATGGGAGGATTCTTACACCTGACTGTCTTCGGATGTCACGTCCTTATACACGTTCATCCCCCATGAGATTGGGCTCACTGGACTGTGAAACTTCTTTGCAATTGAACCCAATTTGCATCACAAGCAGGCCCAGTTCATCTTGGATAGTACACATTTTTGTCTGGAGCACAACTATTTCTAATATCTTGGGGGTTATTATCTCCAGATGCATGGCACTGCCATGGGTACCTTATTTTACACCATGCTATGCCAACCTCACCATGTGCTGGAGGGAGTAGTCATGCATCTGGAGACAAAAAACCTTTGCGGCCCAAATCATTTTTTACAGAAGGTATATAGATGACGTGATCATCATATGGGATGGCCCCCCTCCTTCCATTGCCCCATTTGTCCAATACTGTAACCTTAACAAGCTTGGTATTTCCTTTACAGTTGTGTGTGTGTGATTCTAAGTCCCTAGTTTTTCTAGATCTTCTTTTCTGTCCCATACAGATGGCTGCATTGTGTCCAAAATTCATTTTAAGCCCTCTGCGGGCAATTAGTACTTACACTTTGCAAGCTTTCACCAGCATAGTAGTGCATTTAAAAACGAGCATTTATCAAAAGCATCAAATGCACTTAAACGTATGAAGTTTAAAACCAGCGAGACACAAATCGTAACAAGCACAACTGCGGTCGGCACCAGCCTGCTCATGCAGAATGACATCACAGGAGTGGCTCCACCCACTCTAGCACCCTTCAGGCATTTCTCCACAGGTTATGGAGTTGCAAAAGGAGTACCCTAAATCAGTTAGTTCTCTTCTATCTGGAAATTATCTGCATCTGTCTTGGTGGGAGCAACCTTTATTCTTTTACCGCTGGTAATCCGAAAGATCATTCAGGAACAGGCGAATGTGAATCTGATCGCTCCTTGGTGGCCCATCAGGAGTTGGTTCTCAGCCTTGAAAGCGCTGTCGGCAGCCCCTCACTGGACACTTCTAGATCGAAGAGATCTACTCCTGCAGGGCCGATTTACCATCCAGACCCTCAGATTTACAGTTTGACAGCCTGGATGCTGAACAGCGCACCCTGCAGCCGAGCGGCTGTTCGAACAGGGTAATTGACACTTTTGCTTACTGGGTAGCCATAAGTAAGTCACTAGGAAGATTTATGGGAAGATTTGGAAGACTTTAAGGCCCAGGCAGAGGAAGAGGGGTAGTGATTCCTTTCCTGTTCGTTTCATTCTAGATTTTCTCCAAAGGGACGTGGACAGGGTTTTGTGGATCGGTACCCTGAAGGTGCAGGTTGCCGCCCTGTCAAAAATTCATTTTAAGCCCTCTGCGGGCAATTAGTACTTACACTTTGCAAGCTTTCACCAGCATAGTAGTGCATTTAAAAACGAGCATTTATCAAAAGCATCAAATGCACTTAAACGTATGAAGTTTAAAACCAGCGAGACACAAATCGTAACAAGCACAACTGCGGTCGGCACCAGCCTGCTCATGCAGAATGACATCACAGGAGTGGCTCCACCCACTCTAGCACCCTTCAGGCATTTCTCCACAGGTTATGGAGTTGCAAAAGGAGTACCCTAAATCAGTTAGTTCTCTTCTATCTGGAAATTATCTGCATCTGTCTTGGTGGGAGCAACCTTTATTCTTTTACCGCTGGTAATCCGAAAGATCATTCAGGAACAGGCGAATGTGAATCTGATCGCTCCTTGGTGGCCCATCAGGAGTTGGTTCTCAGCCTTGAAAGCGCTGTCGGCAGCCCCTCACTGGACACTTCTAGATCGAAGAGATCTACTCCTGCAGGGCCGATTTACCATCCAGACCCTCAGATTTACAGTTTGACAGCCTGGATGCTGAACAGCGCACCCTGCAGCCGAGCGGCTGTTCGAACAGGGTAATTGACACTTTTGCTTACTGGGTAGCCATAAGTAAGTCACTAGGAAGATTTATGGGAAGATTTGGAAGACTTTAAGGCCCAGGCAGAGGAAGAGGGGTAGTGATTCCTTTCCTGTTCGTTTCATTCTAGATTTTCTCCAAAGGGACGTGGACAGGGTTTTGTGGATCGGTACCCTGAAGGTGCAGGTTGCCGCCCTGTCAGTTTTATTAGTTATGAGAATCGCTGAGAACTCTTTGATCAAGCGATTACTCTTGGCAAGAGCCAGGTTTTCTCTGAGGTTAACCAAACAGGTGGCTTCTTGGGACTTACCCTTAGTTACCGCTCCTACCAGGGAACCCTTTGAGCCCCTAGGGGAATCTATTTTAAAATGGTTTAAACTTATGATCACCTTGCTCTTAGCTGTCACTTCAGGTAGAGGGATCTCTGCAAGGATCCTTTTTTGAAAGTCTTGGAAGACAGGGTCATTATTAAGCCAGATCCTCTATACCTGCCTAAGGTTTCTACTTCCTTTCACAGGTCACAGGAGGTGATGTTACCTTGTATTTGTAGCTCTCCTAGGAATTAGGAAGGAAGGTTTAGCTTCCTTCCTGTGGATGTGAATTAGGAAGGAAGGTTTAGCTTCCTTCCTGTGGATTTTGCAAAAGCATTCAATACAGTATCTCATAAACTCCAAATCTACAAACTGAGGTCTTTAGGCAAGAACCATAGAGTTTTTTGGATGGAATAGAAAACTTTATAGGGGCGTGCCCAAAGGGTGGTGATAAATAACGTGTACTCAGTCTGGAGTGGTAAGTGGGGTACCTTAAGGCTCTGTCTTGGGACCAATTCTGTTTAATGATCTATAGGTCCATATAAATAACTCGCTCTCAGTTTTTGCGGACGACATAAAAATAAGCAGGGCAATAACTTTACATCAGGATATAGAAATTTTACACGAAGACCTTAATAAAATAATGGGGTCGGCAGCTACATGGAAAATAAGTTTTAATGTTGAAAAATGTAAAGTGATACACTTGGGGGACTAAAAATATAAATACAAATTACTCACTCGGGGTAGAAGCTCTGGGGGAATCAAGGATGGAGAAAGATATGGGGATCCTGGAAGAAGACAGACTGAACAATAGCAGGCAATGTAAAGCTGCAGCAAGCAAAGCTAGCAGACTATTCGCTTGCATAAGAAAGGGAATTGACTCCAGAGATAAAATGATAATCCTGCCACTTTATAAAACTGGTTCGGCCACATCTAGAGTATTCCGTCCAGTTCTGGTCATCAGTCCACAGGAAGGATGTACTGGAACTGGATAGTGTCCAGAGAAAGAGAACTAATTTAATAAGCAGACTGGAGGACCTCAATTACGAGGAATCACTACAAGCACTAAATCTATTCTTCCTGGAGAAGAAATGCTTGAGAGGAGGTATGCTAGCTGTATACAATACCCCAATGGTAAACCCAACGTAGGAAGAAAACTTTTCAGGCTCAGGGAGTATAAGAGGACACTGGGCCACACAATGAGATTGGAGGGGAAGCGGTTTATCATTAAGCTGCGTAGGGGGTTTTTCACTGTCAGGGCGACAAGGATGTGGAACTCTCTTCCACAATTGGTGTTGTCAGCGGGGAGTATTGATTTCTTTTAAAAGACTCTTTGACGTGCATCTTAAAGAACACAACATACAGGGATTTGGGAAATGTTTATTGACTTTAACACAAGTACACCTACACAGGTTGAACTGCATGGACTATTGTCTTTATTTAACCTTACCTACTATGAAACTATAGGTTCCATCACTAGATGGATTACAGACCCGATTCTTTGGGCTTACAGATTTTCCAATCAGGCCCCTCCTACAAAGATCAGAGCTTACTCCTCTAGGCCCTTAGCTGTTTCATGGGCAGAATGGGCAGGAGAATCCCATGATTCTATGGCTATCCAAAGCAGCTGTTTGGTCATCTTCGCGTGCCTTCTTCAATCACTATGGAGTTCAGATGCTCTCCAGCCAAGACCACTCCTTTGGAAGGAAAGTGTGATGGACTACAGACACCCCGACTTGGTATCTCTGCCAAGAAGCCGCTTCCCAAGCTTTGGAACACGAGGCCAGCAAATATAGCTAAAGTTACTTCAAAGAACTAGGCAACACCAGTTTTTGGAGCAAACCAGAAGAACTGCTTTATTAGAAACACACTGAATTTGTACAGAAAACCATCAGATAAGATATACTCCCATTATCACAGACAATGGCCACCTCAGACAGTAGAGCTATTCCTGTTTTCATAAACAATGGCCACCTCAGACAGTCCGGCTCCCCCATAGGAATACATTTTACATAGTAAGGCAAAAGTCAATAAGTGACAAGCCCCTTCTGGATAATTTGAAAACGCATTAAAACACAGAGTACCCCGAGTGACCCCCACTTTCCGTGACAGAAAGTTCTACAGGCTGTGGTCCTTCCCTAAGGTATTGAATCTTGCTTCTCCTCTCCAAGTAAGCTGTCCTGGAAGATGAAGGGGGAAAACCCCCGTTAGAATTACTGGTAATGGTATTTCCATGAATCTTCCAGGACAGCGTCCAGATTCCCACCCTTTATTATGTCCTTTATTTAGTTTGGTAGGCGTCATTTTAACGTCCTAGATGTTTTTTTGTGTTTTGGCACGGCTTCTTCACTCGTGTACATGAGTGGAGGTTTTTTTCCTCTATCTTCAATACAACAGAGGTGCAATGGAAGGGAGTTTTTTTTTTAAAGTCTTTCGGATTTGTGATTCCTGTAGAGGGCGGAGCCATTCATCTCTCCAAGTAAGCTGTCCTGGAGGATTCATGGAAATACCATTACTGGTAAGTCTAATGGGGGCTTTTGTTTTTGGTTTAGGTATGCTTTAACTTTGATCTATCTTAAAAGTTAATTCTGATGCTTTAGTCCTTAGTCTGTAACAAAGAAGTTTCTGTAACTCCCCAGTGTCTTTGGGGATTCTATGGATATGGAAATTCCTTGCTTTGTCTCCTGATCTCAGAGTGTTTCCACTTTATGGAGAAGAGTAGACCGTTCAGTGACTGTAAAAGTGAGATCTCTGAAGTCCTCTTTATACGTTTTCTACATTCCTGTTAAAAATATAATGCACAAAACAAGAGTGGCTGAAGATGGAGACCCTGTTTCCCTCTCCCCTGCAGCACTGCAATGTATTGAACACATCTTAATGTTCACAAACGGATAGATAGACATGTAAAAACGTGGCTGATGTCTTCCTGTCTGCATGGGATGTGTAGAGAGAATCCAGGGATCGCTGAACATTATAATGTGTGGTTCCTGTGCCGACCCCCTCCCCTCCTGATAACTTCCTGTGCTTGAAGCCGATACAGGCATTGAATATGAGTGATTGTGGGGGGAACAAAGCCCAGGAAGTAACAGAGGAGGTGGTAGAGGGAGGCCACAGACTGCTGCTGAACAGGCAGCCCAGAACACAGACAGGAGAGCTGCTGGAGGTGAAGACAGTGTACAACTTCTCAAACTGCCTCCACTTTCTGGTTTAATGTGTTTACAGGTTGCTATAGAAATGGAGACACGTGGAAAGCGTGCACGTTCTGGCTTGCTGCTAGGGTGTGTGCCGGTTTGCGATGAGTGGCCACATGTCAAAGAGAAGGCGGGCCTGAAAGAGTGGGTGGATTGCTGGAGTTGTATCCTCCCACTCTTAAATTTCAAACAGAAGGAGGACAGTTACTGTCCATTTCCTGACACTTCACAAGTGTCTGTACTGGACAAACTAAAGGACTGAGAAAAGAAAGAAAAGGCATGAAAGCATGAGGGTAATATGCACTATTTATTTTGCCTTTCTCATACCCCTCTTTTAAGTATAGAGGCTTTTTGAATACAGTGTTACAGCTCTCGTCAGTACTGGTGATTTTATGCACCCCATGATTTTTTATTTTTTTCCCAAAATCAACTCTTTGAATAACATCTATATATATGAGATCAATATCTCCTTGCTTTATTTTGTCAGAGCCGGACAAATACAGGGGCCAAGTTGTCAATTTTGCAAAATCTGGATCAGGTACCAAGCTATATAGGTTTTTGTAGGCACAGTAATATGTTTTGGCTAAAACTGTGTACTAGTTCTAGAATTTTGCAATAATTTGTCTTCTCCTATTTGGAACTGATTACTGATCAGCATACTGTTTTTTTTATTTCAGAATTTGAATGAATATGTTGCAGCATTAATAACTCTCAAGCAAAAGATTATTGATTCAGAGTAAGTGAAAATCTGCTACTTTGAAAAATGTATCCCTTAGTTGTAAAGCACAAGACACAGGATATTTTATTTTCAACCATGAGTTCTATGCATTTACCTTCAGGTGATTGGACAATGAAAAAAAAGAACATTCCCTATATGTCTGCCCACTCTAAACTAGTCTCCGTTTTTTGCGGATGTCCTTAGGTGATGGAGCTCTTGTCTCTCTTGAAATGCCTATTTCTTTGCTGTGGAGATTTTTTCTTTTAGATATTGCTCCTTTAAGGATCCTGGCTGTACCATAGCTACTGCAGTTCTTTTTGCGGCTTCCTGATTGACTGCCTCCACAGATGATCCTTGGAGGGACCATACCGCGACTCTGTTTGGATTAAGATGCCTATAATGTCGCTTCAGGCACTGTATCCTACATGCACCTTGGCACATGGTGCATTGTTTTGAGATAGCTGTAGGTTGCTGTCCAGGTCCAGTGCTATGGTTTGTAAAAAATTGTGCTTTTGGGAACAGGCAGCTGGCAAAGAAGCAGTTAATACACAAACCTCCATAATAAATGTAAATAAATGTGCAGCACCAAAACTATTGTATAAACTATATATAGTGATCATATACAAAGAATGGATTGCCTTGGACCTCAAATCATTTATGGATTTTGTCAATCTGCTTCAAGTTCAAGATATAATCAGTCTGTTGGGTAGTGGCATCCTTGCATCAGGAGGACTTTCTGCCATTCATAGATATCAAGGATGCATGCTTTCATTTACCTATTAACTAGAGTCACAAGTGGTTCTTGTGCCTTGCAATAGTGCAAGAGCACTATCAATTTGCAGCCATGGCCCCTCAGGTGTTTACCAGAACATTAGCGACCGTGCTGGCTGCCTTGAGGTCAAGAGGAATAACAGTTGCAGGGTATCTACTAGAGCTGCACGATTAATCATTAAAAAAAAAAAAAAAAGCAATTCAATTCCACCTCCCTCACAATCTTAATTTGGCATTTCCATGATTCATGTAACAAGTGCAGATCTGTTCCCTTCTCAAAACTGTCAAAAAAAAGCAGCCGACAGTGTTCATTTAAGGAGATGTACAGCCAAAGCTTGTTTGGCTGTACATCTTCTATAGATCACAAGAGTGCATTTGTTCTGCACTCCTGTGACCCGTTTCTAGCAGAGAGCGGTCTGAAGTTCGCTCTCTGCTGACGTCACAGATGTCTGTCCAGGTACTGCGTCATCACGACCACAAAGTCAGAATCCGCCAGGTGCCTAGACCTACACCCAGCTTGGCCTCTCAGTGAGCCACTGAGAGCCTGAGCCGGCCGCTCCCCTCCCCTCCACAGCCCAGCAAGGAGGGGGCAGAGGAGAGAGCTGCTGACTGACATTTAGCCAAATGATCGGCGGTGTTCCATTGCTTTGTTCTCAGTGTAGAGGCGTCGGGGGACAGATGCAGCATTGGTCCGATGCTGCATCCACCTAGGTAAGTATAACTGGGGAAAAAAAGAGAAACCCATACTTCTCTTTTAACAACATACACTGAAAGACAGATAAAAATAAACATATCTTCTGTTCTTTTAGGGATCAAAGGAATGAACTTAGGTCTGCAAATGAGGTCAGTTTAACCACTTATAGACTAAGCCTTCTTCTGACACTTGTCCCTTACAAGTTAAAATCAGTATTTTTTGCTAGAAAAATTACTTGGAACCCTCAAACCATTATATACAAATTTTTTAACCAGAGACCCTGAGAGAATAAAATGGCGGTTGTTGCAATATTTTATGTCACACTGTATTTGCGCAACGGTCTTTCAAACACAATTTTTGGGGAAAAAATACACTTCAATAAATGTTAAAAAAAAGTAAACAGTAAAGTTAGCCCAATTTTTTTGTATAATGTGAAAGATAATGTTATGCTGAGAATCGTGAGAGAATCGTGATTTTTATTCGAAGCAAAAAAAATTGTGATTCACGTTTTATTCAGAATCATGCAGCTCTAGTTTCTACAGAGTGTCATTCGGAACTGTCCATCACTGCTCAGATGCTGGAGGAGTTTGGGTGAATATTAAATCCTGGGAGGTCCTCGCTGATTCTGTCCCGTCCCTTGGAATACCTTAAGTTTGATGTTGAATACTAACTAGGCCATGTTGTTTCCTCGGTAATAAAAAAACTCTGCAAACTACAAATTCAGATTTGCCTGCTGCCTCCTTGCAGGCGATCACCACTGCCTGCAAGTTTTGGGTCTCGTGGTGGCAGCTTTCAAAACATTTTTGTATGCGCAACTCCACAGCAGAATTTTGCAGCTTGAGATCTACTTGCAGTAGAACAAGTCTCTGCTGTCTCTTGATAGGGAGAGATCAAGGTAAGTCGCCTGACCAAGTCCTCTTTAAAGTGGTTGTAAATGTTAAAGGTAATTACCCTAATGCATTCACTGCATTAAAATAGAAAACCTTTTAAGTGCAGCCCCCCCCCCCCTGCAGTCCCCCTAAAACACACTCGATTCAGCACTCTGCACGTCTGCAAGAGCTCCTCTCCTCTATTGTCTGCCTTGCAGGCTTGGCTGAAAGCAGTGGGAGCCTTTGGCTCCTGTTGCAGCCAGTCAAAAGCTGAGAGTGGAGGTCAGGGCTTACCTGGGCTTTGTGTCTGAATACAGTAGATCCAAACAGCCAGGTTCAGGAGTGAGCCGGCACGACTGCCCCATAAGAAGCAGCTTCCTATGGGGAGGCAGATGCCTGCTTGTGCAGCTAGGAAGAAGTACTGAATCTATGGTCCCTTTAGAAGTATTGGAGCCCAGAGGAATCCCTGTTTTCCATTAATGTGCAGAAACTGCGAGCGCCTAAATGGGCTTTGCTTCACTGGAGGGACATCTTGTTTGGAGCTGCAGTCAAACAGTGCCACGGCGATCGTGTATATAAACCAAGGATGAGAACCAAGTATGTAGCAGCAGTGCTGTTAGTATTTTACATCCTAAATTGAACAAAGAGGTACATGCTGGTAGAAAACTGGAAAGCAGAATCTCAATCTAAAAGATCCGAGTCAGGGAGAGTGGGCTATTAACCCTGTATGTTGCCAAGCATCAAAAACCACCATTTCTGGTTACATCACATTCTATTAGGACAGTAGGTGCATCCTCCGCTTTCCCTTTTAGGCATCAATTTCTCAATTTTGTAAGGCGCCCAGCTGGTCATCAGTTCATATCATGGTCTGTATTGTTTTTTTTGTAAGACAGTCTATTTCTATGTTCTATTTTAACCACTTCATAATGGCACTGCTTTAGGATATCCCAGAAGGTGATGAGCTTAAGGTTTGTCCTCCAATAGATGAAAGTGAATATGGTATTTTTTGTTTTGTTTTTTGTACTATGATGATTAAAATCACATTCTCTGCATTTAGTGGAGGACACAGCACCCAACCCCCCCCCCCCCCCCCCCGCTTTGCTGCTGCCCTTGTGTGTAGTTGTTTCACGGTGTAAGGGGTTTTGACCACCAGGAGCCACTCCCTCAGCTGACTTTTGTTTTTTAGTTGTACTTAGCATTCTACTTCTGCAGGAGGCATTATACCCAGTAGCGGATCATTTAAAGCAGAAGCTATGTCCTCCAATGAATGCAGAGAAAAGGATTTACAGCAAGTACAACAAAATCCTGTTTCTCTTACGTTCATTGACGGACACAGCTGCTTTTTCTTTATCCATGAACAAGCAGTGTTTTATAGCCCCACTTACAGGAGTAGGACCCTAGGCAAAAAAATACCCATCTCCTATGGGCAGACCTCTGTGGACCTAAAACCTCATCTCTGCTATAGGGCGTCAGTCATTTTGCCTAGAGCTTTCAGGAGTATGAACATGACTTTTTGCTGGGACTTGTGGTTCCATGACTTTTCTTTTTCCTTTTTATTTTTCTCTGGAATTTTACTTTCCTGCGGAGATCTTCTATCAACAGTCTGGCTGGGCGAGGGGCTGGATAATCTAGATCCAGTGGTCACCCCAGTCTGACCTGCGAGTGCCCACAGCTCCGCGTTTGTTCAGCTGAGACAATGCCCCACGGAGTGGGGCGGCCAGCAAGTTAAACGTCTCACGAGGACACACATGACCAGGCGCCTATAGTCTGTGTCACGGTGCTACCCCTATCCGCCAGCCCCCACACTTCGGTGGAGAGGTGGATCCGTCATAGGAGCCTTACCTGCACGTTCCAATCACCAATCGCCAGCCACAGTGGAGGTCACAGGCTCCTGTATGTTTGCTGGAGAGGCTCTGGCTTTAGCCCATCTTGGTTTGCTCCCTGTGTCTGCCCCCTCCTTTCCTCCCTACCGGTACGGGATCGGTGTCTCTGTCCTGCAGCTGGGGGGGGTACACTGCTGCTGTTGTGGCCCTACCTGGGCTCAAGAGGCGCAGGTTGTGGCCGCCATGTGGCTTAGGTTGGCGGCAGCCATGTTTCTGTAGACCAGTGGCCATTTTCCTTTACATCAGGAAGGCACGATGGGCGGCCTAGTGACCATTTTGGTGGAGACTGGATCCTGTTCAGGCCATTGGGGCTAGCTGGGGGGTCTTTGGCTCGTAGCCTACAGCGACGATCTCCCTCATGCTCTCCTGACGTGAGGGCAGTGATAGGATGCAGCCCTTTGTGGGACAGACGGCAGTGATGAATGGGCGACCTTGGCAGCTCCTGGTGGTAGTGGTTCCTCCCTGGGGCTCTCTCTCCTCCGTCTGCTAGGCTAGCCTTGGGGTGGTTTTATTCTGGGCTATTGATCTGATTGCGGCCCCTTTGGCGGCTGTGCCCACCTGGTGGTGCGAGTCTCAAGAGCAGGCGTCCCCTCCAGCCCCCCTGAAGTTGACGGGTCTTTCGGTTCCCTTAGGCGCCGCTGCCAGCCGCCCTGGAGCCATTCGTCTCCCATGTGGAGGTGGTGGCGCAAGATGAACAAGAAGCGCCATCCTCCTGGGACTGTTCTGAGACTGACTCGGATCCAGCTGCCTCGGACTCCGCAATCACTGTGGACCCCGCTGACACATCCCCTGATTCCTCAGATGAAGAAGATGGGTTTCCTGCCTCTGTAGAAGCACAGAAAAAGGCTCTGGTAGCAGAACGTATTCCTACTGTGCTTGAGAGGCTAAAACTTGAGGACCCTGCAGGGGCATCTGAGGTGGTGCTGGTCCCTTTTGGCACACACAAGCCGCCTCAAGCTGCTAAGGTTTTTCCTTTCCCCGCATATTTTGACAAATTTGTCTACAGCAGAAATGTCCATTTGTACTTCTCAGTGCATTACCCCTTTGTGGAGGCCTTGCTGAAGAAGTGAACCTCTCCGCCGGTTGTGGATCCTCCCATCTTCAGACTTAACAAGGCCACGGTGATTCTGGTGGAGGATTCCCCCCCCCCCCTTCTTTACAGGTCCTGTGAACCGCAGAGCGGAGGCAGTGGCACGTTTTAAGTTCACCATCGCTGGATCGGTGCTTAGGCCAGTATTGGCTATGGCTTTGGTGCCCCAGACACTGATCGAATGAGCCAATGTTCTAAGCCAAGCGTTAACTTCAAGTTGGATGCCACAGGCATTTGTGGAACTGGCAGACCATTTGGTCAATGGATTAAAGTTTGTTTGTGACACATCCCTTAATGCGGCTTCTCTCCAAACTGTTGATCAGAGGACTTGACTTCCAAAAAAGCCCTGGCAGACCTCCCCTTTCAAGGCAACCTTCTCTTTGGCGTTACTTCAGATGACGTTATTAGGAACCTTTTGGGTGGCAAGAGTACCTTCCTCCTTAAGCCAAGAAGGGGAAGGAACCACGTCCGAAGTCTGGGCCTGCCTTGGTGGCACATACGCGCTTTTTTTTTTTTTATTCCCCTGGCTCCTCAGCCAAGGGTTCCAAACCCTCCAAGGCTCTTGTGGGTGGCGCCAAGTGCCACTGGCTCCAAAAGTCTTCTAAGCCCACAGAGAAGTTTTCCTCAGCATGAAGGTTTGCCCCCTCCCACTCCCAGGGTGGGGGGCTGACTTTGCAGTTTTGCATGCCTGTGAACCTCCCTCATTCACAAGTGGGTCCGAAAATGTTTTCTCTCCGGTTACAAGATAGTTTCATTCCTTTCCTCTGGACAGATTTTTTTCCCTCCAATCTGCGCCTTTTGCCAGGGTATGGGGCTGTAAACACAAAAGAAAGGAGGCGCAAGCACCTAGTGCATTACCCTTGGACCCCTCTAAAAATGTATTTTGAATGCTAAAAACATTTATGTGTCTAAGGGTAATATACTAGGTGCTTGTGCCTCCTTTCTTTTGGGTTTTCAGCCTTTGGAGTTTCACCATCTGAGGAGAGCAGCACGCTTATAATTCCCAGTGGAGTGAGAGCTTTGGGGCTGTGCATGACCTGCTCCTCCGTGGAGTGCTCGTCCAGGTCCCCAACTGGGAGGGGTTTCGGTGTTTTTACTCCAATCTGTTCACAGGGGTTCGCCCGATCCTGGACCTTAAGGCCCCCGAATGCCTTGGTGCGGGCCCACAATGGAATCAATTTGCTTGGTGGTAGCCTCCCTCCACCAAGGGGAGATTTTGACCTTCATAGACATCAAGGGCAGCAACCTGCACATTCCCATTTGCGTGGGCATC
This sequence comes from Pelophylax lessonae, assembly GCF_965119305.1. NCBI lineage: Eukaryota > Metazoa > Chordata > Amphibia > Anura > Ranidae > Pelophylax > Pelophylax lessonae. Next base: position 254,722,730 of record NC_138772.1, on the reverse strand, counting down.
AGCGAATTCCTACACTTTGCTTACAGGGGGGGGGGGGGGCGCATTTTCAGTTTATAGCTCTGCCCTTTGGTCCTGCTTCTGCACTTTGGGTGTTTACCAAAGTCTTTGGCTCTGGTCCTGGCCTTGGTGAGACAAAGGGGGATTGCTGTGATTGGCTACCTGGACGTCTTGCTCATGCGTCTGGATCTTCTGGATCTCTGATCTTCATTTGTATAAAGATATTGTCCTTCCTTCTCTTTTTTCTCGACTGTCACTTCCTAAGGGGGTGGCTCCAAACTCCCTGGACATGGTTTGCGGGTTTGCGGGATGGATTTGCATGTACTTTTCTGTGATGGCTGCTTTTTCAAGGTCCCAAAAAGCAGGGAAGGATTGGCGGCCTCTTCTGCCACTTTTTCTTGTTGGATCCGACAGATGATGGTGCATGTGTATGTGTCACGTACCTGGTGGAGACCAAGCTGTAGAGGGGGCTTCTCTTGCACCTCCTGTCCAACACCCCTGATAGAGATGACAGGCGGTGTAGGACACAGAGTGGCACGAGGGCCGGTGTAGCGGGTGATGTCTTGGCAGAAGACTGATGGCTGTGGATCACCGGATGAACACCTGGAACTGGAACCCGGTGATGCTGGATGAGAAGGCAGGAGCGACGTCGGAACACTAGCCAAGGAGTTGTCAACAGCCGGACAGCACGGGTACAGGAACGTGAGACAAAAGCGGAGTCAGGATACAGGCCGAAGTCGGTACACAGTCTGGCAGCAAGGTACAAAGGCATAAGGCAAGGCAGGGTCAAACACAAGCTGAGGTCACAGGTAGGCAGGCAGGAATCCAAGGAGAGTCAAGGGCGAGCCGGGTCAGTATAACGGGAAATCCACAAGCAGGTCAGGGCACAGGTAAACAGGAACACAAGCTGAAAGACCACTCAGCAATGTGCTCCTGTCATCGCCTGGTATAAATAGGCCGTTTGGCGCCAATTGCGTGCGCACGTTGCGTACGCACGTTCGCGCGTCCGCGCATTGGCGCATGCGCATTCGCACATTGCTTCCCGTGTGCCTGGGCACGCGCACTGAGCGTCTCTTACATTGCCCCCCCCCCAATGGGCGGCCTCCGGATGCCCATCTGCAACATCTTCTCAGGATGAAGCTGAAAAAAGGTTTGAATTAGATCCGTAGCATGGAGGTTGGCTTCTGGTTCCCAAGAATTTTCTTCCGGGCCATAGCCCTTCCATTTAATTAGGTACTGGACAGTACCTCCTCTTTTCCTACAGTCTAATATTGCTTCAACCTCGTATTCTTCGTTGCCATCAATAGTTTCAGGCGGAGGTGGATCCGACTCTCGGTCAGGAAATGGATTGGGTCTGGTAGGCTTCAGTAGGGATACATGGAAAACAGGGTGAATTCTGTATGTTTCCGGGAGTGAAAGTTCATAGGCAGCAGGATTGATTTGTCTCTTAATAGAGAATGGACCGATATATCTAGGCCCCAGTTTCTTAGACGGACATGACAGTTTTAGATTGATAGAGGATAACCAAACCTTGTCTCCCGGTCTGAGGTTTAGATCTCCCCTTCTCTTCCTATCAAAAATTTTTTTGTTGTCTTGCTGTGCTTTGACAATGGCATCTTGCAATAATTTGTTGTTGGTTTGCAAAAATGTAGCTTTTTCCTGGACTGCGGGAACCAAGGAATCAGGTATTACGTCAGGCATAAAGGCTGGGAAGTACCCATAGTTTGCAAAAAACGGGGCTTGACCCGTGGCTGAATGCACTGCGTTATTATATGCAAACTCTGCTAGGGGTAAAAGTGATGCCCAGTCGTCTTGTGAGAAAGATGAAAAACACCGGAGGTACTGCTCCAGGGTCTGGTTTGTACGCTCCGTTTGCCCGTTTGTTTGCGGGTGATAAGCTGAGGAAAAGTACGTGTCAATTTTTAATGTTTTGCAAAGGCCTCTCCAGAATCTCGAAGTAAATTGCACCCCTCGGTCTGAAGTGATATTACTAGGAACCCCGTGGAGCCGAACCACTTCCTTGATGAAGGTTTGGGCAGTTTCCATTGCTGAGGGAGTTCCCAACATAGGGATAAAGTGGGCCATCTTTGTTAGTCTGTCGACCACCACAAAGATGGTCGTGAATCCTTCAGAAGGAGGGAGCTCAACGATAAAGTCCATGTTTATCATTTCCCAAGGCCTCTTGGGAATGGGCAAGGGTCTTAGTAAACCCCAGGCTTTGGCCTTGTCATTCTTGTTCCGGATGCAGATTGTACAGGTGCTAACATAATAACGGCAGTCGGACCTCAGACCAGGCCACCAAAAGGACCGTTGTACCAGGTCAACCGTGTTAGATATCCCAAAGTGCTCTGCCAAGGGGTGATCATGGCACAGGCCGAGGACCTTGGCACGTAGACCTGGAGGTACAAACACTTTTTGGTTATAGAAAAACAGACCTTCTTGTTCCTGAAGGCACATACCTGATGGTAAAACATCCCTTGTGGACGCCTGCTTCAGCTGCGTTAACAGATCCGCTTGCAAAAGTAGAAAACTTTGGGATGGCAGGATTGTGTCTACTGGGTGACACTCTTCGTCCTCTGGGTACATGCGGGAAAGTGCATCAGGTTTGCCATTCTTGGAGCCTGGCCTGTAGGTGATATGGAAGGTAAAACGAGAAAAGAACAGTGCCCACCTGGCTTGACGTGGTTTCAGTCTCTTAGCTGTTCGGAGGTACTCCAGATTTTTGTGGTCGGTAAAGATCAGGATAGGGTGAGATGCTCCTTCTAATAGGTAGCGCCATTCCTCCAAGGCCGCCTTGATGGCCAGTAATTCCCGGTCTCCAACATCGTAGTTCCTTTCTGCTGGGCTGAGTTTCCTGGAAAAGAAGGCAACAGGATGAAGAAGAGATCTCGTACCTGAACGCTGTGACAGGATGGCACCTATGGCATTTTCTGAAGCATCCACCTCGAGAACATAGGGCAGAGCGGGATTTGGGTGTCGTAAAATAGGTGCAGAAGTGAATCGGATCTTCAACTGATCAAACGCAGCTTGCGCTGCTGGTGTCCACTGGAAACGAGTGCCTTGCCTTGTTAGCTGGGTGACTGGAAGGATAATGGCGGAGAAGTTCTTGATGAACTTGCGGTAAAAATTGGCGAAGCCAATGAACCTTTGTGTGCTCTTCCTGTCTGTGGGAGTGGGCCATTCGAGGATTGATTTGACCTTTTGGGGGTCCATGGAGATCCCAGAAGTGGAGATGACGAGTCCCAAGAATTGGATTGATTCCTTTTCGAACTCGCATTTTTCAGCCTTTGCGTATAATCCATGGTCTCTTAGGCGGCCAAGAACCTTCTTGACATGTTCACGGTGTAATTGAATGGAGTCTGAAAAGATAAGAATGTCATCAAGATAGACATTCATAAACAAATCAAGGAAGTCTCTGAAAATATTGTTTACAAAATGCTGAAAAGTGGCTGGAGCATTGCATAAACCAAAGGGCATGACGAGGTACTCAAAGTGGCCAAATCTTGTGCGAAAGGCGGTTTTCCACTCGTCGCCGTCACGGATCCGCACTAGGTTGTATGCTCCTCGTAGATCAAGTTTTGTGAATACCGTGGCTGCCCTGAAGCGTTGGAAAAGTTCAGGAACTAAGGGCAGGGGGTATGTGTTCTTGACAGTAACCTTGTTCAACTCCCGATAATCCACACAGGGGCGTAGAGAATGGTCTTTCTTTTCAACGAAGAAAATACCAGCCCCCGCGGGGGACGTAGAGGGTCGGATGAAGCCTTTTTTCAGGTTATCGTCAATGTAAAGGCGTAATGCCTCGAGTTCCAGTTCAGAGAGGGGGAAGATACGCCCAAATGGAATCTCAGCACCTGGTAAAAGTTCAATTGGGCAGTCATACGGCCGGTGAGGTGGTAGGATGTCTGCTTTCTGTTTATCAAAGACTTCCAAGAACTCATGGTAAGCCACGGGCACAAGTTGGGATGCAGAGGGATCAGGTTGCAGGCCCAAAAGTGATGCAGGTCTCCCAGGACTGGGCTGGAAACAGTTTTGTTGACAGTAGGTGGATGGAAATGCCACTTCTCCTGACTTCCAGTTTATCTGAGGATTGTGTGCTTGTAGCCATGGAATACCGAGAATGATAGGGAACAGGGGAGAAGGGATAATGTCCAAACATAAGTATTCTCGGTGGCCTTTATTAGAGATAGCCAGTAATGGACAGGTTTCCTGGGTTATAGGCCCGGACTTGAGATGGGATCTGTCAGCTAAATGGATAGATAGCTGGCGAGTCTTTGCTTGCAGAGGGATTTGATGACGCTGAGCAAAGTCACTGTCCATGAAGCAGCTGCAAGCGCCGGAGTCAATAATGACTGGGACTTGGATGGTTTTTCCGAGAATCTGTAGTGAGAGAGGTAGAGTAATGTGAGTGGACAGGTCCCTCCTATAACTGTTTGCAAGGTAAGAAGGGAAGGCAAACTGAGACTTACTAGGCCGCACCGGGCAGGTCTGAAGGTAATGTCCGGCTTCCCCACAATAGAGGCATAAGTTGTTCCGGCGTCTTCGCAATCTCTCCTCAGTGGTTAGTGGAGAGCGTAAAAGTCCGAGTTGCATGGGCTCTACACTGGAGGTTGTGGGGAAAGAGACAGGTGGATGAAAAGCCGGAGGTGACGGCACTTGAGGCAACATCCAGGTAGGTCTGGAACTTCCAGCTCTTTCCACTCTCCGTTCCCTGAGCCTGCGGTCAAGCTGGATCGTAAGACTAATAAGGTCATCAAGAGAATCAGGCGTACCCACTCTGGCAAGTTCATCCTTAAGGCCCTCTGATAGGCCGAGACGGAATTGATGCCGTAAGGCTACATCATTCCAGCCTGTATCGGAAGCCCATCTGCGGAATTCAGCAACATAGTCCTCAGCAGGGCGGCGGCCTTGCTGTAATGCATGTAGGGTTGCTTCGGCTGTAACAGATCGCTGGGGGTCGTCATAAAGCTGCGCCATCGCTTCGAAAAATGATGAGACGGTGTTCAGGGCTATACTATTTTGTTCCAGCAGACGGTGGGCCCAGGATTGCGGCTCTCCGAGCAGTAGAGAGATTACGAACCCCACCTTGGTGGATTCAAGTGAGAAAGTCCGTGGCTGCAGGGCAAAGTATAGCTCACAAGAATTCCTGAAAGCCCGGAATTTGTGTCGGTCACCCGAAAATCGTTCTGGAGCAGGTACCCGAGGTTCTGGTGGTGGCAAAACCACTGCAGGTGTAGATAGAGCCCGTTCGGGCACAGAGGACCCAGGTGCCGGGGCTGCCGGGATAGAAGCCATGCATTGGATGCGACCCTCTAATTGGAAGTAGCCCTCTTGCAAGGATTTGACTGCTTGGGTAAGCGAGGCAAGTTGCTGGCATAATGTCTCTAGAGGTGAAGCCCCTCTCTCGGTCTCCGACATCTGGCTGAGTGGTACTGTCACGTACCTGGTGGAGACCAAGCTGTAGAGGGGGCTTCTCTTGCACCTCCTGTCCAACACCCCTGATAGAGATGACAGGCGGTGTAGGACACAGAGTGGCACGAGGGCCGGTGTAGCGGGTGATGTCTTGGCAGAAGACTGATGGCTGTGGATCACCGGATGAACACCTGGAACTGGAACCCGGTGATGCTGGATGAGAAGGCAGGAGCGACGTCGGAACACTAGCCAAGGAGTTGTCAACAGCCGGACAGCACGGGTACAGGAACGTGAGACAAAAGCGGAGTCAGGATACAGGCCGAAGTCGGTACACAGTCTGGCAGCAAGGTACAAAGGCATAAGGCAAGGCAGGGTCAAACACAAGCTGAGGTCACAGGTAGGCAGGCAGGAATCCAAGGAGAGTCAAAGGCGAGCCGGGTCAGTATAATGGGAAATCCACAAGCAGGTCAGGGCACAGGTAAACAGGAACACAAGCTGAAAGACCACTCAGCAATGTGCTCCTGTCATCGCCTGGTATAAATAGGCCGTTTGGCGCCAATTGCGTGCGCACGTTGCGTCCGCGCATTGGCGCATGCGCATTCGCACATTGCTTCCCGTGTGCCTGGGCACGCGCACTGAGCGTCTCTTACAGTATGCCATTCAGGGGCAGGAACCTCCCTTATCTTTTACAGTGCACTTCAGGACTGTTAGCGCCTCCTGGGCATTCCAACATTAGGCTTCTGTTCCTCAAGTATGCCAAGCGGCGACATGATAGTCTGTGCACATGTTTACAAAAAGTTTTTATAGAGTTGATGTGTTGGCATCTTCTGATGCTGGTTTTAACCGCAAGGTTTTGTGGGTTGCGGTTTAGGGGTGATTTGGAGTGTTGGCATGTTGTTCTGGGTTTCTTCTCCATTGATTGGTTTGCCCATCCCTCATTGGGGCACTGCTTGGGGACATCCCTGCTTGTTCATGGATAAAGAAGAAGCAGCTGTGTCCATCAATGAGCGTAAGAGAAAATAGGATTTTTTTGTATTACCATTAAAATTCCCTTTCTCTAAATTCATTGACTGACCCAGCACCCACCCCTCTTTTGAATTTCTCTTTTGACCTTGCTTGTGACTGACTGAAGGCCTATAGCAGAGAGGGGGTTTTATGCGCACAGAGGACTGCCCATAGGAGGTGCAGAATCTTTTTTGGCTAGAATTTTGGGGCCATTTGTTCGTACCTGATCCCTTCATGGAAACAGCAGGGCCTTCCGAATCTCCACTGTCTGACGATGCCTTTTCGGCAGTTTGGGAAACATTTAGGCCCAGGTGAAGGTGGTAGGTGAGCTGAGATGTTTCTCCGCCTACCCCTGCCTCATCTGATGTCTCGGAGTCTGAATCTGGCTGAGCCGCCGCAGGCGTGGGACCTCCCTGCCAGGTCTGTTACCTCGCACCCTGTCTCCTCGGATGATGAGGATGACATTTCTACCTCCCCTGCCGCTACAGGTGCTGGTGGATGCACTGGCTGTTTTTTCGGTGCGTGACAGCCTGCAATTTGGGGGTCGCAGCTGCGCCTGGGGCGCAGGGGGAATCTGGCACTCATATGCCATCTGGAGCTGCTCTTTTTGCTGGCTGCTCATGTAGGAGGGGACCATCTGAGCCGTTTCCCTGGGGTGTCTAAGCGGCCGTTGGACGTTTCCCCTTTTGGGGAGTCTCTGGTATAGAGGACTGTTCCGCCTTTTGTGGATGTACAGTCTCTAGCTGAATGGGACTACCCTTGTTCCAGTGGAGGAATCCCCGTCCTTTCTGGACTTGGGGGATAGGATGGCGTGGGCTGTGATCTGTACTCCCTGGTGTAGTCTGCACTGGGAACAGTGTTTGTTTGCCCTTGCCACGCAGACTCTGCCTGATGGGCGGAGTTCCACCCCTGTGACGTGGTGTGGGGCATGTCCCTCTTGCCCTGGGGGAGCTGTTGGTCCAGCTGGCGCAGGGGCTGCAATTGCGGGGCGTATCGGTCCGGGTTCCTGGATGATCTGCTTCTCCGTGTGGAGTCTTCTATGGTGCTGACAAACTAATTTGGAAGTCACCACGAGAACTCTGGTAGAGTTCAGGAGGGGTTTGAACCTTCAGAAGTCATCCATGGTCCCTTCCATGAGACTGGACTATCTGGGCCTGACTTTGGACTCGCCCTCAGTCAGGATGTTTTCTCCCTCCGGGGAAAAAACTCTTTGAACTTCAGACTGCGGTTCATGTCCCGCACATGGTCGTCCCTTTGGACCTGTATGCGAGTCTTGGATGTGTCAATTCTTGTTCCAGTTCTTCCACTGTTCCCTTTTCAGGTGTGGAAACCTTGGCGGGCGGATTGCCTCATTCGGCAGGCCTTGGGTGCAGGGGAATGGTCCCTTCATCCGGAGGTGTTTCTCCAGTTGTACCTTCGTTGGACGTGGACCTGTTGGCGTCACATCTACTGGACGGTGCTGCGGTTTGTGGCCCACTCCCGGGACCCTCTGGTGGGTGCAATGGTGGCACCATGGATTCTGTCATGGGCAAGAACATTCGCTAGGTTCAACTTGAACGATGCCGTGGAGTTTAGCATGGTCACCTGCGCACAGCTGCCGCCGGCATGGTCGTGTGTGCGTGCTCACGGATGGGCCAAGGTCAGTATCAACTGTGGTTTGCCTTTCCTCCTCCAAAGTTGGTGCCAAGAATTTTTCACAGGATCAAGGCGGAAGGGATTATAGTCTTTCTCGTGGCTCCGGACGGGCCTCGCCGAGTTTGGTATGCTGGCCTGGTCAGGCTGGCCGCAGACGCTCCTTGGAGAATTCTTCTCAGGGAGGAGTTATTGTCTCCAGGGCCCATCTCCCGTCTGAGTTTGCGGTCGCTGACTTTGCCAACTTGGCTGTAGAATGCCAGGTGCTTAAGGACGGGGGTTTGGCTGCTTCAGTGAATCCCACCCTGCTTGAAGCGTGGGAAGCGGCTTCTAGGGTGATTTTTGTTCATCATACGAGACAGTCGTATATTGCGTGGGCTCCCCCTCGCTCTTACTCGGTGGCCCGGATCTTGGCTTCCTTCAATGGGGAGTTAATCACAAGTTGGCCTTGAGTACTGTCAAGGGGCAGGTTTCGGTTTTGGCAAATTTCTTCCAAAGGCCGTTGGTTGCCTGTGCCCTGGTGCGTGACTTCTTCCAGGGGGTGCGACACTTGTTGCCTCCGGGGCGACCTCTGTCACCCACTGGGGACCTTGATTTGGTGCAGTCAGTTCTTTTAGACCCTCTGTTTGCGAGTATTCAAGGGTATCCACTGCCTACCTTATTACAGAAGGTGGCCTTCTTGGTTGTTGTCACTCTGCGTGCAGGTGTCGGCGCTGGCGACATTGTCCTGTCATTCTCCCTATATGTTGATCATGAGGCCAAGTGGTATTTCGCCCGGATCCGTCCTTCCCTCCAAAGGTGGTTTCTGGTGTTCACCTGCACGGGGACATTGTATTCCCATCTTGTATCCTGAGCCCTCACATCCTAAGGATTGTGCATTGCTTACTCTTTTTAGAGTGCGGGCACTCAAGGTGTACTTGGCGACTACTGAGTCTTTGTGAGTCAGGCTCGCTCTCTGTACTTACGGATGGCCCGTGAACGGGACTGCCTGTGTCTGCTGCATCTATTCTCGGATGGATCGGACAGACATTGGTGCAGGTTTATTCAATTAAGGGTCAGGTCCTATCATCTGTGCTCCAGGTTGCAAGACGGCTACCTGGTAGTCTGTTCACACCTTTACCACGTTTTATAAGGTGGATGTGTTGGCATCTGCAGATGCCTCTTTTTGGCTGCAAGGTTTTTTGCTGGCTGCTGTTTGGAGGGCTTTTGGCCTTCCTTGAGGGTGTTTACTGTGTGTTTTCAGGTGGGCCTAATCTTTTGTTCTGATGAGTCCTATGTTGTCTGGTCGGCTATGTTTGGCCTTGGGGACTGCGTCCCTCAATGAACGATAGAGAAAACTGGATTTTTGACTTACCATAAATTCCTTTTCTTTTAAGTTCATTGACGGACGCAGTACCCGCCCCTCTATTTTGAGTTGGGTTGGTGTTACTTTTCTGACACTGCTTTAATACAAAACTGGCATCCTATGCAGGAAGAGAGAGGGTGTACCCTCCGGCACTGCCCATAGACGTAGCCAGAACTTTTTTCTGCCTAGTGTCCTACTCCTGTAGGGGGCAGTATTACCCTACTGATATGAATCAGAGAGAACTGCGTCCGTCAATGAACTTAAGAGAAAAGGATTTTACGGTAAGTCAAAAATCCATTTTTTTTCATCTTTTATTATTTTCTGTTCCTGTGAGAACTACAATCAATTCAGTTCCTGTGAAAACTACAATTCAGTTTGTGTGAGAACTACAATCAACTGCCAGACTGGGTGACGGACTGGATATTATAGATCCTTAAGGTCTACCTAGTCTGGCCAGCGAGCGAAACGCCACACGATGGTCACGGCCTGAGTCGCAGCATACCTCTAGCCGCAACACCCCCCATTCCAAGATGGAGAGGTCGTTTGCATGGAGTGGTGCCCACCCAGTTCCATGATATGGAAAGCAGTGCCCCCCCCTCTCCCTTTGTGGTCCCTCAGGGTGGATGTGGGCTCCTCCTTGGGATAGTCGGACCCCGGGTTCCCTTCCATTCCCCTAGCCCCTCGAACAGTCATGGTGGTCCTTTGGCCCCAACCTACCCCCACGTCCCCCCCCTCCCTGGGTGAGGTAGGAGCTGGCTTTGCCACTTGCTCCAGTAAGGGGGGTGAATGAGGTTGTTGCTTACCGGGCTGTCCGGATCGCACATGGGGGCCTTTGAGCAAGTTCCTCGCCCCCTGGGGGTTAGTGACTGGGGCAGGGAGGTCCTGTGGGCTTCCTGCGGTGGTTATAGGCTGGGGGGGAGCGGATGTCTCATCATCCGCAGGTCTGCGCCTCACGTGGCTGGATCAGGCCAAAAATGTAGTCCGCGGGTTTGTGGCCTATTCGCGGCTCTCCGAGTACCTGACCAAGCTGTCTGACGGCCTGACTGAGCTAAATGGATGGTACTGCCGACGGATGTGCGCCTCACATGGCCGGATCGGACCGAAAATTGAGGCTGCAGCTTTGCCGGCCTACAGCGCAACTGACCGAGCTGTCCAAGGTGTTGATCAAACTAACAGAGCTGCCGACGAACTTGAGATCGGATCGGGCCCAAAAATTTAGGCCGGGCTTTGCGGCCTACTCGCAGCTGGCCAAACTGTTGACCAGGCTGTTGGAGCTGCTGACCGGGGTGATAGAGCAGCGCCCTCCCCCCTGCCTGCTGCCCCCCCTTGATCTGCGGGGGTGCCGTGGGGGCTGCATTTTTTGTGAGAAGTGAAGCAGCCATTATTGTGTGGGGGTACTCTGCCTGCCCGTCTGCGTCACGGCCGGCCCCTCCTTTTCCCCTTTTAGGGGGGCTATGGGCTATGTTCTTTTATGTCCTTTATGGTGGGGACCCTTAGGTCTAATAGGTGGTCCTATTGTGGACCTTTAGCTGGGGTCTCCTTGTGGGACTATGGTCGGTGACCTCCCCTGCTTATGTTCTCAGGATGAGCTTAGCATATAGCGACTCTACTGGGTCTGCGTCCACGCACTTCGATTGCTCTGCGGTGAGGATGATTCCTCTTTTAACTGCACATTCGCATGCAAGGGCGCTGGTGGATGCACTGATTGTATTGGTTTAGGAAGCTTTAAACATGGAGGATGCAGCTGCTACTGCGTCAGAGGCGCCAGTCTCCTCTGGGCCTGCAGATCCCCTAAAGCGGCAAAGGTATTCCCTTTTCCCTGTGACAAAATTGTCAGTGGATTTGTTCTAAACACAATAACGCGGTGTCTGAGCGTTTCGATAGACGGTATCCTTTGAAGAGTCTCTGTTGAGTACGTGGGCAGTCCTACCTGTGGTGGACTCTCAGGTTTCCAGGATGAATAATTCTGTCCTATTTTCGGTGGTGGAGTTTCCAGTTTAAAAGATCCTTTTGACGGTAGAGCCGAGACTTTGGTCCGTCACATGTCTTCTGTGGCTGCTTCGGGCCTTCGGCCGGTGTTCACCAGTGCACGGTGTCCCTGACTTTCCTGAGTGGGCAAGCTTTTGCGCCAGTATCTGGAGGGGGGAACAGATACCACCTGCTTTTGCGGAGCTGGTGGACTAGTTGGTCCAGGGGTTGCAGTTAGTCTGTGATGCCTCTCTGGATGCAGCTCCCTTAATCTCTGAGCTGTCTGTGACAGCAATGATCCTACGGCACACGATATGGCTAAAATGCTGGTCTGCGGACCAGACTTTCCAGATGGCCTTATGTGATCTTCCCTTGGTGGGGAATCGTCTGTTCGGAGCCTTCCTGGATGATATCATTAAAGGTCTTTCATAGGGAAGAGTGCTCTTCTTCCACAGGCTTCCAGGGGCAAAGAGCCTCCTCACAATTGTGGGCCTTTATTTCCTCTTGGCTCATAAGCGGCCTTTTCGTTCCTCAGGATCTCAAGTCAAGGGATGTAAGTCTGTCAGGACTTCCTCCGGAGGTTCCATGAGGACCTTTTCTAGTATGCAGAGAGGGAGTCCTTCCAGACCTGCAGACAAACGCCCCTTTGGGGCGCTCCCACTCGCATCTGGGTTGGGGGAGGACATCTTCGCCTTTTTCCAGACCCATGGATCTTCCTGATTTAAGACAAGTGGGTCCACGAGCTGTTTCGTTCCGGCTACAAGATTGGGTTTCGGTCCTCTCTTCCAGAGAGGTTTTCTTCCAACCTGCCTTTTTCTCATACCGCATGCGAGGTCTTTTTGTGGCAAGCCTTGCTACTACAAAGGGTTATTGTTCCAGTCTACAAATCAGAATGTTTGTTTCATGTTTGCAGGTCCCAGGGGCCTACGGCCACACCACCTTGAATGCGCACAATCTCGTCTGATCTCAGAAGCTAAACAGGTTCGGGCCTGGTTAGTACTGGTTGGGAGACCGCCTGGTAATACCAGGTGCTGTAGACTTTAAAAAAAAGCGAGGTATGTCAAATTTTGGACCTCCAAGCTTTGAAGCGCCTTGTGCAGGTACAGATGTTTCAAATGGAGTCTATTCGTGCGATAGTGGCACCCCTACATCAGGGGGATCTTCTGGCCTTTATCGCTATTAAGGATGCTTACCTTCATATTCCGAGATATGTCGGGCTTTGTTTCCTCCACTTGCCGTGGGCGAGGAGCTTTATCAAGAGGTCTCACCTCAACCCCTCGGGTTTTTCATTTACATTAGTGCTGGCCTCGGTGTTGGCATTGTTGCGCCAGCAGGGGATTGCGATACTGGAGTAACTGGATGATCATCTGCGAGCATAGTCTCTGACTGCTCTGAAGGACAACTGGGTTATTACTGTGGGAACTCTGCAATAGTTAGGTTGGAAATTGAATTTCCAGGTATTGGCTCTGGTGCCGTCCACCTAGTTGGACTATCTAGAACTCCTCCCATGGGACGAGTTCTAAACTCTGTCCACACGAGATGCCTGCTAGGGAGATTCTTGTCATTTGTTGGGTAAGAATCCACAGTGTCTAGACATTCTGATCCTGTTAAGCCGGGGTATGAGAGGGTCCCTGACATGGTGGCTTCGCTCTCCGGTGCTTCGACAGGTAAATATTCCTTCCCCTGTACGGGACGATGGCCACCACGGATGCCAGCCTGTCCGAGTGGGGTGGCATTTTTTGGCATGGTTTGTGCTCAGGGGATCTGGACTCTGGAAGAATCCAGACTACCGATCGATATACTGGTCACTTCTTCCGGAGGTGTTTCATCAGTTGTGTCTCTGGAGGGGTACTCCCGAGGTGGTCCGGTTGGCCTCTACTTTCAACAGGAAGGTGCTTGGGTTTGTGGCACGGTCTTGGGATCCTTTGGCCGACGCCACAGATGCACTGGTGGCTCTTTTGGGACCAGTATCATCTGATATGTTTTTCCTCTGCTAGAACTTCTGTAAAGACTTCTACGTAGACTTGAGGCAGAAGGGATTACAGCCATTCTGGTGGCTCCAGACTGGCCTAGCCGGTTTTGGTACGCAGATCTGCTACGGTTGGTCGCCGATGCTCCTTGGAGTCTTCCTTTTAGAAGAGATCTGTTTTCTCAAGGGCCAATCTTCCATTTTGCCTTACGGTCGCTGGTTTTTAGGGCTTGGCTGTCGGAAGCCAGTGTTGAAGGCTAGAGGGTGGTCAGAATCGGTAATTCCCACGCTGCTGTAAGCCAGTAAATCTACTTCAAGGTAGTTTTACCATCGCGTTTGAGAACGTACTTTGTGGATGTTAATCTCTTGGGGTTCACCCTTGCTCCTTTTCGGTGACTCTGATTTTGGCCTTCCCCCAACAAGGTGTCGAGCAGCGTTTGGCCTCGGATACCACCGAGGGCCAGGTTCGGCCTTGGAGGTTTCTTTCATCGTCCTTTTAGATATGTTTTTCTGTGGTTCGCACCTTTGTTCGAGGGGTTCGCCACTTGGCTTCCCCAGTGTGTTTCCATTGCCCTCGTGGGATCTTATCTTTGTGTTGTTGGTTCTTCACTAACCGCTGTTGGAAAATATTCAAGTGATTCCTCTGCTTACATGTCCCAGAAGGTGGTCTTCTTTGTGGCTTTTTCCTTTTGCACGTAGGGTGTCAGAGCTGGCAGCTTGTCTTGTCGTTCACTTTACTTGGTGGTTCACGGAGATTAATTAGTACCCCGGCCTTGCCAGTCGTTCTTTCCAGAAGTCATCTCTGCTTTTAATTTAAATAAGGCATGTGTTACCTTCCTTTTGTCCTAGTCTAAGCACCCTAAAGAGCTTGACTTACAGTCTTTAGATGTGGCTCGGGCAATCAGGGTGTACCTGGCGACGACTGAGTCATTCCAAAAATCAGATTCCCTATTTGTCCTTCTGATGGATTCTGTTAGGGGCTGGCCATGTCTGCTGCGACCATTTCCAGATGGATAGGCAGAAGGTGGTGCATGCCTATTCCATTAAGGGTCAGGATCCTCCTTCCCTGTTATGGCGCATTTTATATGGGTCCTTAGTGCCTCTTGGGATTTTCGTCATAAGGCGGCCACCTGGTCATCCGCGCACATTTTCACAAACTTTTTATAAGGTGGATGTGTTCGCATCTGCCTATGCCTCTTTTTGGCTGCACGGGTTTGCAGGCCGCTGTTGGAGAGGATTAGTCCTCCATGAGGGTGTACTTTTTTGTCAGGTGAGCTCCAGTTGTTCCTGGTTGAGATCCTGGGTTACCTGGTTGGCTATGTTTAGCCCTGTTGGGAATTCTTTCTTGCTGTGTTGGTTTGCCACCCCTCATGCGGATGCTCCTTTGGGACGTCTCATTCGACTAATGAAGATATGTCACTGTGTCCGTCAATGAACGAAAGAGAAAACTGGATTTTTGTCTTACCGTAAAATCCTTTTCTCTAATATTTATTGAAGGACACAGCACCAACCCCTCTGTGGAGTTTGGTTATGTATTCTTCGGACACTGCTTGTTACTAAACTGAATCCTAGAGCAGGAAGTGGGATTATACCACCTGGGACTGCCCCATGGGTGTAGTTAAAGTTCTGTTAACTTTGTTAACCCTTTTCCGCCTAGTGTCCTACTCCTAGCAAGCGCAGTATAACCCATTCCACTAATGAAGACGTCAATGGAGGGGGGAGATATCGTGCTTCAGGGAGAATAAATACTTTAAAATTAATAAAACAATATGGTAGTAGTGTTGAAGCTCAAAAAATGTTCTGTGATGTGTAAATTCAATAAAAAATAATAATAATGTAGTATATTAAAATGTGAATAAATAATAGTGACCTATAATCAATACACAAACAACAAAGGTGTATGTACTTCCATTACTCATACAATATACAAAAAGTGCTCACGTGCTAATATCATCAAAAACTATATAATAAGCTGACAATATATCAAATGAAGGTGAATAAAGTGACAGGTGCTTCCTCAATCCACATAAAAACAAGGAAAATACATAAAGTGCTTATAGGTGAAAGAAAGTGCTTGAAGTGTCCAGAGAAGTGTCCAAATCAATTCAATTAGCCCTCATAGGTGAAAATCCTTCTTAATTCTTCACTGTTTAACCTACACCTTTCACCAAGTGACAAAGGGGTTGCTCTTTAGTCTTTAGACCCCCTAGGGGTGTACTAGCAGCTCACCTCAATATACAAGGGAATGCGCCTTATAGTTAAATGGTACTCCTTTTCCACATCTCCTCTTAACCACTCTGCAGACAGGGGTTGAAGATGGTCTTTTATCTGAGTCGGGGTGAATCCTCACAGGGTGCTCCATTTTGTGTATTGATTATAGGTCACTATTATTTATTCACATTTTAACCACTTGCCTTCTGTGCACTTAAACCCCCTTCCCATCCAGACCAATTTTTAGCTTTCAGTGCTCTCACACTTTGAATGACAATTGCGCGGTCATGCTACACTGTACCCATATGACATTTTTATAATTTTTTTCACACAAATAGAGCTTTCTTTTGGTGGTATTTAATCATCTCTGGGTTTTTTTTTTACAAAAAAAAGAAAAAAGACAGAAAATTTTGAAAAAAAAAAAGTTTTTTTTATTTTCTGAGAGTAAATTTTGAAAATAAATAAATTTTTCTCCTTCACTGATGTGCGCTGATGAGGCGGCACTGATAGGCTGCACTGATGGGCACTGATGAGGTGGCACTAATATGCCGCACTGATGAGCACTGATAGGCGGCACTGATAGGCAGCACTGATGAGCACTGAGAGGTGGCACTGCTGGGCACTGGCGGGCGGCACTGCTGGGCACTGGCGGGCGGCACTGATTGACACTGACGGTTGGCACTGATTGACACTGACGGGTGGCACTGATTGACACTGACGGGTGGCACTGATTGACACTGACGGGTGGCACTGATTGACACTGACGGGTGGCACTGATTGACACTGACGGGTGGCACTGATTGACACTGACGGGTGGCACTGATTGACACTGAGGGGTGGCACTGATTGACACTGAGGGGTGGCACTGATTGACACTGACGGGTGACACTGATTGACACTGACGGGTGACACTGATGAGCACTGATGGGCGGCACTGATGGGCAGCACCATCAGTGCCCACACTCAGTGCCCATAGTGCTGCCAGTCAGTGCTTATCAGTGCCTAGATGAGCAGGCACTGACTGGCAGCACTATGGGCACTGATTGTGGGCACTGATGGCGGGCACTGTGGGCATTGATGGTGGGCAGTTAGTGTGTTTAGTGTACCTTGTGTAATCAGGGCACTGGTGATTAGACATATGCCGGTTTTCGGTAATTCGATATATCGCGGTATTGCATAGCCACGGTATTGTTATTGTGGCATTTTTAAAATACCGAGTTTCTCTGCTCCTGGGTCTGACTTGTGAATTGATACATTTCAGTGAGCTGGATGACTCATTCACTCACACAGCTAAGCCTTTCAGCATCTCCCAGTAACTATAAACAAAAATGATTACATTTGTATCTTTTCCTTCCCTCTGCCAGGGAGAAAGGAAGTTTAACCTCTTAAAGACTGGACCTTTTTCTGACACTTGTTGCTTGCAAGTTAAAATCAGTTTTTTTTTTGCTAGAAAAGTACTTAGAACCCCCAAACATTTTATATATTTTTTTAGCAGAGACCCTACAGAAAAAAATGGCGATTGTTGTAATATTTTATGTCACACTGTATTTGCGCAGCAGTCTTTCAAACGCAATTAATAGACTTTAATGAATAAAAAAAAAAAAAACGTAACAGTAAAGTTATCCCATTTTTTTTTTTTTTGTTACACAGAGAATCGTGAGAGAATCGTGATCTTTATTCCAAGCTAAAAAATCGTGATTCTCATTTTGGCCAGAATCGTGCAGCTCTAATATATATATATATATATATATACACACACACACACACACACACACACACACACACACACACACACACACACACACACACACACACACACACACACACACACACACACACACACACACACACACACACACACACACACACACACACACACACACGCATAGCAGCCCACATTACATTATTATATAGCCATCAAGCAGTGTCTGGCCTACCTGGTGATGACTGGTCCTGGCGCTCTGATCCGATGGCCTGGTCTTTAAAGGGGCAAATCCTTGCGATCCAGAAGTGGTTAAACCTGCAGGAGGACCGGTGTTTTTATCTATTAATGACTTTACTATTGCTTTAGGCCTGGTTCACATGTATGCGGGTTGGTGGTTCACATGTATGCGGGTTGGCGGTTCACATGTATGCGGGTTGGCGGCCCACATTTGCACAGGCATAGCAGCCCATTGATTTGAACGGGCTGCTATGCCCTCATTTTCCGCAGAAAAAAGGTGCATGCGGCATTTTTTTAAAATTCAGTGGCCTTGAAATCCATCCTGCTTTTGCACCATGTGACTAACCTGCAGTTCCTGCTCTGGCAAGCTTTCTGCATTTTTTTTTATACGTGGGCACGGCATTTAAAAACAGTTTGCGTGTGCAGCAACGGCAGGTAAGTCGCATGGTGCAAAAGAAGGATGGATTTCATGGCCACTGCATTTTTTTAAATTCTGCATGCACCTTTTTTCAGCTGAAAACGCAGGCATAGCAGCTCAAGCCCATTCACATCAATGGGCTGCTATGCCTGTGCAAATGTGGGCCGCCAACCCGCATACATGTGAACCGCCAACCCGCATACATGTGAACCACCAACCCGCATACATGTGAACCAGGCCTAAAGCAATAGTAAAGTAATTTATAAACAACACCTCCTTCAGGTTTAACCACTTCTTGACCACAAGGATTTGCCCTCTTAATGACCAGGCCATCGGATCGGAGCCGAGCGCCAGGACCAGTTATCACCAGTTAGGCCAGACACTGCTTGATGACCTATTTAGGGCCTGGTTCACAGAGTCTGTACTGACTGACTATATAATAATGTGCATAAGTGAACCAAAGCCCCTAAATTCAGCAATGAAATTGAAGTGAGGTGGAAATGTAATAATTTAAATTTAATAATAGAATACCGTGATAATACCGTATACCGTGGCAAAACCTTAATCAATTAATCGCAGCATGAAAATCTGATACCGTCACAAGCCTACTGGTGATCATTGATTACATTCTTCTGTGTCCCCGACGGCTGATCGGCTCTCCTCCTTCCTCACACGCAGTCTCTGTGTGAGGAAGGAGCGCTGGCGATGAGAGATGATCTCATATGTTTACATATGAGATCATCTCTCATGGGACGGTCCGATCACGTGGTGAATGGCCGCTGTGATTGGCCATTCACCACGATCTGTGATTGGCTGTGTCCAAGGGACACGGCCGACACAGATTTTCCCCGATGCGCGCTCGCGGGAGCGCGCGGGGAGCCTGTGTCTGGGAGGCCGTTTAAAAACGGCCTCCCGAAAATGTGAGTCCGCGCTGCAGCCGTACTTCAGCTATAGCGCAGATGGGAGGAAGTTAATATACTACATTATTATTATTTTTTATTGAATTTACACATCACAGAACATTTTTTGAGCTTCAACACTACTACCATATTGTTTTATTGTTTTATTAATTTTAAAGTATTTATTCTTATTTTCTGAGAGTAAATTTTGAAAATAAATAAATTTTCTCTTACGTCCTCCGACAGTCGCCGCCTCTTCATATTCGTCACATATGGGGTATTAGACTTTGCTCCGAAGGAGTAGCTAGGCAACAGAATATGTTAACAATAAAGCTTTAACATATCCCACCCTCAAGGGGTGGTCCCCTCAGTCAATACCCTCCTACTTCCTTCAACCATATCTCAGTTTTAATGTCTAGCTTGTCAGGAGTGGCTGGCTCTCTCTGTGCTGGGACTTTTTGTCCCAGACTCTTTCTTCTTTTTAATATTTTGTTTGAGTTTTCTCTCTACCTTTACTTAGCTGTTATTTTTGTCAGCATTAGTTAGTTCTTCGGACGAAGAGGATCATGCGGACTGGGTCTCGGGCTGATCCCCCTGATCGCAGGTCGTGGGTCAGTGGCTTCCCAGTCTGCCATCGAGCGTTCAGCCAGGTAACGCTCCTGGCACAGTGAACGACCCATCCCTGTTCGGTGCAGGGATGATTGGTGAGGTGGCTACCTCACCGGACGCTGTGCGGTTTCTTAACCGCCATTGTGTGCGTCTTGAATTGCGACTCTCCCTGCCTCATGTGCAGCGGCTTGTTCGCCTGTGCGGGTTCCCCACGCCATGTGAGGTAAGTGTATCTATGTGGGGACCTGTCTGTCTGGGGGGGGTCTCAGTCTGGGACTGTGTAACCTGCCTTTATTCACACTGCTTGTCTCCCTATCTCTCGGCTGCATGCTGTGGGCTGCAAGGGGGGGGGGGAGCTGTGTGACACTGTGTGTGTCAGGCTGGGCAGTGTGGGAAGCTGTGTGCTGTGGGGCATGTTTTTAATGGCATGTTGGGGCATATACAGCGATCGCTGCGGCGATCTAACATGTATCCATATAATGGGATAAAATTGTGTGTGTTTTTTGCACTTTGGAGCGGCGATTTCGGCGCCAAACGACGCCATTTTACCGGCGCCCGCTCCGGCCGCATGGTTTACATGCACGGCGGCCATTTTCTTGTAGCCTCCATAGGCTTACATAGAGCGCCCTGGCAGCATCACTTCCTCTTTCCTGGAACACCGATCGAGGCAGCAGCGGGGTCTCCTCAGGTTTTATCCTTCTATTCCTGTTTTCCATTGCCTGTATTCAGTCTGTATATTCCCTGTGGGGGTCTCATTGTGCCTGAGTGTGGTGCGGTGGGCTGCGCTTGCCGCGCTTGCTGAAAGGGGGCAGTTAACCCTTGGTTGTCTGGCATACAGGGGCAATGGATTCTCAGGAGGGCAAGTTTCCCACAGTATTGGTGGAAAGCCAGGGGACCGCTGTTTCCCCCCCAGGGGGGGATTTAGCCACTATTGTGGCTGGCCTTGCTGCCCAGGTGCAAATGCTGGTGGCTGCTCAATCTACTAAACGGCCCAGAGTTGCTCTGTCCTCTGATTCTGAGGGTGAAGGTGATGGGGCTGTTCTGGCAGGGACCCCCTTATCGGGGTCCCGCTCCTCTCTTGATCTAGTGGGGTCTGAGGTGGAGGCTGAAGTTGAGGGGGTCGATAATTCTCCCCCTGGCTCGCCTGAAGAGCTTGCAATCATGGATGAGTTGATTGCTTCCATTAAGCAAACGCTGCGTTTGCAGGACGAAGTGTGTCCCCCCGCTGCCTTGGCGGCTTATGGGACGCAGAGAAAACGCAGGACGCCGCAGGTTTTTCCCTGCAATGCTGATTTTCAGCGCGCTGTTAAGGATCAATGGCGCGATCTGCGCAAACCTTTTGCGGTACCAAGTAAATTCAAGCTGCGTTATCCTTTCTCGCCTGCCACTGATGAACGGTGGTGTGTGCCTCCGCCAGTGGATCATGCAATTGCGGTTTTGAACAAAGCCACTGCGATTCCTGCAGAGGGTTCCCCTGTTTTCCGTGATGCCACGGATAGGAGACTGGAGTCTCTTGCCCATCATACTTATTCTGTTACGGGTTCTATGCTTAAGGCTCTGTTTGCTTCTCTCATGGCGGCCCAGGCGATCGCAAGTTGGACGCAGATGCTTAGGCGCGTCCTAGTGGCCGATTCGGCCTCGGCGGCGACCCTGGATATGGTGGATCAGATCCACCAGGGTGTCATGTATCTGTGTGATGCGGACCTGGACCTGATTCCGTTGGCTGCACGTGTGCACAGCGTGGCGGTGTTGTCTCGCCGCCTGGTTTGGTTGAAATGTTGGTCGGTGGACCAATCTTCACGTAAAACCTTAGCCAATCTGCCTTATGATGGGTCTCGCCTTTTTGGGGAGTCCCTGGATGTATTGATTAGGGGGATCACCGGGGGTAAGAGCACTCTCTTGCCCCATTTCCCCAAGGCTAAGGGGGCTTCTGGGAAGAAGCATGCGAATTTTCGGCCCCCTCAGGGGTCCTTTCGTGCCTTTCGGCCGCACTACAAGGGCAAACCGTTCAAAGGCCAAGGCTCTCAGAAGAAGCCCTGGTCTGGGAAACAGAAGTCCGGCCAATCCGGACCTGCGGCCCATAACAGTTCGGCCTGAAGGGGCGCCCTCACCCAGTTTTGGGGTGGGGGGACGCTTGCTCGGTTTTCTTCAGCCCTGGTTGGCCCGTGTGCGGGACAGATGGGTTCTGGAAATCGTTCGATCTGGTTACAAGATCGAGTTTCTCTCTCGGCCGGAGAGCAGATTTTTTCCCTCAAATCTACAACTGTCTCCAGAGCGCCTGCGGGATCTGCACCTGGCGGTGCGGGACCTGAGGGCTCAGGGTGTGGTGGTTCCGGTGTCTCATCGGGACAGATTTCGGGGGTTTTATTCCAATCTGTTCACCGTGCCCAGGAAGGAGGGCAAGGTTCGTCCGATTCTGGACTTGAAGGCTCTGAACCGCTCTGTGCGGGTTCGCAAGTTCCGCATGGAATCCCTGCGCTCGGTGATGGCTGCCCTGGTTCCGGGGGAATTCATGGCCTCCATCGATTTGAAGGATGCGTACCTTCACATCCCCATATTCGAGGGGCATCAGAGATACCTTCGATTTGCCATTGCGGAGGATCACTACCAGTTCGTGGCGTTGCCCTTTGGGCTCGCCTCGGCTCCGCGGGTCTTCACCAAGGTGCTTGCACCGGTTCTGGCATTATTGAGGGCCCAGGGCATTTCTGTCCTGGGGTATCTGGACGACATTCTGATTCGGTCTGCGACCAGTCAGGGTCTGGAGAAGGACCTGTCTGTCACAATGCAAACTCTGCAGGAGTTCGGTTGGACGATAAATGTTCCAAAGTCGAAACTGAGTCCGTCGGTTCGTCTTCCCTATCTGGGAATGATACTGGACTCGGTGCAGGCGAAGGTCTTCCTGCCGGAAGACAAACTCAGGACTCTTCAGGAGGAAGTCAGGTCCCTCAGGGACGTTCCACACTCGTCTCTGCAGACGTGTATGAGATGTCTGGGTTTGATGGTCTCGGCCTTCGAGGCGATTCCTTTCGCTCAGTTTCACACGCGGGGTCTCCAGGCGGAGATCCTGTCCAAGTGGGACGGGCGACCTCAATCTCTGGATCTTCAGATCTCGTTGAGTCATCGCACCAGGGAAAACCTTCTGTGGTGGCTACAGTCCCCGTTGGTGTCCGGGGGCAAGTCGTTTCGTCCGATCTCGTGGACGATAATCACTACGGATGCCAGCCTGTCTGGCTGGGGTGGTGTTCTGGGCGTTCTGTCCGCCCAGGGGACCTGGTCGGAGGGGGAGTCTTCCCTCCCGATCAACATTCTGGAATTACGTGCAATAAGGCTCTGTCTTCATCGCTGGACGGACCGGCTGCAGGGCTGCCCGGTTCGGGTGCAGACGGACAATGCCACGGCGGTGGCCTACATCAACCACCAAGGGGGCACCAGGAGTGCCCGAGCGGCTCGAGAAGTGGCCGACATTCTGTCTTGGGCCGAGACTCATGTCCCGGCGATAACGGCGGTTCACATTCCGGGAGTGGAGAACTGGCAGGCGGACTATCTGAGTCGCCAGACCCTGGATCAGGGGGAATGGTCTCTCCATCCGGCTGTCTTCCAGATGTTGTGCGCGAAGTGGGGTCTTCCAGATGTGGACCTGTTCGCGTCTCGTCTCAACTACAAGGTGAAGAGGTTCGTGGCAAGGACGCGCGACCCTCGGGCAGACGCGTCGGACGCGTTAGTGGCCCCGTGGCATCAGTACAGGCTGATGTACGCTTTTCCACCGATTCAGTTGCTGTCCAGGTTCCTTCGCAGGTTACACTCGGAACGCAGCACGGTGATTCTTGTGGCACCGGACTGGCCTCGCCGGTCCTGGTACGCAGACCTCGTGAATCTGGCGGTCGACGCCCCCTGGCGTCTGCCTCTTCGAGACGATCTACTGTCTCAAGGACCGATTTACCATCCTGCTTTACAGTCGCTGGCTTTGACGGCCTGGCTGTTGAGACCGAGGTCCTGAAGGAGAAGGGTCTCTCTCCAGAGGTCGTTCATACCTTGATCAACGCGAGGAAGTCTTCCTCGGGAAAGGTTTATTACCGTACTTGGAAGGCCTATTTTGCCTGGTGTGAGTCCAGGGGGTTTTCACCCCGCACGTACTCGGTTCCCCGTGTGCTGTCTTTCCTTCAGACGGGTGTCGATCAGCGTTTGGCGCTGGCCACGATAAAGGGTCAGGTGTCTGCGCTGGCCGTTCTGTTTCAACGTCCCGTGGCTTCCAACTCCTTGGTTGGCACTTTTGTTCAGGGTGTGCGGCATCTGGTTCCTCCTAGGAGGGATCCTTTGCCCCCCTGGGACTTGAATCTAGTTCTATCTGTGTTACAACGTGCTCCTTTTGAACAGATCAGGGAGATCTCGTTGTCTCTGTTGTCCAAAAAGGTCGCCTTTTTGGTGGCGATCACTTCGGCTCGCAGAGTGTCGGAACTGGCGGTTTTGTCCTGCAAGTCTCCGTACCTGGTTGTTCATTTGGATAAGGTGGTCTTGCGACCTAATCCTTCTTTTCTGCCGAAACGAGTTTCGGAATTCCATCTTAACGAGGATATTGTTTTGCCTTCGTTGTGCACGAAGCCTAAACATCCAAAGGAGGTGAGATTGCACTCTCTGGATGTTGTTCGGGCGATTAGGGTTTACCTTAAATCGACTGAGTCTTTTCGTAAGACGGACTCCTTGTTTGTTCTTCCAGAGGGTCCTCGGAAGGGCATGGCGGCTTCGGCCTCTACCATCGCCAAATGGCTCAGGCAGACCATTGAACAGGCCTATGCCTTGCAGGGGAAGGTTCCCCCTGTGCCTGTGAAGGCGCACTCTACTAGATCACTGAGTACGTCTTGGGCCTGCCGTCATGGGGCTTCTGTAGCCCAGGTGTGTAAGGCGGCGACTTGGTCGACCGTGCACACTTTCACAAAATTCTACAAAGTAGATGTTCAGGCATCGGCGGATGCTTCCTTTGGCCGCAAGGTTCTTAGTGCGGCTGTTCCCTAGGGTCCCTTGTTGGGGACTCCTGGCTGTTGGGATATCTTTTGTATCCCCTGGTTTTTTTGTCTTTTCCTGGGTTGTTGCTCCTGTTGAGCACTTATTTTTGCTGTTGCCCAGCTGGTTTCCTTCCTTTGGTAAGGTTCCTTTCTTTGATGTGGAGACTGCGTTGCCTTTCGGCGCGGATGCGTTTCCCACCCCTCATGTTTGCACTGCTTTGGGACGTCCCCATATGTGACGAATATGAAGAGGCGGCGACTGTCGGAGGACGTAAGAGAAAACGGAATTTTTGTAAAATCTTACCTGTAAAATTCCTTTCTCTGAGTTCTCCGACAGTCGCCGCCCCCGCCCCTCTTTTGGGGTTTGAATGTATACTCTACTGCTATTCCACTAAAACTGAGATATGGTTGCAGGAAGTAGGAGGGTATTGACTGAGGGGACCACCCCTTGAGGGTGGGATATGTTAAAGCTTTATTGTTAACATATTCTGTTGCCTAGCTACTCCTTCGGAGCAAAGTCTAATACCCCATATGTGACGAATATGAAGAGGCGGCGACTGTCGGAGGACTCAGAGAAAGGAATTTTACAGGTAAGATTTTACAAAAATTCCGTTTTTCTCCTTCACTGATGTGCGCTGATGAGGCGGCACTGATAGGCTGCACTGATGGGCACTGATGAGGTGGCACTTATGGGCACTGATGAGGTGGCACTGATGAGGAGGTACTTATATGCCGCACTGATGAGCACTGAGAAGTGGCACTGCTGGGCACTGGCGGGCGGCACTGATGGGCACTGGCGGGCGGCACTGATGGGCACTGGCGGGTGGCACTGATGGACACTGACGGGCGGCACTGATGGACACTGATGGGCGGCACTGATGGACACTGACGGGCGGCACTGATGGACACTGACGGGCGGCACTGATGGACACTGACGGGCGGCACTGCTTGACACTGACGGGTGGCACTGCTTGACACTGACGGGTGGCACTGCTTGACACTGACGGGTGGCACTGCTTGACACTGACGGGCGGCACAGATGAGCACTGATGGGCAGCACCATCAGTGCCCACACTCAGTGCCCATAGTGCTGCCAGTCAGTGCTTATCAGTGCCTAGATGAGCAGGCACTGATGGGCACTGACTGGCAGCACTATGGGCACTGATTGTGGGCACTGATGGTGGGCACTGTGGGCATTGATGGTGGGCAGTTAGTGTGTTTAGTGTACCTTGTGTAATCAGGGCACTGGTGATCAGTGATTACATTCTTCTGTGTCCCCGACGGCTGATCGGCTCTCCTCCTTCCTCACACGCAGTCTCTGTGTGAGGAAGGAGCGCTGGCGATGAGAGATGATCTCATATGTTTACATATGAGATCATCTCTCATGGGACGGTCCGATCACGTGGTGAATGGCCGCTGTGATTGGCCATTCACCACGATCTGTGATTGGCTGTGTCCAAGGGACACGGCCGACACAGATTTTCCCCGATGCGCGCTCGCGGGAGCACGCGGGGAGCCTGTGTCTGGGAGGCCGTTTAAAAACGGCCTCCCGAAAATGTGAGTCCGCGCTGCAGCCGTACTTCGGCTATAGCGCAGATGGGAGCAAGTTAATATACTACATTATTATTATTTTTTATTGAATTTACACATCACAGAACATTTTTTGAGCTTCAACACTACTACCATATTGTTTTATTATTTTATTAATTTTAAAGTATTTATTCTCCCTGAAGCGCGATACCTCCCCCCTCCATTAACTGTTTACATACTGTCTGGTTTACAGAATGGGTATACGCAGCTTTAAGTAGTGTTTGTTATCATTTACTAGTCCTCTGGACAGCGCGAGACTCACATCACACTATAATGAAGACACGTCGCTGTGACCGTCAATGAACACCAGAGAAAAGGATTTTATGGTATAACAAAAATCCAGTTTTTTACCTGGAGAATGCTTAGCATAAAAGGAATCACAGTTTCACAGTTAACCACACTGTGTGCTTTGGAAATATTACTTTTCTCTGTGATTTGTTGCTTTTCTGCAAACTTGTGATACATGTCATTTTTGTATTTTATACCTGCATTCTGTAAAGTCTTGCAAATGTGGCCCAAATGTATTTTCTAAAAAAAAAAAATTTCTCTGTCGCTCATTGACAGACGTAGTCCTCTTTGATTAATATCAAATTGGGTTATGCTGCCCTCTACAGGAGTAGGACTAGGCAGAAAGAAAACGTTCTGGCTCCACCTTAGGGGCAGTCCCAGAGGGTATATCCTCTTCCTGTCTGCTACAGGAAATCAGTTTTTTTCTGTCTAGTTGGAGGAGACTGTTGGTCTACCTCAAGGGTTTGTTGGGTAGGTCTCATCTGTTTGCTCGATGAGTCCCTTGATACTTCTGGTTGGCTCCGGTTGGGCCTTCTGGATGTTGATTCTGTTCCCACCCCTCATTTGTGGCACTGCTTTGGGACTTCCCAATTTGATATTAATCAAAGAGGACTACGTCTGTCAATGAGCGACAGAGAAAAATGGATTTTTGTAAGATCTTACCGTAAAATCCTTTTCTCTTAGCTCATTGACAGACGTAGTACCCGCCCCTCTATCATTGAGTTGGGTTGGGTTAAATTCTCTGACACTGCTTTGTGACAGAACTGATTTCCTGTAGCAGACAGGAAGAGGATATACCCTCTGGGACTGCCCCTAAGGTGGAGCCAGAACGTTTTCTTTCTGCCTAGTCCTACTCCTGTAGAGGGCAGCATAACCCAATTTGATATTAATCAAAGAGGACTACGTCTGTCAATGAGCTAAGAGAAAAGGATTTTACGGTAAGATCTTACAAAAATCCATTTTTTTTGGTGTGTCCTTGTATATTTTATAGCCCAAAAACAAGAGACCGTAACATCAAAATTGTTGAAATATTTAGTAAGTGATATTTCTTACCATATTTATGTAATTCACTCCACCTTTAATTTTATACGTATTAAATAAGTTTTGTTTTTGTTTTTTACTTTTTACCTGTTTTGCAGCCATCTGATCGCTGAGTATCAACAGAAGTGTGATGATATCCTTTACTTAAAATCATTTCTTATAAAAAAATGTTTGCATTCATTTAAAATGTAAATTTTGGATTATTTCCCCTTTTTTTTCCACAATTAAAACTTTATCACCCAAATTTGCTTTCACTCCTGGCTCCATGCATGCCATTATTCCTGTAATTGTGCAGTTTGTGCACAGCGCAATAGAGATAGTCTTGGTGTTTTAACATTGAAATTGTACTGTTCACACATACAGTACATGCCTAACTTCATTAAAAATGTTTGAAACATGATGAAAGCACTGGTGCACACCTCACGTCATGTTTGGGACCATCTTATTTACCTCGTTCCTTAATGAAAGTGGCTTGATGTAGTCCACTTTGTGTTTAATCACTTTGTAAATTGATATTGCTTTGCTCAACTGGGGAGATATCATCATTTATGCAGTGATGGTGAACGTCATGGAGAAGTGGGGCCTTCTAATATTTCTCTTCCCTCACCTTCCTGTAGTATTAGACTGTTCTAGGGATAGTTGATCAACATAGGAGTCAATTTTTATACTCTAATTTTATATTTTATACATGGAAGAATAAAAGCTTTTATTATGGGCTGGAATCTATATAGGAAGATTTGCAAGATCTGACATTTGTGCTGTTGGATTGGCTAAGTATTGGTTTAGAAAGGTGCTAGAAAGGTGTTTTGTTAGGGATAGATTCTTGTTCAGCCATGTTCACATACTGTATACAGTATGCGAATTGGATGCGTTTTGAACCGCATCCGATTTGCATGACATGTGATTCAAACTGGCTTTCTTTGGAGCTGGTTCACATGTGTGGTGAAGCGGCAGTGCAAATTTGTTGCGCATTTAAAAAGAATCCTGTGCATTTTTTGAGCACTGCGGTGTGGTTCAGATGTAAATTTCAAGGTAATTGCCTTCTATGGGAACGCATTTGAATTGCACTTCGGATCATTTTTGAAAACAAATTTGTTCTGAAAAAAGAGACAGTGTGGTGGTCCCCCCCCCAATCCATACCAGGCCCTTTTGGGTCTGGTGCAGATTTTAAGAGGAACTCCACACCAAAACAAAATAAAACTGGTGTAGGGTACCAGACCCTTATCCGAGCATACAGCCTGGTAGAGCAGGAAAGGAGGGGGGGGAGCAAGCACCCCAGAAGCATGCCAGGCCATGTGCCCTCAACATGTGAAGGGTGTTTTTGGAGACAGCGGGCACCAAAAAACAATGTCCGCCGGTGTAGATCCATCCTCAATCACGCGTCCGCCAACTGCGACCCAAAAAAAAAAAAATCCCTGCGTCGCAACTAAGTTATTTCGGAATTTTCACATTGACAGACAGTGGGAGTCTTTGGTGTGGGTGTAGCTTTTTTTTTTTTTTATTTCCTTTTTCCAGGTCCGGTGGTGCGGTGGACGTTTTGACTGACAATAAATCTACATTGGAGATCATTGTTTTTTTTATTTTTAATAAAGCAATTGTCAAAAATTGTGTCTGTTTTTTATATATTTTTGACACTTTTTTTGGTGAAATGAGTAGGGGTAAAATGTACCCCACTCTCATTCACATGGGGGGCCAGGATCTGGGGGCCCACTTGTTGAAGGGGGCTATTCTGATAAGCCCCCTACCTGCAGAGCCCAACTACCACCGCCCGGGGTTGTGGGGAAGAGGCACTTATCCCCATCAACATGGGGACAAGATGTTTGGGACAAGATGTGTGGAAGGAGCTGGCCCCCCTGCCCCAAAGTCCCCCCCCCCCCCCCGTTTTGAGGGCAGGTGGCCTGGTATTGTTCACGAAGCCCCCTTCTTTCCTGCATGCTCAGATAAGGTTCTGGTATTTTGGGAGGAACCCAAGCCTTTTTTTTTTTTTTGGCATAGGGCCTCCCCTCAAAATCCATACCAGATTTAAGGGTCCTTTCAGATTTTTCCTCCATCTGTTGACAGATGAAAAACAGACATGAATGTCTATGAGCTAGCGTACATTAGTAGATGATCATCCACTGACATCCGCTTCCATTAAAGCGGAGTTCTGCCCATGAAAAAAAATGTTCACTAAAAATACCCCCGGGAGAGTCAGGGCTAGTACATTCCACAATGGATAGCCTCTGATCTGTCCCGGTTCGCACTTACCTGCAAGAAGAAATACTCACCTTTAAAATTTCTTCTCCAGCGTTGCCATCTCGGATGTGGGCAGCTGAAGCCAGCACGATCATCTTCTGCGTCCTCTTCCGTGTCCTCTTCTCCCAGAATGCGCCTGCACCAGCCCCGATCGTCACTTCCGGTGCAGCGCCGCATTCCTCCACAGCTTCTGGGCATGCCCAGAAGCTGTTTAACAGGGAATGCGGCGTCCCACCGGAAGTGACGAGTGGGGCCGACGCATTGATTCCTGGGAGCGATGACGTTCAGCTGCCAGGAATCATTGCAAACCGGAAGTCACAGTGCGGGCCGCGGCTGCCGAGGGAGGAAGTGGAAGAAAGGTGAGTATATTTTTCTGCAATTACAAGGTAAGTAAAAAAAAAAAAAATCGTAACTATCCTTTTCCTTTTCAGGTGCCGAAAAGCAAGCGGATGGCCACAAAATCGATTATGTCGATTTTGTGGCCGGAACTCCGCTTTAAGTCCAGTTTTTTGAGAAGGAAGAAAGCCCTATTTCTCTTCCATGAAAAAAAAAAAAAACAGAACGAACATAAAAACTGATGTCGGAGGATTAAAAAAACTGTGTCAGCGGATGAAAACCAGATGTCAGCAGACATGAAAACTAATTTAAAAAAACAAAAAAACAAAACATGACTGAACTGAAGAAACAGACAAGAACGCCTGTGTGAAAGGACCCTAAGGGTCACGATTTATTTTGCTGCCAATGTTTTTTTTTTTTTTACACTTAGTTTCCATTTTCTTAGAGTCATCCGTTGTTAAGGACGCAACGGCTGGCTTCCCGGCCTGGCCCGCCCCTTAACCAGCTAATGTTAAAAATGCCGGTGGCCGCTGGCTCCAAAAATTTGCATCTGAACCGCATCTAAAATTGCAGCTTCTTATGAAATTTGCAGTGGAAATATAGGGGAAATTTGCACTGGACATGTGTGAACCTAGCCTTATGAATTGGCTCATGATACACATTTGATGGTTTTGAATCATGGTAATGTTACTTTTGATTGTTTACCTCTCAGCGGTTTTTTTGTTTTAGGGTTAGTCTCAGACAAGTGCCCAACAGTTTGGTGCAAATCTCAAACGAGCACATACGAAGATGCCACACCCTTTTATTAGTTAAAGTCACAAAAGCACTTAGACACTTGGGCTTTTAAGGCACTGTCATCTAAATGCTTTATGCCTTTCCTTTTTTTATGTTTTTTTTTTATTCTTCTTAACTAAAGGTAATACATCTAAGGGATGCAGAAAGGTAAGTGATCCTCGATTAGTAATCAAATTTGATTGTATCCTACATTTGGCATGGAACTTTTTGATAAAGCAATGAATAGATATGCTATATAAGAGAATAAGGGAAATTGTCAGAACATTATATATTGCTTCTTACTCAAATAGCAATACTGTAGTAATTCTCAAAGTTCTAACTGTTATGAGCATTTTTTTTTTTTTGGTATTGCAAAAGCATTTTGAACTAATTGTTGTCGAGGTGCATGCATATAGTATGATGATAAGAATGTGACCCCTGTGCTATCTTATAGAGGAAATGTGAAAGCCAAATGAAAGCTGCAACTCCCGATCAGCCTTACCAAAGCTGAGAAAAATGTATAAATAGAAAGAATGTGGAGCTGCGCTAAACAAAATATATTTGGTGATAAAACTCGAATGGAAGATGTGAACTATAAAACAAAAGTGTGAAAGAAATGTGAAATGATGAAGGAATATGTGACCATAATTGATAATAAAATGATATAGATACCACAATAGAAAAGGTGCACACCAAAGTTTATCTGTTAAATGTGTACATATCGAAAAAATCAAGTGAAGAAGGTATGTATGATTAAACCACTATGACAATATAAAATAAGAGACATGATAAACAATCAATGAATCGATGAATGAAATCACACTTGAATCAATAAATCAATAAAATCCTTTCATCATGAATCAAAAGGTGAAATTAATTATAGTAGATCCTAGGCCAGTGGTGGTTAAAACATTAAATGGTGTTGAAAGAGTGAATTTCATAAGTCCCTACACTGTGTTAAGCAGGGAAAAAAGATGATTCTTCTGGATGCACTACACCTTTACCTTATTGCTGTAAGGCAACAGCATGGGATAAATACACTGGTAGTGATGTGATGTTTTCTCGATAGAGATCCTTTTCATAACCAGGCTTTTTTATTGATGCTGTGTCCCCTCAAACTCAGACAAAGCTCCATATGGTGTAGTATATAATAACTTGTTTTATTATAAAAATAGAATAACTCACATTTGGATACGGTATAGTAAGGATAAATCATAGTTCCATAGTTAGTGAGGTTGAAAAAAGACACCAGTCCATCCAGTTCAACCTATGATGTGTGTGTGTGTGTTTGCTTTTAACCGTACATTGTATACCCCTGTATGTTGTGGTTTCTAAGGTGCCCATCTAACAGTTTTTTTAAACTATCAATGCTCCCTGCTGATACGACTGCTTGTGGAAGAGAATTCCACATCCTTACTGCTCTTACAGTGAAGAACCCCTTACGTATTTTAAGGTTAAACCGACTTTCCTCTAGTTTTAGTGAGTGGCCACGTGTCTTATTGTATCTCCTTTCTCTGAATAGTTTGTTCCTTATGCTAGGGTCGCCAGTACAGTATTTGTACATTGATATCATATCCCCCCTCAGTCGTCTCTTCTCCAGAGAGAATAGGTTCAGTGCTTGTAGTCTTTCCTCATAGCTGATGTCCTCCATTCCCCTAATTATTTTTGTTGCCCTTCTCTGGACTCTCTCCAGTTCCAGCACATCCTTCCTGAGGACCGGTGCCCAGAACTGGACAGCATACTCCAGATGTGGCCGGACCAGAGTCTTGTAGAGTGGGAGAATAATCTCTTTATTTCTGGAGTGAATCCCCTTTTTTATACATCCCAGTATTCTGTTGGCTTTACTTGCAGCAGCTTGGCATTGCATGCCACTGCCAAGCCTGTTGTCTACCAGTACCCCCAAGTCTTTTTCCATCCTAGACTCACCCAGAGGCTCCCCCCCTAGTGAGTAGCTTGCTTTCTGGTTTTTGGCCCCCAAGTGCATTACTTTACATTTTTCAACATTAAACCTCATCTGCCATGTAGTTGCCCACCCCGTTATTTTGTTCAGGTCCGCTTGTAAGGTTTCCACATCCTGCTTAGAAGATAATGGCATGCTTAGTTTAGTATCATCTGCAAATACTGAGATTGTACTAGATATCCCCTCCTCTAGATCATTTATGAATAAATTAAACAGGATTGGTCCCAGGACAGAACCCTGGGGGACCCCACTTTCCACACCCGCCCAATCTGAGTACTCCCCATTAATCACCACCCTCTGAACTCTCCCCTGGAGCCAGTTCTCTATCCAGGTACTCACCTTATGGTCCATACCTACCTTCCTTTTTTGTACAGTAAGCGTTTGTGGGGAACGGTGTCAAAGGCCTTTGCAAAGTCCAGATACACCACATCCACAGGCTTTCCTTTATCTAGGTGGCAGCTCACTTCATCGTAGAAGGTTAATAGATTGGTTTGGCAAGAACGATTTTTCATAAATCCATGCTGATTGCTACTAATAATACAGTTTTCATTACTAAAGTCTTGTATGTGGTCCCTTAACATCCCCTCCAAAATCTTGCAGACTACAGATGTTAGGCTGACCGGCCTATAGTTCCCCGGGATACACCTCGGCCCCTTTTTAAATATTGGTACCACGTTGGCTTTTTTCCAATCAGCTGGCACCATACCCGTCTGTAAACTATCCTTAAAGATCAAGAATAATGGTCTGGCAATCACCTGGCTGAGCTCTTTAAGAACCCTCGAGTGCAAGCCATCCGGTCCCGGTGATTTATTTATGTTAAGTTTCTCTAGTTTAGTTCTAAGTCTATCTTCTGTTAACCATGGCGGCATTTCCTGAGGTGTGTTGTTTAGTTCGGCCTTACAAGCTAGGTTCGTGTAGCCCCCCGATTCTTTTGTGAAGACTGAAGAGAAGAAATGATTTAACACTTCCGCCTTTTCTCTGTCCTCAGTGGCCATATTTCCTTTGTCATATTTTATGGGGCCAATGTGTTCTGGCCTCGCTTTCTTACTGTTTATATACTTAAAGAACTTCTTGGGGTTCTTTTTACTCTCCTCCGCTATATGTCTCTCATGTTCTATTTTAGCAGCCCTGATTTCGTCTTTACATTTCTTATTACACTCTTTGTAATGCTTAAATGCTGCCAATGACCCCTCAGTCTTGTATTTTTTGAAGGCCTTTTCTTTAGCACTAATATGCATTTTTATGTTGGAGTTTAGCCACCCAGGGTTTAATTTTGCTCTTTTAAATTTATTTCCCTTTGGAATCCACTGGTCAATCCCCTTGTTAAGTATGCTCTTGAAGCACCCCCATTTTTCCTCCGTGTTCTTTGTTCCCAGGGTTCTATCCCAATTGATATTTTCTAGCAGCGAGCGCAGTTTTGGGAAATTGGCTCTTTTGAAATTCAGTGTCCTTATATTACCCCTCTGCTTCCTATAACTGTAATTAATACTGAAACTTATTGACCTATGGTCACTGTTTCCTAAGTTGTCCCGTATTTCTATATCCGTGAGCAGGTCTGTATTGTTGGTAATCAGTAAGTACCGCATTTTTTCTCGTCGGTGCATTCACCATCTGACCCATGAAATTGTCCTGCAAAACATTTAGGAACTGCCTAGCCTTGGCTGAGTGTGCTGTTCCTTCTGCCCAGTCTATATCTGGATAATTAAAGTCCCCCATTATAATGACATTTCCCATCCTTGCTGCCAATCCTATCTGTAAAATGAGGTCCGCCTCACCCTCCTCCCTCAGGTTGGGGGGCCTATAGCATACGCCCAATATTACCTTCCCCACCATGCCTTCCCTTTGAAGCTCTACCCATAGGGATTCTGCTTCGTCCATAGCTCCATTATTAATATCATCCCTCATATTTAGATCAGATCAAATCAGATGAAGTATCCTCCAGTAAATCTGCCGGCCGAACTTCCGGGTTTGCCTATAGTATTCTGTCCCAACGCGTATTGTCACGTCCCATCACATCATGTTCATGTGACTTCCTCAGGGGAAGCACTAGTTTCCTTCAAGAATTTGCAATTGACAGGGTACCCTAGGTTTTTATTCCAATAATTTTTATTGAAAAAAGATTTTTAAGCAAACAATGAAGTACGAAATAGTACAAAAAAATCACTCAACAGTGTTAGTGGAGATCATCAACATTGACATGTTCTGGTTACAAAATAACTATACCGTATCATAGTTAGTGTACATAGCCAACTCGCCCGAGGGGGTTAAATGTTTCATTCGAACGTATAACACAACAGTCAAGATCGTTACCGTAGTTATCTTGTCCATTTTATTTGTTCAAGTATATCACCTTTATTTGTGGGCACTGTTTGAATGAAGATCTGTGTGCCTCTTGCATATGATTGCTGCCCTCTGGCTTCCTGTTTCTTTTATTCTTTCATATCCTAAACAGTTATTTGCCATCTCCAGCTTCTTCCCTGATGCATTGTGTAAAAGAAGCAGAAGCTTAGCCAAATCCATTTACTAACAAAGGGTGTCTGAGCAATTGATGCAAGTGTGCTCCCTGACTGTGTGATTGCAAATCAGCCTCACTTATCAGTGTCTTTCCAGTCAGGTTTATTTTCTGTACCCAGGCGTCCTGTGTCAGCTACAACTACAAGTTCCAGCATGGACTAGTCTCTGACACCTCCGCTCATAAAGTGGCAGGGTACCCTAGGTTTAAAGGCTCCAGGCCCCCCATCCTGACATGATCTGTCCTTGATTCCTGGTCTCCCTCCTTGGTCCCTGCATGCCTCTGAGTGCCGCCATTTTTTTTGTAGCCTGTGTAGCCTGTGTATTTATATACACGGCGGCCATTTTGCTGTGGTTTTCCATTGAATATAGCGGCGACCACGACAGTGGAGCCCTGTGGTTGACAATTTCGGCGGTGGGAGCCCCTCCTCATCCCCTGGTGCTGACTCTTGGATCATACTACTTCCTGATCCCCGCACGTGTAATGCATTATCCTGGTGTCTGCAGGCGCTTGTTTCTGCGGCTGGTGAGTCTGGGGGGGTCCTCTTCCCTCTGCTGAGGAACGATTGGTGCTTTGTGCCTGGCCCCTGGTTGGTGCTGCCAGAGGGTTGTCCCTTAGCAGTGTTTACACTTTTTGTGGGGTCCCGCTGGTCCTCATGGAGTCTTTGGAGCACATTTCCCTACTTGATCCCCTATCTGAGGCTGCGGGTCCCTCTGGGTCCCAACCATCCATCCATGCACTGACGGCGGTCCTGGAGCCCCTTTTGTCCCGGGTGGAGGGGGCTTTCGGTGATGGGTTATCAATCTGATCCTGAATCTGATTTGGCTGCCGCAGATGTGGGTCACCCTGCTTGGTCTGTAACCACACGACTGTAATCCTCTGATAGTGAGGAGGATTCATCCACATCTGCAACCAGGCACGAAAAGGCGCTGGTGGATGCATGAATTGTATCTGTGCACGAGACCCTAAAGATGGAGGACGCAGCTTAAACAGATTTCCAGATTAAACAAGGTTTCCAGATTAAACAAGGCAACCATGATTCTGATTGAAGAGTCCCTGGCCTTTAAGGCTCTGGCTGATTGGAAAGCGGAGGCTGTGGCCCACAATTTGTACACTTTGGCTGGTTCGGCAATGAGGCCGGTATTCACCATTGCCCTATTGTCGCAAACTCTGACCGAGTGGGCTAAGCTCTTACACTGTGACCTGGAGGGGGAACATATCCCCCCTGCCTTTGCCGAGCTGGCGGACTAGCTGGTCCAGGGACTGCAGTTTCTTTGTGATGCCTCTTTTGGATGCGGCTCCTCTGATGGCTCGCCTCTCTGTTTTGGCAGTGGTCCTTCTGCGTGTATTTTGGCTCAAGTGCTGTTCTGCAGATAAAGACTTCAAAAAAGACTTTCTAAGGAGATCACCTGTTTGGAGCTAACCTGGATGACATCATTAAAGGTCTCACAGGCAGGAGAAGAATACTTTCTCTTACGTCCTCTGACAGTCGTCGCCCCTCATATAGTCTTCACCAATGGGTATTGACCTCTTATCCATAGGAGAAAGCTAGGCATAAGACTTGTTAAAAAACAAACAATTTGCATAGACACACCTATAGGGGCTGTCCCACTAGTCCAATACCCCCCTGCTATCAGCATTCCCAACTCAGTTTGTCTTCTGCCTAGTTAGGAGTAAGATAGGCTTCCCTGTGCTGGGGCTACAGTCTCAGCCTTTCTTCTGTTTTATTACTTTTATTTTATGCCAAGTGTTTTTCTTTGCACTACTAGCTTTTTATTTGTGCTTAGTTAGTCGGATCTTCGGAAGACTACAGCGTTTGCAGAGCTGGGAATCGGACTGGTTGTACTAGAGCCTTACAGAATCCCAACCAGCCATCGAGCGTTTAGCAGGCTATACGTACGCCCTGGCCTCGCAAACGACCTGTCCCTGTCCTCGGGGACAAAAGCCTGCGAGGTGGCCACCCCTCTAGGATGCCTCAACTGTGGTTTCCGTGCGTTGCTAGAATCCGGTTAGGCTGACGGCACCCCCACCGCATGGGGTGGGAGGCTTCCCGTCGCAGAGCAGCACCCACGCCATCATGGACCGGTGAGTACATTCTGTGTGGAGCCTCTGTTCTGGGGATGACAGTCTGCTGAGAGTCTGTGTTCTCCCTCATGACTGTGTGTCTGGGGCTCGCATTCCCTCCCGGTCCCTGCGGGGGCACTATCGCGTCCGGGACGCTCTGTGGGGGTCCCTGTCCCCTCCGGCACTGTGGTGTGTGTTTTTTGTGGGGTGCAGGCATGCATGTGAGGGCCGCTGCGGTGTAAAACCGCAGGGCCGCCATTTTTGGTGTGGGCAGCTGTTCTGGCATCAGTAAGGGCGATCAGCAGCCATTTTCTATGTAGTGTATTAGTGTATCGCGTCCTTTCGGGCGCCATCTTTTGTGTGGGAAGGTGTTTTTATGCAAGTTTTCGGCGGCCATTTTCCCGGAGCCTCCCATTGACTTCTATAGGCAACCATTTTTCCTTAGCCTGAGTTTTACTAGCGGTGTGACATCACTTCCTCTCTTCATGCAGCCAGATCGTTCAGCAAGCGTGGTAACTGTATAGCTACACTTCTGGGGGTCTTTTTCTGCTGTTTTTCGGGTGATATTCCTTTGTCAGTTATATTCCTTCCTGTGGGGTATAGTCCCTATTGCGGTGCATTGCGGTGGGTTTCGCCGCGATCACGATTTAAAGGGCCAGCGCCAAAAAAGTTTTTATGGAGTCCCAGGACAGCAAATTCCCCCCAGCTTTGGTGGAAGATTCAGGTACGCCTGAATCATCCGTGATTACAGCTGCACTTGCGACTTTAGCGTCCAAAGTGGATCTTTTTATGTCTGAACGGGCTTCTAGAAAAAGGCCTAGGCTTTCTCACTCCTCTGATTCAGAATCTGATATGGTTGCCATGGACAGTGTACCCCCTGGGTCTCAGTCCTCTCAGTCGGAAGGGGAGGCGGAGCATGAGGAGGGGGATGATTCCCCCCCCTGGGACGGCCAGAGAATGCGCTGCTATGTCTGCGCTTATTACCGCTGTTAAGGATACACTACATTTAGAGTACACCGCCGGGTAAGCGGTCTTCTTTTGGGACCCGTAGAACCCAGAAGGCGGCACAAGTGTTCCCTTGTCCCGCTGAGTTTCACAAAACGGTGAACGAACAATTGCGCAATTTGAAGCGCAATTTTGTTGTACCGAAACGGTTTCAGCTCCATTATCCATTTTCGTCTCCTACGGATTCGCGCTGGTCCGTGGCCCCTAAAGGGGATCACACGGTGTCTAGGTTGGACAAGGCCACTCTTATGCCCGCGGAGGATTCTCCGGTGTTTAGGGACCCTACGGATAGGCGGATGGAATCTCTTGCTCGCCACTCCTATATGGTGGCGGGTTCCATGCTGAAACCTATTTTTGCCTCCGTCATTGTGTCTCAGGCTGTGGTAGATTGGGCCAAGGTGCTCAGACGCACCTTTGTGGCTGACTCTGCCCCTCCTGCTACTTTGGAGATGGTGGACCAGATTATTCAGGCTGTTCTGTTCCTGTGTGAAGAGGCCTTGGATGAGGCCCCTTTAGCCGCACGACTGTCTGCTGTCGCGGTGCTAACCCGTCGCTTGGTCTGGCTGAAGAGCTGGTCGGCTGACCAGACTTCCAGAAAGACGGTGTCTGACATCCCTTATGCGTGGAATCGCCTTTTTGGGGACTCCCTGGACGAATTGGTTAAGAGGGTCACTGGGGGCAAGAGCACTTTGCTGCCCCAGAATCCTAAGGGTAAGTTTTTTTCCGCGCTAAGCGGGGCCCTTCTTTTAAACCAAATCAGGGGCCCTTTTGTGCCTTCAAGGCACAGGACAAGGGCAAATCCTTCTAAGGCCATGGTGGGCAGAAGAAGCCTTGGGTGGGCAAGTCAAAAGCCGCCCACGCTAGCGCGGCGGCCCAGTCCGCCTCGACCTGAAGGGACGCCCTCACCTGAATGCCAGCCAGTGTCTGTTATGCGATCTGTCAACTACGGTTCAGACGCTCCAGGAGTTCCGGTGGACCATCAACGTTCAGAAGTCGACTTTGTCCCCTTCTGTTCGCCTCCCTTACTTGGGGATGGTCCTGGATTCCGCCCAAGCCAAAGTTTTTCTGCCGGAGGAAAAACTCATAGGGACAACGAATCCTCATCGCTCAGGACCTGCATGCGGTTCCTGGGATTGATGGTGTCGGCCTTCGAGGGGATACCGTTTGCACAGTTCCACACACGATCTCTGCAAGCGGAGATTCTGGCCAGGTGGGACAGGCATCCTCATTCCTTGGAAAGGAGGATCTCTTTGAGCCACCAAGCCAGAGAGGATCTTCTGTGGTGGCTCCAGTCTCCGGCTCTAAAGGAGGAGAAATCATTCTGGCTGTTGTTGTGGACGGTGGTCACCACGGACGCCAGCCTGTCGGGCTGGGGTGGCGTTCTGGGCACTCTATCTGCCAAGGGCACTTAGTCGGAGGAGGAATCCTCCCTGCCCATAAACATCTTGGAACTGCGAGCGATCAGACTGTGCTTGCTCTGTTGGTCGGATCATCTTCGGGGACGCCCTGTGCGGGTGCAGCTGGACAATGCCACTGCGGTGGTTTACATCAATCACCAAGGGGGCACCAGGAGTGCCCGGGTGGCCCAGGAAGTGACCAAAATTCTGTCTTGGGCCAAGACGCAGGTCCCGGCAATTTCGGCAGTCCACATTCCAGGTGTGGAGAATTGGCAGGCCGATTACCTGAGCCGCCAGACCATGGACTAGGGGGAATGGTCCCTACACCCGGAGGTGTTTCAGAGGCTGTGTGCGCGATGGGGATCCCCGGATGTGGATCTGTTCGTGTCCAGGCTAAACAACAAGGTGGGAAGGTTTGTGGCAAGAACGCACGATCCTCTGGCAGACGCCTCGGATGCGCTGGTGGTGCCTTGGAATCAGTATCGTCTGATTTATGCCTTCCCTCCGAATCAGTTGTTGTCCAGGTTCCTTCGCAGGTTGGTCTCGGGACCGAAGTTGGTGATTCTGGTGGCCCCGGACTGGCCGCGCCGGTCTTGGTACGCGGACATCATGCAACTGGTCGTCGAGCCTCCATGGCGGCTTCCGTTACGAGATGATCTTCTGTCTCAGGGGCCGATCTTCCATCCTGCTTTACAGTCGCTGGCTTTAACGGCGTGGCTGTTGAAAGCCAGGTCCTGAGAGATCGGGGTCTCTCGTCGGCGGTCATTCCTACCCTGCTCAAGGCTAGGAAGGCCTCGTCCGGTAAGATCTATTACCGTAACGGGAAGGCTTATTTCGCCTGGTGTGAATCCAGGGGTGTCCATCCTCACTCCTTTTCGATAGCGAGGGTGTTGGCCTTCCTGCAATCTGGTGTGGACCAGCGTCTTGCGCTGACCACTATTAAGGGTCAGTTGTCTGCGCTGGCAGTCCTTTTCCAGCGCCCCTTGGCGTCAAACTCTTTGATACGCACCTTTATTCAAGGGGTGCGTCATTTGGCCTCTCCTCGGAGGGCGCCTTTACCTCCTTGGGACTTGAATTTGGTCCTGTCCGTTTTGCAACGTCCTCCCTTTGAGAACATCAGGGAGATTCCTCTTCCTGTGCTGTCATGGAAGGTTGCTTTTCTGGTGGTGATCACATCCGCTTGCAGAGTGTCGGAGTTGGCGGCCCTGTCTTGCCGCTCCCCTTACCTGGTTGTTCATAGGGATAAGGTGGTCTTGCGACCTAACCAAGCGTTCCTTCCTAAGGTGGTTTCCGATTTTCACCTTAACGAGGATATTGTCTTGCCTTCGCTGTGTGCGAATCCTAAGCATCCTAAGGAGTTTGCCTTGCATTCCTTGGATGTAGTCCGGGTGATCAGGGTGTACCTGTCGTCTACTGAATCCTTCAGGAAGTCTGATTCCCTTTTTGTCCTTCCCGAGGGCCCTCGGAAGGGTATGGCTGCGCCTGCGGCAACCATTTCGAAATGGATCAGACAGACGATTGTACAGGCCTATTCTATTAGGGAACAGGTAACACCTTTCCCTGTCAAAGCGCACTCTACCAGAGCAGTGAGTGCGTCCTGGACTTTCCTGCATCAAGCTTTGGTGGTCCAGGTGTGCAAGGCGGCGACTTGGTCGTCCGTGCACACTTTTTCCAAATTTTACAAACTTGGCGTTCTGGCATCGGCAGATGCCTCCTTTGGCCGCAAAGTCCTGTGTGCGGTCGTGCCTTGAGGGGGACGTGGCATTTTCCTGTCCCTGTCTGTTGGGGTTGTTTTTCCCCTTTTGTTTGATTTGCTTTTCTTGTATTGTTGCTCCTGTTGAGCTTTCTTGTTACCCAGAGTTTACCTTTCTGGTTCAGATAAGGTTCCTTTCTCTGACCTGGGTGCTGCGTTGCCTTTGTGACGGTTGCGCTTCTCACCCCTCATGTCTACACTGCTTTGGGACATCCCATTGGTGAAGACTATATGAGGGGCGGCGACTGTCAGAGGACGTAAGAGAAAACTGAATTTTTGTAAAATCTTTTTGTAAAATTCCTTTCTCTGAGTCCTCTGACAGTCGCTGCCCCCGCCCCTCTTTTGGTTTTTTTTGGACTATTTACTGCTTGCTACCAAACTGAGTTGGGAATGCTGATAGCAGGGGGGTATTGGACCAGTGGGACAGCCCCTATAGGTGTGTCTATGCAAATTGTTTTGTTTTTTAACAAGTCTTATGCCTAGCTTGCTCCTATGGATAAGAGGTCAATACCCATTGGTGAAGACTATATGAGGGGCGGCGACTGTCATAGGACTCAGAGAGGGAATTTTACGGTAAGATTTTACAAAAATTCAGTTTTTCTTCTGCAGGCTACTAAAGGCAAGGAAACTCTTTGTAGACGTGGGCCTTCCTTCTCCGCTCATAAGATGTTTTTCGTCCCCTTAAGGTTAACTGACAAGGGCTGGAAGCCTTTAAGGGCCTCTTCAGGCAGATCCAAACGAACCTGGTCTGGCAAGCCAAGATCAGGCTTCTCCAGATCCGTGGACGAGTGCTCCTTCATCTGGACGAACTCCAGAAATTGCAGGCTGCAATTCGCCTCCTGCTGTCCAACAGATGGTCATCCCTCCGTACTTGCATGTGGGTGCTGGGCATGAAGGTGTCTACCTTTTTGACGCGGTTCCATTTGCACATTTCCATGGGAGGTCCCTGCAAAGGGAGATTCTGGCCAAATGGGACAAGACTCCGCAGTCTCTGGAAAATCAAATCCGGCTGAGTCGGGGAATGAGGGAGTCCCTGATATGGTGGCTTCTTTCTCCGGCGCGTTGGCTGGGAAAATCCTTCCCCCCCTTGTATTGGACAGTGGTCACCACAGATGCCAGCCTGTCCGGGTGGGAAGGCGTCCTCGGCAAGCATTCTGCTCAGGGGATCTGGACGCTAGACTACCAATCAATGTCTTGGAACTCTGAGCATCCAAAAGAAAGAAAAGGAGGTTCAAACACCTGGTGCATTACCCTTGGACACCTTAAAACTTTTAATAAAAAGCCAAAAACATACGGACAAGAAGAAAATATATTGCATGGAATGAGTCCACCACATGTGGAGGTGGTTGTCCCTATCGTTGACCTTCGACACGTTTCGGGAGACACGCTCCCTTCCTCAGTCTGAGGAAGGGAGCGTGTCTCCTGAAACGCATCAGCGGTCCAACGATGGGGACAACCACCTCCACATGTGGTGGACTCATTCCATGGGATATATTTTCTTCTTGTCTGTGAGTATGTTTTTGGCTTTTTATTAAAAGTTTTAAGGTGTCCAAGGGTAATGCACCAGGTGTTTGCACCTCCTTTTCTTTCTTTTGTATGCACTTCTGCTTGGAGTTCCCCACCTGAGGAGAGCAAGCACGCCTGTGATTCCCATTGGAGTGAGCGCTTGGATGTTAAGTTGTTTGGAACTTCGAGCGATCAGACTGTGTCTGGATCATTGGACATATCGTTTTCAGAGTTGTCCAGTGCACATTCAGTCAGACAATGCCACGGCTGTGGCTCATGTCAATCCCCAAGGAGGCACAAGAATAGTTCTGGTGGGTCTGGAGGTAGGCAGAATGGTTCGTTCCAGCCCTCTACACCGTACATATTCCCAGGGTGGAAAATTGGCAGGCGGATTACCTCAGTCATCAGGCGTTGGACCAAGGGGAGTGGCCCCTTCATCTGGACGTGTTTCATCAGCTGTATCTCCGATGGAGCACCCTAGAGGTGGATCTGTTGGTGTCTCGGCTCAACAGAAAGATGCAGAGGTTTGTGGCTCGGTCAAAGGATCCTCTGGCGGATGCCCCACACATGCTGGTGGCCCCGCGGGGTCAGTATCAGCTGATTTACGCCTTCCCGCCTCTCAAGCTTCTGCCAAGATTTCTACGCAGGATCAAGGCAGAAGGGAATTCCAATCATCTTAGTGGCTCCAGGCTGGCTTCTCCGGGCTAGGTACACCAATCTGGTGCAGCTGGTCGTCCAGACACACTTTTACAAAGTTTTATAAAGTGGATGTGTTGGCATCTGCGGAAGCTTCCTTTGGCTGCAAGGTTTTGCAGGCCGCTGTTTAAGAGGACCTGATCCTCTTTGAGGATGTTTTTTTTTTTTTTTTTAGGTGGGCTCCTGTGACCTGGTTGGCTAATGTTTTGCCTTGGGAATTTTTTGGTTATTCCCACCCCTCATGTTTAACACTGCTTTGGGAAGTCCCAATGGTTATGAATACCAGGAGTGGTGTCTGTCAATGAACGAAAGAGAAAATGGGATTTTTGACTTACCGTAAAATGAATTTCCCTGATGTTCATTGACAGGCAAATCACCCACCCCCTCTGTGCAGTTATTCTCCTGACACTGCTTGTAACAAAACTGAGTGACTGTAGCAGAGAGAGGGAGTATACCCCCAGGAACTGCCCATGGGTATAGCCAGAAATGTTTTCTGCCTAGTGTCCTTCTCCTGTAGGGGGCAGTATAACCCAATGGTTATGAATACCAGGAGCTGTGTCCGTCAATGAACATCAGAGAAATTCGATTTTATGGTGTCAAAAATCCCACTTTTTTCCAAAAAGAACCCCCCCCCCCTTACGCCAGTATTATGTTGGCCCACATGTTGCTTTAATTACAGCCTTTAGTCTGTTGGGCTATGTCTCTACTAACTTTTGCACATTTAGACTTTGCAATATATGCCCACTCTTCTTTGCAGAACTGCTCAAGTTAAGTTAAATTTGATGGTAACTGTTTGTGGACTGCAGTCTTCAAGTCATTCCACAGATTTTCAATGGGATTTAAATCTGGGCTCTGACTAAGGGTCCATGTACACGGGACGTTAGAAAAAACTTCCTGCAAAGCTATTTCTGACGCCGGGAAAAGCAGCTGTTAAACGTGCTTTCAGTAGCTTTTTCCATTTGCGTTATTGCACGTTTGGCCACGTTGCTTTTAGCAGCGTTTTTCTGCCTCCATTCAAAATCAATGGTTCCCTATGGGAGCCTATTGATTTAAATGGAAGTCGCACCGCAAGTCGGATCCGACTTGCGGCGCGACCTGCACTGTGAGAATCTTGAGGGGGAACTCCACGCCAAAAATGGGAAAAAAACTGCGTGGGGTTCCCCCCCAGGCCCTTCGGGTCCGGCATGGAATTTGAGGGTAGCCCCACGCCGAAAAAACGGCGTGGGGTCCCCCCCAAAATCCATACCAGACCCTTATCCGAGCATGCAGCCCGGCAGGCCAGGAAAGGGGAGGGGACGAGCGAGCGGCCCCACCCCCCCCTGGACCACACCAGGCCACATGCCCTCAACATGGGGGGGGGTGTTGGTGCTTTGGGGCAGGGGGAGCTCTGCACCCCCCACCTCAAAGCACCTTGCCCCC
Organism: Pelophylax lessonae; assembly: GCF_965119305.1. Taxonomy (NCBI): domain Eukaryota; kingdom Metazoa; phylum Chordata; class Amphibia; order Anura; family Ranidae; genus Pelophylax; species Pelophylax lessonae. The sequence goes on along the minus strand of NC_138772.1, from coordinate 254,677,750 downwards.
ATGTTAATGAGGACAAGGGCCTCATCCCCACAACCCTGGCTGGTGGTTGTGGGGGTCTGCGGGCAGAGGGCTCATCGGAATCTGGAACCCCCATTTAACAAAGGGCCCCCCAGATCCCGGACCCCCTCCCTATGTGAATGGGTATGGGGTACACTGTACCCCTACTCATTCACCACATTAAAGGCAGTGTATGGAAATAACGACAGGAGACGTTTTGGAAAGGTTATTAAAAATCTTCATCCGGCTCTTCTTGTCTTCTCCTCTCCGGGGTCTTCTGCTCTTTTGCTGTCCCCTCTCCGGGGTCTTCTGCTCTTTTGCTGTCCGCTCTTCTTGTGTTCTTCTCTCCGGGGTCTTCTGCTCTTTTGCTGTCCCCTCTTCTGCTGTCCTCTCTTCTTTTCTTCTCCTCTCCGGTCTTCTGCTCTTTTGCTGTCGGCTCTTCTTCTTCCTCTGGTCCTCCTCCGACGACGTCTCCGGTGATTGTGCCGGTCTCCGGTCTATGCAGCTTATTATATAGCCATTAGGGGCGTGGTCCCGATGACGTCATCGGGAGGCCCCGCCCCCTCATGTCACAGATGACGTCATCCGAAAATTCCTTTGAGTTCAAAAATTGTATATGGAATCTACACATTCATCTACAGCCTCCCTCCCCCCAGGAGACCTTTTGGTTTCTGTGAACATCAAGGATATGTACCTGCATATTCCTATTGTCAAGATCATTAATGCTACCTGCATTTTTGCTGTGAGCATGCAACATTACTAATTTGGGGCTCTTTCCTTTGCACTCTCCACTCAATTGGGATCTTTACCAACGTTCTAGCCCTTTTTCTTGCTCTGTTTCGCTTTTAGGGCATTTCCATAGTGGAATATCTGGATGATGTTAGAGGGCACAATCAATTCTTTCTTGGTCAGTCAGTGTCCACCAAACCCTATAAAGATTGGGATGCATCCTAAACCTCCAGTAATCACTGGATCTGTCTCATCTCTTAGAGTATTTAGAACTAATCCTAAATATGGCCCTAATGTGTTAAGTATTTTTTTTTTTTTTACTGCCTTAAGGATCCTCCATCCTTCATGTATTCTGTCATTGATTCCAGTGTGTACCAGGACAGCTGGTTCATGCCCTGCCCCCCCACCCAGTAATTTGTCTACCTGGCCCACTACATGCTGAACCATGGCACCAGGGAGACCGCAAACCATTCAGTTGAGGAGATCCAGGCAACAAACATTTCTGTCAATCCTTCTGTCAGTTACCACCAACTGTTTAGGCCTTCCCATCTAGTGTTTTGTTTCTCCCCGGGAAAGGTGGCTGTACCCTAATGTGGTAATCCTGGGGCTTTGCCGCTTTCCAGGGTGGCTTCTCCACCTTCTTTCACACCCAGCCCCTCCTCATTGTCTGGCAGTTTTCTGTAGACACTGGACCTCTAACCTGTGCATAGAGGGGTGGGCAATGGCAATACCTTACTTTGCAAGAAGAGTGTCTCCATGCATCTGCAACATTTTAAAATACTTTGTCACTTTTAGTGTGCATTGCTTTATAATTGTATGTTGTGGCCATGTGAATAGCGTGCACTACTTTCTGCTTAGCATGGTCATTTTTGGGGCAAACCCTGCATAATAGCCTGTTCGTTTTGCATAGCCTTGTCCTCTGTAGGAGGCATGTAGCACTTTCCATGGCTCCAGGTGTCATCTTAAGCACATTGCTCTACATGCAGACCATCACACCAGAGCTTCCCTGCTCTGATTTGTGGCCTAGGTTTCCACACACAGTATTGAAAGCAAAAAAAAAACAGCGCACCTTAATAAATAGCAAAAACAGCAGCTGTACACTCAGGGTCAATAAACCAAAATCCCAATGACAAATTAACCACTTGCCTACAGTGCACTTTCACCCCCTTCCTGCCCAGACTGATTTTCAGCTTTCAGCGCTCTCACACTTTGAATGACAATTACTCAGTCATGCAACACTGTACCCATAAAAAATGTGTGTCCTTTTTTCACACAAATAGAGCTTTCTTTTGATGGTATTTAATCACTACTGGATTTTTTATTTTTTGTGCTATAAATAAAAAAAGACTGAAAATATTGTGAAAAAACACATTTTTCTTTGTTTCTGTCATAAAATTTAGCAAATGAGTAATTTTTCTTCACAAATTTTGGCCAAAAGTTATACTGCTACTTATCTTTGGTAAAAATAACCCAAATAAGTATATATTATTTGGTCTTTGTGATAGTTATAAAGTCCACAAGTTATGGTGCTATTCATTGAAAATTGATCACACTTGATCACACCTGATTTACTGAAGGCCTATCTCATTTCTTGAAACTCTAAAAAGTCAGGAAAGTACAAATACCCCCCAAATGACCCCTTTTTGGAAAGAAGCCATTCCAAGGTATTTAATAAGGGGCATGGTGAGTTTTTTGAAGTTGTCATTTTTTCCCACAACTCTTTGCAAAATGAAGATTTTTTTTTTTTTTTTTTACAAATTGACGTATTAACAGGTTATTTCTCTCACACAGCATATGTATACTTGCAACTACACCCCAAAACACATTCTACTACTCCTCCTAAGTATGGCGATACCACATGTGTGAGACTTTTTCACAGCCTGGCCACATACAGAGGCCTAACATCCAAGTAGCATTCTAGGAGCACAAATTACACATATAATTTCCTGACAACCTATCGCACTTTTGAAGGCCCTGGAGCACCAGGACAATGGAAACCCCCATAAAATGACCCAATTTTGGAAAGCAAACAGCCCAACATATAATTTTTGAGGCATAATGAGTCTTTTGAACTTGTCATATTTTTCCACAAGTTTATGGAAACTGTGGAAAGAAATGAAAACACATTTTTTTTACACAAAGCTGTCCATTTATGCAATATTTCTAACACATAGCATGTACATAGCAAAAATTGCACCCCAAAATACATTCTGCTATTCCTCCTGAGCATGGCGATACCACATGTGTAACACTTTTACACAGCCTAGCCACATACAGAGTCCTAACATTCAAGTAGCCCTTTTCACAAAGTTGTCCATTTATCCACTTTAAGACTGGAACTATTTTTGACATTTGGTGTTTACAAGCTAAAATAATTTTTTTGCAAGAAAACTACTTAGAACCCCCAAACATTATATATTTTTTTTTAGCAGAGACCCTAGAGAATAAAATGGAGATCGTTGCAATATTTTTTATCACACCATATTTGCGTAGCAGTCTTCCAAATGCAATTTTTTTTTAAAAAATTCACTTTTTTTAACTAAAAAATAAGAAAACAGTAAATTTAGCCCAATTTTTTCCATAATGTGAAAGATAATGTTACGCCGAGTAATTAGATACCCAACATGTCATGCTTCAAAATTGCGCATGCTCACAGAATGGCGCCAAACATTGGTACTTAAAAATCCCCATAGGCAACATTTTAAAAATTTCTGCAGGTTACCAGCTTAGAGTTACAGAGGAGTTCTAGGGCTCAAATCATTGCTCGAGCTCTAACGACCGCGGTGATACCTCACATGTGTGGTTTGAACACCGTTTACATATGTGGGCGAGACTTGCGTATGCGTTTGCTTCTGCGCGCGAGCTAACGGGGATAGAGTGCTTTAATTTTTTTTTTTTTTCCTATTTATTTTATTTATTATTTTTTTATTTTTACACAGTTTAAAAAAAAAAATGTTTTGATAATTTTTATTCCTATTACAAGGAATGTAAACATCCCTTGTAATAGAAATAGGAATGACAGGTCCTCTTTATTGTGAGATCTGGGGTCAAAAAGACCTCACACCTCACAACTACACTAAAAAAGAAAAAAAAAAAAAAAATTTTTGAAAAAGGAAAGAAAAAAAAAAAAAACGGCCCTTTAAACCGGTAGCTAGGCAACGACTTTTGACATAGCTCCGGTCCTCCAAGACCATAGAGTCGAGTGAGGGCCATCTTGCCCTCACTCGACTTCCTGTCTCTGAGGATTCGGGACCGGATAGTTTTCCCCGCTGCCGGCGGGTCCGGTAAGCTGGGAAAACGTCTGGGACGCGGCAGGAGGGGGGCACCTCTTCCCCTGCACCGTAAGGGTAATTTCGCGGCGAATCCGCCACTGGGACCACCCTTATCTGAAAACCGACCGCCTGCCGTTTAAAAAAATACCGGGGTTATGGCAGCTATCTGCTGCCATAACCCCAGTATTGAGCTTTTAATGGCCGATGCATATAGTCGCTAGGCGGTCAGTAAGTGGTTGCATGTATATGGCAAACAGGTGACGATGACTGATGGGGTGACAGGTGACGATGACTGATGGGGTGACAGGTGACGATGACTGATGGGGTGACAGGTGACGATGACTGATAGGGTGACAGGTGACGATGACTGATGGGGTGACGGGTGACAATGACTGATGGGGTGACGGGTGACAATGACTGATGGGGTGACAGGTGACAATGACTGATGGGGTGACAGGTGACAATGACTGATGGGGTGACAGGTGACGATGATTGATGAGGTGACAAGTGACGATGATTGATGGGGTGACAGATGACAATCACTGACGGGGTGACAAGTGATGATGATTGATGGGGTGACAAGTGATGATGATTGATGGGGTGACAAGTGACGATCATTGATGGAGTGACAAGTGACGATGATTGATAATGACAGATGACGATGACTGATGGGGTGACAGGTGACGGTGATCGATGGGGTGACGGGCGATGGTCACCGATGGGTGACAGGTGACGGGCGATGGTGCATGGCGGTACTGATGGCAGTCTCTGGTGACCAGTGAACTTTAGGCTATGTTCACATGTGAGCGTAGCGATCGCAGGCAGAATCACTGCGATTCTGCCCGCGATCCAGAAATCATTACAAATCGCGGGACGCCTGTGCGTTGCCCGTGATTTGCAATAGCACCCCAAACGCTGTGCGATATTGCAGCAGTTTCCGCCTGCCGAATCGCGGTAACATCGTGCAAACAACGCATGACGCCCCAAAGAAACTCTTGTACCTTTTTTGGGCGTCATGCGATGTTTGCGCGATGTTACCGCGATTCAGCAGGCGGAAATGGCGGCAACATCGCACATCGTTTGGGGTGCTATTGCAAATCACGGGCAACGCACAGGCGTCCCGCGATTTGCAATGATTTCCGGATCGCGGGTAGAATCGCAGTGATTCTGCCCGCAATCGCTACGCTCACATGTGAACGTTATGGGTGTCAATTTCTTGGCACCGATGAGGTGACTGTTGGGTGACAGGTGCAATTGGGGGGGGGGGGGGGGGGGCTGAGGACTGTGTGGGGACATTTATTTTTGTGATTTTACTTTGACAGGTATACAGAGCAGTAACTCACTGTTTCTAGCTCTGCTCTCCTCACACTGGAAACTGTGTGAGGGGAGAAGAGCTAGTAACAGTGAGTTACTGCTCTTTGTTTACATTTTGTGATCGGCTGTGAATGGATTCACAGCCGATCACATAGTAAAGTCACTGTCAGTGACTGTTTACTACCGCCGGTGACAGCAGGGAACACAGCGCCACCGACATGACCGCGCTGCGCGCTCCCGATCGCGCATGCGCGGTCATCTTGTGGGCTCCTCCATTGTGATCGGCTGTGTCATTGGAAAACAGCCGATCACGTGGGAAACAGCCATGCCCATTGGCTGTTTCCCCCCCTGCCGGTGACGGGGGTGTCCCGGGGACACCCCGACACCGGCAGTGCAGGGCGCCGCGTACACGATCGCGCGCCTGCCCTGCTTAAAGTGCTGCCGTCATATGACGGCGGCCCAGAACAATGGTCGCACCGCTCCGCCGTAATATGACGGCGGGCGGGCGGCAAGCGGTTAAATAAAATAAAACAGTGCAGCGCTATCAATATAAGGAAGAGAGCATCCAGCACTATCGTTATCAGGATCAGTATAAGAGTAAATCCCCAGGTGCAGATAAGATGAAGCATGCACAAATCAGGATACAATGTGTTCCACTCAGTGCTCGTCTGCCACCCGGTCTCAATAGCTGCTCAACTTAGGTATAGCCCCTGTGTCACATAACAGGCTAAAACAGCTTGTACTCTCAAAACCTCAGAGATGAAATAGCTATTAGATCAAGATAGAGCCATCTATCCTCCTCCCCAAGCGAGTGGAACCAGCTCACTTGGGGAGGAGGATGGATGGCTCTATCTTGATCAGGGGCTATACTGAAGGTGAGCAGCTATTGAGACCGGGTGGCGGACGAGCACTGAGTGGAACACGTATCCTGATTTGTGCATGCTTCATCTTATCTGCATCTGGGGATTTACTCTTATACTGATCCTGATTATTAACGATAGTGCTGGACACTCTCTTCCTTATATTGACAGGCCTCCACACAGCCTTCACCATGTTATCTTTTGCTCTATAATGAATTGATACAGGTCAGCAGAACCCCTTCTGCCTCACTAGCAACAGTCTCTGCATTAATGTTTGTGGGTACCCCCCAGAAGATCCCCCTCACCCTAATGGTGGATGTCAGACAGAAGGGAAATGAGACGAGGGGGCAGGCCAGCAAACACCTCAGAATGCCTCTTCTTGGGTACCCACCATTCCTTCTTTTTAACTTGAGAGAAATAAGCAACCTCTATAGCATACCTAATGGGGAAAGTCTCTGCACTAATTGAGAATGCAGACTGTGCAAGGTGTAAGCGCAGCCAGTCAGTGTCCCCTGCTAAATAAATGTCCCAAAAACAAGCAAGTAGGTACACTGTCGGTGCTCTGCACCTATTCCCTGCGCTCTGAGTGGTGCAATTCTCTATCCAGCTCAACTTGTAGATGAGAACAGATCATTCGGCAACCTTCTATTGCTTCAGCTTTGCAGCCCCTAATTAGACCAGGGTGGTCTGGGAACACTTTGAAACGACAAACAAACACAAGTGCGCACCGGCCTAGTGCATTATCCTTAAAACAGGTTGCTCTGAAGAAGAGGCGCTGCCTCGAAACGCGTAAGCCTGTACAGTTTCGGGGGACGATCGAATCCCAATTTGATGCTGAGGATTTTATATTTTGTTTGATGTGCCTTTTACCAAGAACTCGTTTTGTGCGTATTTTTAATTCAGTATTTTAATAAACCTGTTTTAAGGATAATGCACTATGCCGGTGCGCCCTTGTGTTTTTGTCTTTTGACAGTGAATAAATGTCCCACCTGTTGATAATGGATGTGTTCCCTTCCAATGAAGATGAGTAGATGGAAGAAAAACTGGGCAGTGAACCCTCAGAGACGGAAGATAACTTCTGCAGGAATGGGCTGTTCCCCTTTAATTTCTTTCAAACGGAGGAAAACCATAGGATTTTTGTGAATGGGGTGCAATCCTGTTGCATCTACATTGTGGAACCTTCTCCACCTGCTGGACTTAAGGTCGCCAGTATGGGATAGTTTTCAAATCCAAGAAAGCTCCACAGTCTTGCCTGGATCCCCCACTAGTGCAGGATGTGCTGCGACCAGAAATGTGTATAACACCCAGGAGATTTACGCAGCATTAGCCATTATAGGCCTTTCACAAAAAATGGAAAGTGCCACTGTCAGCGATAGAATGTGGGGGAATGGTCTCTTTTAGGACATCTTTGACCGCTAGGGGATGCAAGATGAAAATGTGTTGGAAGTCCAATTCAACAATCAGGTAGAAATTGTCCCAAAACGGTCAAAATTCAAAGAAGCCTGCGTCAAGTACTATACTGCAAGAAAAGGGTTTTACAAGTATTTAAGAAATCTTTATTTCTCTTATGTCCTCCGACAGTCGCCGCCCACTCATACAGTCTTCACCAATGGTAATTGACTGCCTCTCCTTAGGAGTAGCTAGGCAAAAGACTTGTTAGAACAAAAGCATTTCCATAGACACACCCATGGGGGCTGTCCCACTGGTCCAATACCCCTCCTGCAATAGCCATCTCAACTCAGTTTGTCTTCTGCCTAGTTCAGGAGTAGTCAGGCTTCCCGGTGCTGGGGCTACAGTCTCAGCCTTCTTCTTCTATTTTATGATTTTATTTTCTGAAAATGTATTTTATTCTTTGCATTACTAGCTGTTTATTTTGTCAGCTTTTAGTTAGTCGGATCTTCGGATGAAGATGGAGTTGCGGAGCTGGGAATCAGACTGGTCGCCCTGGTTCTCCAGGACAGAGGATCAGATGAAATCCCAGCCCTCCATCGAGCGTTTCGCAGGCTATGTGTTCGCCCTGGCCTCATAAACAACCCATCCCTGTCCTCAGGGATGCAGCCTTGTGGGGTGGCTACCTCACCGGACACATGCACGGTTCGTCCGTGCACTCCTGGTGTCCTGCGTTTTTGGCTGGCGGAAACTCCCCTGCCATCTGAGGGTGGGCGGTTTTCCATTTCTTATGAGGCACCCCACGCCATCGGGTACAGGTAAGTACACTCTGTGTGGGGGGCCTCTGTCTGGGGTCGGCAGTCCTCTTTGTCTGTGGTGTCCCCTATGTCTGTGCGTTTTTGGGCTCCCTGATCCTGGTTCCTGCGGGTTTTTTTTCTCTCACAGCCTGCGCTGTGTGGAGTTTGGGGGATCCCTCTCCTGTGTCACTGAGGTGCTTGGAGGTACGGACTAGCTTGGCGACCGCTGCTGGGTTAAAAACCGCCGGTCCGCCATTTTAGGTGTGGGCAGCATGTCTGGCTTCACTGTGGGCGCTTGTATAGCATTGTGTGTAGTGTATTTTGGCGCCTTGCGACGCTATCTTGTTTGTGGCAACGATCGTTCCAAGCACATGTCGGCGGCCATCTTGCCAAAGCCTCCCATTGCTTTGCATAGGCATCCATGTTTCCTTAGCCTGCAGCCTCTGTTCAGTCTCTGCGGTGACATCACTTCCTTTCTTTACTCTGAAGCGACCGAAGGAGCTGGTAACATACTTCTGGGGCTCTGTCCTGCTGTCCTTTTCTTTTCATCCATTGTGCAATCTTCCTGGCTCAGTTTGTCCCTGCGGGGGGTCTGTGTTCCACAGCCATTGTAGCGGTGTGCTGCGGGGGTCCGCTTAAAGGGCCAGTACCTCCATAAAAAAAAAAAACACTTTTTTTGCAATGGAATCTAAGGACAGCAAATTCCCTCCAGCTTTGGTGGGGGATTCAAGTTCTTCTGAATCCTCTAATCTGGCTGCTGTTGTGGCGTCTTTGGTGTCCAAAATGGATGTGCTGATGTCTGAATGCGCTGCAAGAAAAAGGCCTAGGATTTCTTTTTCTTCTGATTCTGAATGTGACATGGTTGTTTCTGTAGGTAGCGTTCCCCTTTCAGGGTTTTTCCCTGCCCCGCTGAGTTTCATCACACTGTGAATGAACAATTTGAAACACACCTTTGCGTTGCCTAGGAGGTTTCAAATTCTGTATCCTTTTGCGTCTACTACGGTTGCACGCTGGTGTGTGGCTCCTCAAGTGGATCACACTGTAGCGAGATTGAACAAGGCTACACTGGTTCCTACCGAAGATTCTCCGGTATTTCTTGATCCTACGGATAGGAGGCTGGAATCGCTTGCATGCTCAGGCCTATTTTCGCCCCTTGTAATGGTGGCTCAGGCTTTTGCGGACTGGACCAAGGTGCTCAGACGCACACTCGTGGCTGATTCTGCCCCTCCCACTACCGTGGAGATGGTGGACCAGATTTATCAAGGGGTCATGTATTTGTGCGATGCGGCCTTAAATGGCGCCCCTTTGGCTGCGCGCCTGTCCAGTGTCGTGGTGCTTAGCCGTCGGCTGATCTGGTTGAAGACGGTGGCTGACATTCCCTATGCGGGGTCTCGCCTTTTTGGGGAATCCCTGGATGAATTGGTTAAGGGAGTCACTGGGAGCAAGAGCACTCTGCTACCCCAGAATCCTAAGGGCAAGTTTTTCCGCGGCAAGCGGGTCCGCCTTTAAACCTAATCAGGGTTTCTTTCGTGCCTTCAAATCACAGTACAAGGGAAAACCCTTTAAGGGCCAGGGTGGCCAGAGAAAGCCCTGGGCCGGCAAGCAAAAATCCGGCCAAGCTGGTGCGGCGGCCCAGTCCGCCTCTGCCTGAAGGGGCGCCGTCACCCATTTCAGGGGTGGGGGGACGTTTGCGCGGTTTCCTCCAACCTTGGCTGCTCCGAGTTCAGGACAGGTGGGTTCAGGAAATCGTTCGACCAGGGTACAAGATCGAATTTCTTTCACGGAGGCAGACAGATTCTTTCCCTCAAATCTATATTTGACCCCAGGGCGGTTACAGGACCTGCATCAAGCGGTACAGGATCTCCTCGCTCATGGGGTTATTGTCCCGGTGCCTCATCGGGACAGGTTTCAGGGGTTTTACTCGAATCTGTTCACTGTGCCCAGAAAGGAGGGCTAATTGCGTCCGATTCTGGACTTGAAAGCTCTCAACCGCTTTGCGCGCGTTCGAAAATTCCACATGGAATCGCTCCGCTCGGTGGTAGCCTCTCTGAGCCCGGGAGAATTCCTGGCCTCTATCGACCTGAAGGATGCGTATCTACACATCCCCATATTCGAGGGTCATCAGAGGTACCTCCGATACGCTCTCGCGGAAGAACACTATCAGTTCGTGGCGTTACCTTTTGGTCTCGCTTAGGCTCCAATGGTCTTTACCAAAGTGCTGGCTCCTGTTCTGGGGCTGCTGCGGGCGCAGGGCTTTGCGGTCTTGGGTTATCTGGACGATCTCCTGTTAAGATCGAGTGCCAGTCAGAGCCTGCTGTACGATCTGTCCACTACGGGCCAGACGCTCCAGGAGTTTGGTTGGACGATTAACGTTCAGAAGTCGATCTTGTCTCCTTCGGTTCATCTCCCGTATTTGGGAATGGTTCTAGACTCTGCTCAAGCAAAGGTGTTCTTGCCGGAGGACAAGCTCCGGACCCTGCAGTCTGAGGTCAGGTCCCTCAGGGACAACGAATCCTCGTCACTCAGGACCTGTATGCGGTCTCAGGGGTTGATGGTATCGGCCTTCGAGGCGATACCATTTGCTCAGTTTCACACGCGATCTCTCCAGGCGGAGATCCTGGCCAGGTGGGACAGACTACCTCAGTCCTTGGAGGTGAGAGTGTCTCTGAGTCGCCAAACCAGAATGGATCTCTTGTGGTGGCTTCAGTCCCCGGCTGTGTCGGAAGGGAAATCCTTCCGGCCGTTACTATGGACGGTGATTACCACGGATGCCAGCCTGTCGGGCTGGGGTGGCGTCCTGGGCAACCTGTCTGCCCAGGGGACTTGGTCGGAGGAGGAATCCTCCCTTCCGATAAAACATATTGGAATTGATAGCGATCAGGCTGTGCCTGCTCCACTGGTCGGATCATCTTCAGGGCCGTCCTGTACGTGTGCAGACAATGCCACTGCGGTGGCGTACATCAACCACCAAGGGGGCACCAGGAGTGCCCGGGCGGCCCAGGAAGTGACCAGTATTCTGTCTTGGGCCGAGACTCATGTCCCGGCGATATCAGCAGTTCACATTCTGGGTGTGGAGAATTGGCAGGCCGATTATCTGAGCCGCCAGACCCTGGACCAGGGGGAATGGTACCTGCACCCAGAGGTATTTCAAATGCTGTGTGCGAAGTGGGGATCCCCGGATGTGGATCTGTTCGCATCTCGGCTAAACCACAAGGTGGAAAGGTTTGTGGCAAGAATGCGCGATCCTCTGGCAGACGCCTCGGATGCGCTGGTGGTGCCTTGGCGTCAGTATCGTCTGATCTATGCCTTTCCTCCAATTCAATTGTTGTCCAGGTTCCTTCGCAGGTTGGCTTCGGAACCAACATTGGTGATTCTGGTGGCGCCGAACTGGCCACGCCGGTCCTGGTACGCGGACATTGTTCACCTGGCCATCGAGCCTCCTTGGCGGCTGCCAGTGCGGGAAGATCTGCTGTCTCAGGGACCGATCTTCCATCCTGCTTTACAGTCGCTGGCTTTAACGGCATGGCTGTTGAAAGCCAGGTCCTGAGAGACAGGGGTCTCTCCTCAGAGGTCATTCCTACTTTAATCAAGGCTAGGAAAGCCTCGTCTGGTAAGATTTATTACCGCACAGGGAAAGCTTATTTTGCCTGGTATGAGTCCAGGGGTTTCTCTCCTCGTTCATACTCGGTGGCGAGAGTGTTGGCTTTCCTCCAATCTGGTGTGGACCAGCGCCTTGTGTTGGCTACGATTAAGAGCCAGGTTTCTGCACTGGCTGTTCTTTTTCAGCGCCCTGTGGCGTCTAATTCTTTGATTCGCACCTTTATTTAAGGTGTGCGTCACTTGGCCCCTCCTAGAAGGGAGCCTCTGCCTCCATGGGACTTGAATTTGGTTCTGTCCGTATTACAATGTTCCCCGTTTGAAAACATCAGGGAAGTTTAATTACCTCTGCTATCGAAAAAGGTTGCCTTTCTGATATTGATCACTTCTGCTCGCAGAGTGTCGGAGTTGGCAGCGTTGTCTTGCCGCTCCCCTTACCTGGTGATTCATAGGGATAAGGTGGTCTTGCGACCTAACCCGTCCTTTCTTCCAAAGGTGGTTTCGGATTTTCACATCAATGAGGACATTGTCTTACCTTCGCTCTGTGCGAATCCTAAGCATCCTAAGGAGATTGCCTTGCATTCTTTGGATGTTGTCAGGGCGATCAGGGTTTACCTGTCATCGACTGAATCCTTTCGGAAATCGGATTCTCTTTGTCCTTCCTGAGGGACCTCGGAAGGGTATGGCTGCGTCTGCGGCGACCATTGCTAAATGGATCAGACAGACAATTGTTCAGGCCTATTCGTTGCGGGAAATGGTACAACCCTTCCCTGTCAAGGCGCACTCTACCAGATCGGTGAGTGCGTCCTGGGCTTTCCGGCATCAAGCCTCAGTGGCCCAGGTGTGCAAGGCTGCGACTTGGCCGTCAGTGCACACCTTTTCCAAATTCTACAAAATTGATGTTCTGGCATCAGCGGATGCCTCCTTTGGCCGCAAAGTTCTCTGTGCAGCAGTCCAGTAGGGGACCCAGGTTTTGTGCGGGTCCCTGGCTGTTGGGGTTGTTTACCCCTTGATTGTTTCCTCAAGTTGAGCTTTTCTGTTACCCATAGGGTTACCTTTCTGTTCATGTAAGGTTCCTTTCTCTGAGATGGGTACTGCGTTGCCTTTTCTGATGGTTGCGTTTCCCACCCCTCCTGTCTACACTGCTTTGGGACATCCCCATTGGTGAAGACTGTATGAGTGGGCGGCGACTGTCGGAGGACTTAAGAGAAAACTGAATTTTTGTAAAATCTTACCGTAAAATTCCTTTTCTCTGAGTCCCCGTCCCTCTTTTGGGGTTCTTATACACTTAACTGCTTTGATACCAGACTGAGTTGAGATGGCTATTGCAGGAGGGGTATTGGACCAGTGGGACAGCCCCCATGGGTGTGTCTATGGAAATGCTTTTGTTCTAACAAGTCTTTTGCCTAGCTACTAAGGAGAGGAAGTCAATACCCATTAGTGAAGACTGTATGAATGGGCGGTGACTGTCGGAGGACTCAGAGAAAGGAATTTTACGGTAAGATTTTACAAAAATTCAGTTTTTCTCCATTCTGGTCTGGAGCAGAATTTGGCCATGAGTACCATCTAAGGTCAAATCTCAGCCTTAGTGGTTCTTAGTAAATAGAGTCCGCCTGTGTGTGATTTAATCTCAGTATAAATACACCTACTCTGTAAAACCCTCAGAGGTTTATTTGAGAACCTTAGTTTACAAACAGCACCATGAAGACCAAGGAACACACCAGACAGTTCAGGGATAAAGTTGTGGAGATTTTTAAAGCAGGGTTAGGTTATAGATAAATATCCCAAACTTCGAATATCTCACAGAGTATCTGTTCAATCCATCATCAGAAAATGGAAACAGTATGGCACAACTATAAACCTACCAAGACATGGCCGTCCATATAAACTGACAGTCTAGACAAGGAGAGCATTAATCAGAGAAGCAGCCAAGAGGCCCATGGTAACTATGGAGGAGCTGCAGAGATCCACATCTCAGGTGGAAGAATCTGTTCACATGACAACTTTCATTTGTGCATTACACAAATTTGGAGCCTTTCTAGAAGAGTGGGAAGAAGAAAGCCATTGTTGAACGAAAGCCATAAAGAGTTCTGTTTGCAGTTTGCGAGAAGCCATGTGGGGGACACAGCAAACATGTAGAAGAAGGTACTCTGGTCAGATGAGACCAAAATTAAACTTTTTAGCCTAAAAGCAAAACACTATGTATGGTGGAAAACTAACACTGCTCATCAGCCTAAGCACACTATCCCCACCGTGAAACATGGTGAATGCAGGATCATGTTGTGGGGATGCTTTTTTTCAGCAGGGACAGGGAAGCTCATCAGAGTTGATGGGAAGATGGATGGAGCAAAATACAGGGCAATCTTAAAAAAAAAAAAAAAAACCTATTCGAGTCTGCAAAACACGAGACTGGGGCAGAGGTTCACTTTTTAGCAGAACAACCCTAAACATACAATCAGAGCTACATTGAAATAGTTTAGATCTAAGCATATTCATGTGCTAGAATGGCCCAGTCAAAGTGCAGACCTAAATCCATTTGAGAATCTGTGGTAACACTTGAAAATTCACAGACTCTCTATGCAATCTAACAGAGCTTAGCAAAGAAGAATGGGCAAAAATTTCACTCTCTAGATGTGCAAAGCTGGTAGAGAGATACCCAAAAAGACTTGTTGCTGTAATTGCAACTAAAGGTGGTTCCACAAAGTTGTGACTCAGGGGGACTGAATACAAAGGCACGCCACACTTTTCAGATATTTATTTGTAAAAAAATTTGAAAACCATTTATCATTTTCCTTTCACTTCACAATTATGTGCCACTTTGTGTTGGTCTAACCCATAAAATCCCAATAAAATACATTTACATTTTTGGTTGTAACATGACAAAATGTGGAAATTATAAGGGATGTGAATACTGCATAAGGAAGCTCTCCTAAACGTGCGCCAATTAGGAGATATTCCCTGTGTCTGCAGCATGTGACGTCACCGGCGCATGCGCTCTGAAGGAACGGTATACTCATGCCGTTCTTCAGAGCTCTGTGCCACTGCGAGTCTCCTGCGCGTGCATGCTGGCTTGAAAAGTTTACTACTGCTTTAACTAGGCATTTTCCTACAATTTCTCTGTCCTGCTCCTAAACACCCTAAGCAGATTTCCATCCTTTGCCTGGTTGTAGTAGTACATACAGTTTATCTCCTGACTGCAGCTCCCTTAAGGTCACCTTCAGGTACAATCTGCTTCTCATTTCACTATCATTAGGTGGATTTGACTACTCATCATCACAGGTACCTTTTACCAGGCATGATGCCAGCATCAGTTGTGAAATTGTTCAGGCGACTCTGTTGGCTCTTATGATCCACCCTTGGTAATCTGTTTGCTTTTATTCAATGTGTTGCCTCCCCTTAGTTGGACTGCTTTTGGATCTCTCAATGTTCCTGAATACTTGCCCCGTAATGTACGATCGAGAAAATAGTATTTTAGTCTTACCTGTAAAAGCCTTTTCTTGGTGTACGTTATGGTTCCCCACCCCTCTATTCTTACGGTCCACTGTTATCAATACTTGCCACAAAACTGAGGCATGCTGAGAGTGATAGGGGTCATACTATGGCTGTCTTTGTAGCTTTACTTCACTAGTGTCCAGTCTCCTAAAGCAACAGCATAACCCAATGTTTCTGAATACTTCTGTTCTCCTGAATGCTTTGCTCTTACAGGTAAGACCACAAAAAAAATGTTTATTTTATCTCAATTCTCAAGCAAATGGAATAGATGAATTCATTATAGTGTCAAGGTTTTTAAATGTTGTGTTTGTTCATCGTTTTAGGGAGAATAAAACCCTGAGATGTCAACTAGAACAGATGTTGCAGAAAATATCCCCCTGGGAACAAACAGAAGAACAACTAAAATCTTTTAGAATTGAACTGGAAAAAAAGACAGTATGTTATATTTTTTACTTTTTGATTAAAGTTGTTTTCTCGATTCGCTAAACATACAGCTGAACTACTAATGGTTAAACACGCTGTTGAAACTACATACATGTGGGCATATCTGCTAAAGGATTTGTAATTCTGTCCATCCAGTCCTGGGGTCTAGTGATTCCAGCACAGTTAGGTTGGTAACCTCACTTTTTTCTGCTACAGTTTTTCAGTACTGTTGGGTACTCTCCCTACTTCCAGCCTGTGAATGGATGGTGGGGGATCAGCTGCAGACAGTGGCAACTGTGCTCTCTCTTTCTATCAGCATTTTCTTTGTCTTCTAGTTGATAAAAAATGGTCTGGCCCGTCCTGTCAACACCACATCCCAAAACGTAGGCACATGAAAAACATAGGGAGCAGTGGGACTTTAATGGTGTTGGCTTCCCCTTTCAGTAAAACGCAAGATATTCAATTATATCATAAAAATTACCTTATTCAACATAGAAAATATAAAAGAATTTTGGATATAGACCAGATGATATAAAATCAAATCCAAGCAAACGCATTGCACATCATAATGAATAAATGATGGTAACACCGCCCTCAGACTAAAGGAGCCCCCCCCCCACCATTTATGAATGTGCACCCTACCCTGACTCCTTGGTCACTGGGAGACCACCTGACTGAACTTAAAGCAAGTACATATAACTCCCTCCGAGATTATAATTCAACTGTTTAAGTTAAACGAATATTGAATGTTATATACAGAGTATATCTTATGAAAGATATTTTGTATTAGTGCGTTTTTTCCTTTTGTTCTGAACCCTCTTTACAAACTTCCCTGAAGAAGCCAAAAGCCGAAAAGCTTCGAGAGGACTTTCCCATATTATTCATATTATGGTTACTGTAATATACAGCAGATCTGGATAAAAGGGGGGGGGGTCCTTTTAGTCTGTGGGTGGTGTTACCATAATTTATTCATTATGATGTGCAATGTGTTTGCTTGGATTTGATTTTATATCATGTGGTCTATGACCAAAATTCTTTTAAATTATCTATAATAAATAAACTAATTTATATGATATTATATGATATAATTGCCTATCTTGAGTCTTACTGAAGGGGGAAGGCCAACACCGTTAAAGCCCCGCTGCTCCCTATTTTTTTTGTGTTCCTTTGTCTACTAGTGCTGACCTTCCTCTTGCAGTCTGGGTTCTACTGTACAAAGCATTACAGTAAATGACTCAAGTTCAAATAGGAGAGCAGAAAGTGGTAAAAAGATGTGTGGGGAAGCCAGCTAGGAGACAGCCTAAATCCTCCAAAAGCAGCACAAATGAAAGTGTTTTCTTGATGAGTGGCAACCTTGATTGTTATACAGCTTAAAAGCTGAACACCAGGCAGATGCAAAAAACAACAGTTTTCCAAAATACTATAAACAATAAACCATTCCTGCAGTGCTCACACACAAATCCTTTGTGCAAAAATGACAGCTGTCGATAGTCATTGTATTGTTTCATTGTTATTCATGTCCTTTATTTTATGTTCATTTTTTCACAAAGGATTTGTGTGTAAGCACTGCAGACTGTTATATTTAAATGTGTGTGTGTGTGTGTTGCACACACTTGTATAAACACCCTATGACAAGCGCTTTTGGCTTGTTAAAACTGCACCACAAATGCCTACAATAGCTGGTTGCTATTGGGGTCCCCCCCCAAGACCATAAAAGACCTGCCGATAGGTACAAGGGCCTCTTTCCGACAACCCTGCCCAGTGGTTGTGGTGGTCTGCGGACAGGGGGCTTATCGGAATCTCGTAGTCCCCTTTTACAAGGGGGCTCCTGATCCTGGCCCCCCCATGTGAATGAGTATGGGGTACATTGAACCCCTATCCATTCATCCAAAAAAATAAGCGTAGTGTTACAAAAAACAGGGAGTTTTTTGACAAGTCCTTTATTCATTGAAAAATGTCCCCTTGGAGTTCTTCTTTCTCCGGTCTTCTTCTTCTGATGTCTTCTTCTTCTGATGTCTTCTTCCTCCGGTCTTCTTCCCCTGGTCTTCTCCCTCTACTGTCTTCTCTTTCCGGTAATGTCTTCTCCCTTGGTCAATGTCGTCATCGTCTTCTTCTGCTGCCACTATGCCCATAATAAAAATAAAAAATGTGGTCCTGCTCCGACGATCGCTCCCGCTGTTATGTCAGCTAAGCCGTCTGCCAACTTTTATTTAACATCACCCAGAGACCCCGCCACCTTGTGTCGTCAGCAACCCATAATGCCACGGGAGGTGACGTCACCGGGTGGCCACGCCCCATAGTTATGTAAGAGCTGGCAGCCAGCTTAGCTTGCATAACAGCGGGAGCGATCGTCGAGCAGGACTAGATTTTTTATTTTGAGCTTGTTGATGGTGGCGGCAGAAGAAGAAGTAGAAGATGACAATGACATCGGCGGAGGGAGCAGAGCCCACTGGAAGGAAAAGACCGCAGAGGGGGCAGACCGAAGGAAGAAGGTGTAGACCAGAGAAAGAAGACTTGTTGGAGTTACGACAGGGGACATTCTTTAATTACTAAAGGACTTTTCAAAAACTGTTTTTGTGTATTGTAACACTACACTTATTTTTTTGAGTGAATGGGTAGGGGTAAAATGTACCCCTATACTCATTCACATAGGGGGGGCCGGGATCTGGGGGCCCCCTGTTAAATGGGGCTTCCAGATTCCGATAAGCCCCCTGCTCGAAGACCCCCACAATCACCAGCTAGGGTTTTCGGGACAAGGCCTTTTTCCCCATAAATATCAGCGCAGAGCCCCCCTGCCCTAAAGCACCCACCCCTACATTTTCAAGGGAATGTGGCCTGGTATGGTCCAGGAGGAGAGGGGGAGGTGCTTGCTTTTCACCCCCCCCCTCCTGACCTGCCGGGCTGCATGCTCGGATAAGGGTCTGGTATAGATTTTGGGGGGGGGGGGGGGAATCCACGCTGTTTTTTTTTTTTTTTTTTTTCCATTTTTTTTTTTTTTGGCGTGGGGTTTACCTCTACAATCCATATCAGACCGAAGGGTCTGGTATGGTGTCTTGGGTGGGATTCCATGCCATTTTTATTTACATTTCGGTGTGGGGTTCCTTCCTTGAGTCCATACAAGACCCAAAGGGCCTGCTATGGACTGGGAGAGAAGGAACCCCACGCTGTTTTTTTGTTTTGTTTTTTTATATTTTTTATTTACCTGCAGCTGATTACTCATGGGTTCTTAAAGACGCAACGGCTGCCTTTCCTGCCTGCTCCTTAACAACCAGCTAAAATTCTATGTACTAATGCAAATGCGCCACAAACAGTATGCCAGTGTGGTTGCAGCGCATTGCCGTAGACTTAAATGGGAGGCGTTGAAAGGCTTCAAACGCCTCCTGACTCGAGATGAAGGCCTCAGTTTTGAAGTGAAGCGAGGCGACGCTAACACTTCATGTTTTTATAATGTGAACAGCACTGTGTCTATTGTATTTTGTGCATAGGCGTTTGAGGGGCGTTACAGCCTTATTCCAAAATGGATTAAATTCAATATTTTCCTCAAAATTCTACAAACAATACCCAATAATGACAACGTGAAAGACGTTTGTTTGAAATCTTTGTAAATATATTAACTACTTGCCTTCTGTGCACTTAAACACCCTTCCCATCCAGGCCAATTTTCAGCTTTCAGCGCTGTCACACTTTGAATGACAATTGCGCGGTCATGCTACACTGTACCCATATGAAATTTTTATCATTTTTTTCACACAAATAGAGCTTTCTTTTGGTGGTATTTAATCACCTCTGGGTTTTTTATTTTTTACAAAAAAAAAGAATAAAGACAAAAAATTTTGAAAAAAAAAAAAAGTTTTTCTTATTTTCTGCGAGTAAATTTTGATAATAAATTTTTCTCCTTCACTGAAGGGCGCTGATGAGGCGGCACTGATGGGCACTGATAGGCTGCACTGATGGGCACTGATGAGGTGGCACTTATGGGCACTGATGAGGTGGCACTTATGGGCACTGATGAGGAGGTACTAATATGCCGCACTGATGAGCACTGATAGGCGGCACTGATAGGCGGCACTGAGAGTCGGCACTGATGAGCACTGATAGGCGGCACTGCTGGGCACTGATAGGCGGCACTGCTGGGCACTGATAGGCAGCACTGCTGGGCACTGAGAGGTGGCACTGCTGGGCACTGATAGGCAGCACTGCTGGGCACTGACAGGTGGCACTGCTGGGCACTGAGAGGCGGCACTGAGAGGCGGCACTGATGGGCACTGGCGGATGGCACTGGACACTGACGGGTGGCACTGATGAGCGGCACTGATGGGCAGCACCATCAGTGCCCACACTCAGTGCCCATAGTGCTGCCAGTCAGTGCTCATCAGTGCCTAGATGAGCAGGCACTGATGGGCACTGACTAGCAGCACTATGGGCACTGATTGTGGGCATTGATTGGGGGGCACTGATGGCGGGCACTGTGGGCACTGATGGGGGGGCACTGTGTGTGTGTTTTTACCTTTGTGTAATCAGGGCACTGGTGATCGGTGCCCTGATTACATCGCTGTGTCCCCGGCGCTGTGAGGCTCCCCCTCCTTCCTCACACTGCAGGCTCCGTGTGAGGAAGGAGCGCCGGCGATGAGAGATGATCTCATATGTTTACATATGAGATCATCGCTCATTGGACGGCCAGATCACGTGGTGAATGGCCGCTGTGATTGGCCATTCACCACGATCTGTGATCGGCCGTGTCCAAGGGACACGGCCGACACAGATTTTCCCCGCAGCGCGCTCGCGGGAGCGCGCTGGGGGCGTGTCACTGGGAGGCCGTTTAAAAACGGCCTCCCGAAAATTCGAGTCCGCGCTGCAGCCGTATATAGGCTGTAGCGCGGATGGCAAGTGGTTAAAAATAAAAAACGGATTAAAATTCACATTTACATAAGTATTCACAGCCTTTGCCATGACACTCAAAATTGAGCTTAGTTTGTAGGTGTGTTCCCGCTATGTTCCTAAAGGTGAGTGCCACATCCTGATTAATGAAGCATATTGTGGAGAATCCCCTAGGGGTGGGACTTTATAGGCCACTCGAGAAAGAGTAAAAATTGTTTTTAAATATAATAAATGTTTTATTGATATAACCAAAAAAAAATATATGAAGAAAAAAGCACATACAAAATATGTTCAATAGTACAATAAAATTTGGCAAAACTGATGTTTTGAGCTTAGGTGCATCTTGTTTCCACTGATCATCCTTGATGTTTCTACAACTTGATTAGAGACCACCTGTGGTAAATTCAGTTGATTTGACATGATTTGGAAAGGCGCACACTTGTCTATATGAGGTCTTAAAGTTAACAGTGCATGTCAGAGCACAAACCAAGTCATAAAGTCCCAAGAAATTGTCTGTATACCTCCGAGGCAAGATTGTATTGAGGTACAGATCTGGGGAAGGGTACAGAAACATTTCTAGAGCATTGAAGGTCTTAATAAGCGCAGTGACCTCTGTCGTTTGTAAATGAAAGAAAAAGTTTGGAACCGCCAAGACTCTTCCAGGTGTGGGCCGGCTGGCCAAACTGAGCGATTGGGGGAGAAGGGCTTTAGTCAGGGAGGTGACCAAGAGCCCGATAGTCACTCTGACAGAGCTCCAGTGTTTCTCTGCAGAGAGAGGAGAACCTTCCAAAAGTACAAGCATCTCTGCAGCACTCCACCAATCAGGCCTGTATGGCACAGACGGAAGCCACTCCTCTGTAAAGGCACATGACAGTCCGCGGAGAGTTTGCCAAAAAGCACCTGAAGGACTCTGACCATGAGAAACAAAATTCTCTGGTCTGATATAAAAAATATTAAAGCGGAATTCCATCCAAAAGTGGAAGTTCCGCTTCATGTAATCCTGACCTCCTGACTTGCCACATTTTACATGTAATTTTTTTTGGGGGGGGGGGGGGTGAGCCGGTACCTAGTTTTGACAGGTGCCCACTCCCACTTCCGCTCGGGCCTCCTAGGTGGATCGAGCGGAATTTCCCCTCTCCCCCTCCCTCCCTACAATCTTCTGGAACATGTCACAGATCCCCGAAGATTGCCCAGCCATTCAGGATGCGCAGCATGTCTCACGCATGTGCAGTGCGCACCAGACTGTGAAGCCACAAACTGTCACAGCTGGGTGCCCACACTAGTGATGTTGAGGAGAGGGAAAGAACCGAGGCTTCAGGCAGCCGCATCGCTTGATCATGAGACAGGTGAGTGTGTTTATTAACTTCCTCGCACTCGAATTTTCGGGAGGCCGTTTTTAAACGGCCTCCCAGAAGCAGGCTCCCTGCGCGCTCCCGCGAGCGCGCATCGGGGAGAATCTGTGTCTGCCGTGTCCCTTGGACACAGCCAATCACAGATCGTGGTGAATGGCCAATCACAGCGGCCATTCACCACGTGATCGGACCATCCAATGAGAGATGATCTCATATGTAAACAGATGAGATCATCTCTCATCGCCGGCGCTCCTTCCTCACACAGAGCCTGCAGTGTGAGGAAGGAGGGGGAGCCGTCAGCCGCCGGGGACACAGAGACATGTAATCAGGGCACTGATCACCAGTGCCCTGATTACTAAAAGGTAAAAAAACATACAAATTGCCCCCCACAGTGCCCACCATCAGTGTCCCCCATCAATGCCCACAATCAGTGCCCATAGTGCTGCCAGTCAGTGCTCATCAGTGCCTGCTCATCTAGGCACTGATGAGCACTGACTGGCAGCACTATGGGCACTGAGTGTGGGCACTGATGGTGCTGCCCATCAGTGCTCATCAGTGCCGCCCATCAGTGCTCATCAGTGCCACCTGTCAGTGTCCATCAGTGCCATCCGCCAGTGCCTATCAGTGCCGCCTATCAATGCCGCCTATCAATGCCGCCTATCAGTGCTCATCAGTGCGGCATATTAGTACCTCCTCCTCAGTGCCCATAAGTGCCACCTCATCAGTGCCCATCAGTGCCGCCTCATCAGCGCACATCAGTGAAGGAGAAAAATGTATTTCTCTTACGTCCTCCGACAGTCGCCGCCATCTTCATATTCGTCACAATGGGGTATTAGACTTTGCTCCGTAGGAGTAGCTAGGCAACAGAATATGTTAACATTAAAGCTTTTAACATATCCCACCCCCAGGGGGTGGTCCCCTCAGTCAATACCCTCCTACTTCCTGTATCCATATCTCAGTTTCAATGTCTAGCTTGTCAGGAGTAGCTGGATGTCTCTATGCTGGGGCATTTTGTCTCAGCCTTTCTCTTCTTTTTTTGATTTTTGTTTGAGTTTTTTCTCTCTCTTTACTTAGCTGTTCTTTTTGTCAGCTTTAGTTAGTTCTTCTGATGAAGAGGATTCGTTCGGGCTGGGTCTCGGGCTGATCCCCCTGGTCGCAGGTTGTGGGTCAGTGGCTTCCCAGCCTGCCATCGAGCGTTCAGTCAGGTAACGCTCCTGACACAATGAACGACCCATCCCTGTTCGGTGCAGGGATGCTATGGTGAGGTGGCTACCTCACTGGACGCTGTGCGGTTTCTCAACCCCAGTTTTTCTGCGTCCTGACTGCGACTCTCCCTGTCACATGTGCAGTGGCTTGTTCGCCTGTGCGGGTTCCCCACGCCATCTAGGAGGTAAGTGTATCTGTGTGGGGACCTGTCTGTTTGGGGGGGTGTCAGTCTGGGACTGTGTAACCTGCCTCTGTTCACACTGTTAAGCTCCCTATCTCTCTGGCTGCATGCTGTGGGCTGCAAGGGGGGGGGGGGCTGTGCTGCACTATCTGTGTCAGACTGTGGATGTGTGACAGGCTGTGTGCTGTGGGGCATGATGTTTCATGTTTGGGCACATACAGCGATCGCTGCGGCGGTCCGCCATGTTTTTTTACTATGCTGTGGTGTATGTTCTGCGGTCCTCACTGTAGTGGAGGAGCGGCGTTTTCGGCGCCAAACGGCGCCATTTTGGCTGCGCTCGCTCCGGCCGCATGATTACACTGCAGGCGGCCATTTTCTTGTAGCCTTCCATAGGCTTTCATAGAGCGCCCTGAGTTTCATCACTTCCTTTTCCCTGGGCGCACCGATCGAGGCGGCAGCAGCAGTGGTCTCTCCAGGTTTTTATCCTCTCTTCTTCCTATATCCTTGCCTGAGTTAAGTTTTATCCCTGTGGGGGTCTCATTGTGCTAGTATGTGTGTGCGGTGGGCTGCGCTCGCCGCGCTTGTTAAAGGGGCAGTTAACCCTTTATTCTCCAGCATTTTTTTGGGGCAATAGATTCTCAGGAAGGCAAATTTCCTGCCACTCTGGTGGGAAGCCAAGGGACTGCTGTTTCCCCCCCAGGGGGGGATTTGGCTGCGGTGGTGGCTAACCTTGCTGCTCAGGTGCAAATGCTTGTGGCTGCTCAGTCTGCAAAAAGGCCCAGAGTTTCAATTTCCTCTGATTCAGAGGGTGATGGTGATGGGGCTGCTATGGCTGGGGTCTCCTTATCAGGGTCCCGTTCCTCCCTGGATCTCGTGGGGTCCGAGGTGGAGGCTGAGGTTGAAGGGGTTGATAATTCCCCCCCTGGCTCGCCTGAAGAGCTTGCAATCATGGATGAATTGGTTGCTTCTATAAAACAAACGCTGCGTTTGCAGGATGAGCTGTGTCCTCCCGCTGCCTTGGCGGCTTATGGGACGCAGAAAAGACGCAAGACATCGCAGGTCTTTCCCTGCACTGATGATTTTCAGCGCGCTGTTAAGGAACAATGGCGCAATTTACGCAAGCCTTTTGCTGTGCCAAGTAGGTTCAAGCAGCGTTATCCTTTCACGCCTACTACTGATGAACGGTGGTGTGTACCTCCTCCGGTGGATCACGCGATCGCAGTTTTGAATAAGTCCACTGCGATTCCTGCAGAGGATTCTCCGGTGTTCCGAGATGCCACGGATAGGAGACTGGAGTCTCTTGCCCGTCATACTTATTCTGTTACGGGCTCGATGCTAAAAGCTCTGTTTGCCTCTCTTATGGCAGCCCAGGCTGTCGCGAGTTGGACGCAGGTGCTTAGGCGCGTCCTGGTGGCTGATTCGGCCTCACCGGCGACGTTGGATATGGTGGATCAAATCCATCAGGGTGTCATGTATTTGTGTGATGCGGACTTGGATTTAGTGCCGTTGGCTGCACGTGTACACAGCGTGGCGGTGTTGTCTCGCCGCCTGGTTTGGTTAAAGTGTTGGTCTGTGGACCAATGTTCGCGCAAGACCTTAGCCAATCTGCCTTATGATGGATCTCGCCTTTTTGGAGAATCCTTGGATACGTTGATAAAGGGGATCACGGGTGGTAAGAGCACGCTCTTGCCCCACTTCCCCAAGGCTAAGGCGGCTCCTGGTAAGAAGCATGCTAATTTTCGGCCTTCTCAGGGGTCCTTTCGTGCCTTTCGGTCGCACTATAAGGGCAAACCGTTCAAGGCTCCCAAAAGAAGCCGTGGTCAGGTAAGCAGAAGTCCGGACAGTCCGGACCCGCTGCCCATAACAATGCCGCCTGAAGGGACGCCCTCATCCAGTTCTGGGGTGGGGGGACGCTTGCTCGGTTTTCTTCAACCCTGGCTGGCCTGTGTTCGGGACAGGTGGGTTCAGGAAATCGTTCAATCTGGCTACAAGATTGAGTTTCTCTCCCGGCCGGAGAGCAAATTCTTTCCCTCAAATCTTCAACTGTCTCCGGAGCGTTTGCGGGATCTGCACCTAGCGGTGCGGGACCTGAGGGCTCAGGGAGTGGTGGTTCCGGTTCCTCATCAGGACAGATTTCGGGGGTTCTATTCCAATCTGTTCACCGTGCCCAGGAAGGAGGGCAAGGTTCGTCCAATTCTGGACTTGAAGGCTCTGAACCGCTTTGTGCGGGTTCGCAAGTTCCGCATGGAATCCCTGCGGTCGGTGGTGGCTGCCCTGGTTCCGGGAGAATTCATGGCCTCCATCGATTTGATGGATGCGTACCTTCACATCCCGATTTTCGAAGGTCACCAGAGGTACCTTCGATTCGCTATTGTGGAGGATCACTACCAATTCGTGGCGTTACCTTTTGGTCTCGCTTCGGCTCCGCGGGTTTTCACCAAGGTGCTTGCGCCGGTTCTGGCTTTGTTGAGAGCCCAGGGCATCTCTGTCCTGGGGTATCTGGGCGATATTCTGGTTCGGTCTGCGACCAGCCAGGGTCTGGAGAAGGACCTGTCCGTCACGTTGCAAACTCTACAGGAGTTTGGTTGGACGATAAATTTTCCAAAGTCGACGCTGGGTCCGTCGGTTCGGCTTCCCTACCTGGGAATGATCCTGGACTCGGTCCAGGCGAAGGTCTTCCTGCCAGACTACAAACTCAGGACTCTTCAGGAAGAAGTCAGGTCCCTCAGGGACGTTCCGTGCTCGTCGCTCCGGACGTGCATGAGATGTCTGGGGTTGATGGTCTCGGCTTTCGAGGCGATTCCCTTCGCCCAGTTTCACACGCGAGGTCTCCAAGCGGAGATCCTGTCCAGGTGGGACGGGCGACCACAATCTCTGGATCTCCAAATTTCGTTGAGCCATCGCACCAGAAGGGATCTTCTGTGGTGGCTCCAGTCCCCGACGGTGTCAGGGGGCATGTTCTTTCTTTCGTCCTCTTTCATGGACGGTGATCACCACGGATGCCAGCCTGTCGGGCTGGGGTGGTGTTCTGGGCGTTCTGTCCGCCCAGGGAACTTGGTCGGAGGGGGAGTCCTCCCTTCCGATCAACATTCTGGAATTGCGTGCGATAAATTTCTGCCTTCGACGTTGGATGGACAGGCTGCAGGGCCGTCCGGTTCGGGTGCAGACGGACAATGCCACGGCGGTGGCCTACATCAACCACCAAGGGGGCACCAGGAGTGCCCGTGCGGCTTGGGAAGTAGCCGACATTCTGTCTTGGGCCGAGACTCCCGTCCCGGCGATATCGGCAGTTCACATTCCGGGGGTGGAGAACTGGCAGGCGGATTATCTTGAGCCGCCAGACCCTGGACCAGGGGGAATGGTCTCTCCACCCGGATGTCTTTCAGAAGTTGTGCGCAAAGTGGGGTCTTCCAGATGTGGACCTGTTCGCGTCTCGTCTGAACAACAAGGTGAAAAGGTTCGTGGCAAGGACGCGCGATCCTCGGGCAGACGCGTCAGACGCGTTGGTAGCTCCGTGGCATCAGTATCGACTGATGTATGTGTTTCCACCGATTCAATTGCTGTCCAGGTTCCTTTGCAGGTTGCACTCGGAACACAGCACGGTGATTCTTGTGGCTCCGGACTGGCCTCGCCGGTCCTGGTACGCAGACCTCGTGAATCTGGCGGTCGACGCCCCGTGGCGTCTGCCTCTTCGAGACGATCTCCTGTCTCAAGGGCCGATATTCCATCCTGCTTTACAGTCGCTGGCTTTGACGGCCTGGCTGTTGAGACCGAGGTCCTGAAGGATAGGGGTCTCTCCCCTGAAGTCATTCACACTTTGATCAACGCGAGGAAGTCTTCCTCGGGGAAGGTCTATTACCGTACTTGGAAGGCCTATTTTGCCTGGTGTGAGTCCAGGGGGTTTTCACCTCGCACATACTCGGTTTCTAGAGTGTTGTCCTTCCTTCAAACGGGTGTGGACCAGCGTTTGGCGCTGGCTACGGTCAAGGGTCAGGTGTCTGCTCTGGCCGTTTCTTTTTCAACTTCCTGTGGCTTCTAACTCCTTGGTTGGCACTTTTGTTCAAGGAGTGCGACATCTGGTCCCTCCTAGGAGGGAACCTCTGCCTCCTTGGGACTTGAATCTCGTTCTATCTGTGTTACAACATGCTCCTTTTGAACAGATCAGGGAGATCTCGTTGGCTATGTTGTCCAAGAAGGTCGCCTTTTTGGTGGCGATCACTTCGGCTTGCAGAGTGTCGGAGCTGGCGGCCTTGTCCTGCAAGTCTCCGTATCTGGTCATTCACTTGGATAAGGTGGTCTTGCGACCTAATCCTTCCTTTCTTCCGAAGCGAGTTTCGGAGTTTCATCTCAATGAGGACATTGTCTTGCCTTTGCCTTCGCTTTGCTCGAAGCCTAAACATCCGAAGGAGGTGCGGTTGCACTCTTTGGATGTTGTTCGGGCGATTAGGGTTTACCTTAAATCGACTGAGTCTTTTTCGCAAGACGGATTCTTTGTTTGTCCTTCCAGAGGGTCCTCGGAAGGGCATGGCGGCGTCGGCTTCTACCATCGCCAAATGGATCAGACAGACCATTGAACAGGCATATGCTTTGAAGGGGAAAGTTCTCCCTATGCCTGTGAAGGCGCACCCTACTAGATCTCTGAGTACGTCTTGGGCCTGTCGTCATGGGGCTTCTGTGGCCCAGGTGTGTAAGGCGGCGACCTGGTCGACCGTGCACACTTTCACAAAATTCTACAGAGTGGATGTTCAGGCATCGACAGATGCTTCCTTTGGCCGCAAGGTTCTTAGTGTGGCAGTTCCTTAGGGTCCCTTGTTTTGGACCCAAGGCTGTTTGGGATACGTTTTTTATCCCTGGGTTATTTGTTTTTCCTGGGTTGTTGCTCCTGTTGAGCACACTTTTTTTCATGTTGCCCAGCTGGTTTGCTTCCTTTGGTAAGGTTCCTTTCTCTGATGTGGTGACTGCGTTGCCTTTAGGCGCGGCTGTGTTTCCCACCCCTCATGTTTGCAATGCTTTGGGACGTCCCCATTGTGACGAATATGAAGATGGCGGCGACTGTCGGAGGACGTAAGAGAAAACGGAATTTTTGTAAAATCTTACCTGTAAAATTCCTTTCTCTGAGTCCTCCGACAGTCGCCGCCCCCGCCCCTCTTTTGGGGTTTGGTTGTATACTCTACTGCTATTCCACTGAAACTGAGATATGGATACAGGAAGTAGGAGGGTATTGACTGAGGGGACCACCCCCTGGGGGTGGGATATGTTAAAAGCTTTAATGTTAACATATTCTGTTGCCTAGCTACTCCTACGGAGAAAAGTCTAATACCCCATTGTGACGAATATGAAGATGGCGGCGACTGTCGGAGGACTCAGAGAAAGGAATTTTACAGGTAAGATTTTACAAAAATTCAGTTTTTCAAAATTTACTCGCAGAAAATAAGAAATTTTTTTTTTTTTTTTTCAAAATTTTCTGTCTTTATTCTTTTTTTTTGTAAAAAATAAAAAACCCAGAGATGATTAAATACCACCAAAAGAAAGCTCTATTTGTGTTAAAAAAATTTCATATGGGTACAGTGTAGCATGACCGCGCAATTGTCAGTCAAAGTGTGACAGCGCTGAAAGCTGAAAATTGGCCTGGATGGGAAGGGTGTTTAAGTGCACAGTAGGCAAGTGGTTAAACACAGAAACGGCTGTAACGCCCCTTGAATTTCATTGG
Source organism: Pelophylax lessonae (assembly GCF_965119305.1). Lineage (NCBI taxonomy): Eukaryota > Metazoa > Chordata > Amphibia > Anura > Ranidae > Pelophylax > Pelophylax lessonae. Next base: position 254,648,553 of record NC_138772.1, on the reverse strand, counting down.
CCTGAATCAAAAGCGTCATATCTGGAGGAAACCAGGCACCGCTCATCACCTGGCCAATACCATCCCTACAGTAAAGCATGGTGGTGGCAGCATCATGTTGTGGGAATTTTTTCAGCAGCAGAAACTGGGAGACTAGTCAGGATTGCCGGAAAGATGAATGCAGGAATGTACAGAGACACCCTTTATGAAAACCACTCCAGAGTGCTCTTGAACTCAGACAGGGGTGAAGGTTCATCTTCCAAGAGGACAATGACCCTAAGCACATCGCCAAAATAAGCCAGAGCCCAGACTTGAACCCGGTTGAACATATCTGGAGCGATCTGAAAATGGCTGTGCATCGACGCTCACCATCCAATCTGTTAGCGCTTGAGAGGTCGTGCAAAGCATAATGGGAGAAACTGCCCCAAAATAGGTGTGCCAAGTTTGTAGCATCATACTCAAAAAGACTGGAGGCTGTAATTGGTGCCAACGGTGCTTCAACAAAGTATTGAGCAAAGGCTGTGAATACTTGCATACATGTGATTTTTTTTTAGTTTTAATAAATTTGCAAAGATTTCAAACAAACTTCTTTCAGGTTGTCATTTTTGGGTATTGTTTGCAGAATTTTGAGGAAAGTATTGAATTTAATCCATTTTGGAATAAGGCTGTAACATAACAAAATGTGGAAAAAGTGAAGCGATGTGAATACTTTCCGGATGCACTGTATCTCAAGAAGTATTATCACTTCTGTCCATTTTACTTTTGTAGGCTAGGAACCAACCCCCCCCCCCCCCCCCAATATGCTATGATGAAGAGGAAAAGGGGAGCTAAAGAGCTATTTAGTTTTCCTAACAAACTTCCTGTCCCAGAGGGACAATGCTGCTTTTCTACGAATGTGGTGCAGTGAGTGAGCATTGACAGGAAGAGTATTCCTAGCAGAATCACCAGGTGATAAAAAAGGGGGGAAAAAAACCCTGGAAAAATAGAACATCAATGCAGGCACCAAATCTGACTGGTGGGCTGCAATATATTAAATGTTAGTTCTTTTATTTTGTTATACTTTTAAGAATGAAAAACCTTGCAGATCCTAACCTTTAAATCTTTAGATCTGTGTATAAGATGAAAAAAATGTTCTGACTGGAGTAAAGTGTCACTAAATCCACATCATAAACTATCAATAAATGCTGTATTTACATGCTGTTCATACTCAGTCACTATGGGATTTGTTTTTTGTATTATGCACAAAACCTGGATGATCCTGCTGCTCCTCATCTCCACCTTCTGTTCATGTCCCTAATTCAGCTAAGGATTTTGCAGCTGTGGTGGCAACACTGCACATGCTAAGTTTTCAGTGAGTTTCTATGCTGAGCAAATTCTACTCATCACATCTGAGCAGTCCATGTGACTATAGTCACAAATGTGGGTGTATACACAGTGTTAAATGACAGCCCACTCCCTCCCTCCTCCATGCCCACTAACTAGTTAAAAACAATGGTGTGGGATATTATATGTAGATTGATGGATTCATTTCACCTAAAATGATCACATTTTGTTGCTTTGCAACCTGAAATGAAGACAGACAGTTTTTGTTTTATCCAGCTGTATGTACTTTAAATTATAACATCCAAGTAAAAGATATATCACCACCACCAACATGTCAGAAATGTCTTTTTTTTTTCATTCAAAAACAGAATCGGAGTTGAAAAAAGGATCACCCCCCTTATGTCAGTATTTTGTTGAACCACCCTTTGCTTTAACCACTTTACCACCGGAGGATTTTGCTGTCTTATGTCCAGGCCACTTTTTTGCGATTCGGCACTGTGCAAATTTAACTGACAATTGCGCGGTCGTGCGACGCCGTACCCAAACGAAATTTACGTTCTTTTTTTCCCACTAACAGAGCTTTCTTTTGGTGGTATTTTATCACCTATGCGATTTTTACTTTTTGCGCTATAAACAAAAAAAGAGCGTAAATTTTTAAAAAATCAACAATATTTTTCAAATTTTTTTATATGAAACCCCCCCCCCCCCCAAAAAAAATGTAAAAATCAAATTTTTTTTAAAATTTTTGGCCAATTTGTTTTCTGCTACCTATGTTTGGTTAAAAAAAATCACAATAAGCGTATTTTGATTGGTTTGCGCAAAAGTTATTGCGTTTACTAACTAAGGGAAAGATTTCTGTCATTTTTGGTGTTTTTTTTTTTTAACGAGTAATGGCGACGAGCTGCAATATTTTTTTTTTTTTTTTTTTGCGGGACTGCGACATAGCGGCTGACCAGACCCTTGACTGACATTTTTGACACTTTTGGGGGTACCAGTGACATTACTACAGTAATCAGTGCTATAAATATGCACTGTTACTGTAAAAATGACACTGGCAGGGAAGGGGTTAATTTTATTGGAGAGGGAGGGGTTAATGTATGCCTTGTGCTTACTAACGTGTGTGGGGGGAGGTGACTGAGTGACACAGGGACAGATCGCATGTTCAGCTATGCTGAACCCTGCAATCTGTCACTGTTTGTCACTTAGGAGAACCTCCCGCTTTGTTTACACAAGCGGGCGGATCTCCAGACTCGATTCTCCGACGATCGGGGAAGAGCGGCGGCAATCGCCGCTGCTCCTCCCCTGGCCGGACTCCCGCTGTGACTGAAAACAGCGGGAGCGAGCCTCCGGCGGCGTGCGAGCGCCGCCCACAAGGGGAGGAGTCCAGCGACGTAGGTCTACGTCGCTGGACGGAATCGAGCCACTTTGCCGCAGTACAGTCCCAGTGACTGGTCGGCAAGTGGTTAATTACATCCTTTAGTCTTTTGGGATATGTCTCTACTAATTTTGCACATCTAGACTTTGCAATCTTTGCACACTCTTCTTTGCAGAACTGCTTAAGTCAAGTTAAATTTGATGGTGACCGTTTGTGGACTGAAATCTTGAAGTCATTCCATAGATTTTAAATGGGATTTAAGTTCGGGCTCTGACTAGGCCATGCAAGGCCTTTTTCTCCTTCTCCTTCAACTGTGTGGTAATTTTTGCTGTGTGCTTTGGGTTATTGTCATGTTGGAAGGAAAACCTCCTTCCCATTGACAACTTTCTGGCAGAGGGCAGCAAATTTTCCTCAAGAATTTGATGGCATTTATGTTATATCTTTCACTTGGATGTTAAAAGTTGCACTGAGTAAATACACCTGGTTAAAACTAAAAATGTGTCTGTCTTCATTTCAGGCTGCAAAGCAACAAAATGTTATCTTAAAAGGGAGTAATTCTTTGTCATGCAAATATAAAAAGGGTATAAAAATCTAAAACGGTTTATTGATATCGATTATATGTTTTACTCATAATTTTACATATATTTTATTTATTTTGAACATGTGACCAGTAGCAGAGGACTAGAAGCTCCTGCTTTTGTTTCCCTGCAGACAGGCTGGGAAAGATCTGGGTCATGTGATCGCTGTATATCGATTAGAAAAAAAATGTATTTTTGTCTCATCGTAAAATCCTTTTCTCTGAGGTTCACTGATGGACATAGCTCCATGTCTTTTTAGACTCTTGGGCTTATTCTGCACTCTCTTCAGGAGTAGGACTAGAAACAATTTTGGCTACGCCCCTGAGGCAGTCCTAGGGGGTATAATATCACTTCCTGCTCTAGGACTGTAACAAGCAGTGTCAGAAGACTACATAACTCAACTTAAACAAAGGGGCGGGTGCTGTGTCTGTCAGTGAACCTCAGAGAAAAGGATTTTACGGTAAGAGAAAAATCCATTTTTTTTTCTCTTTCATTCACCGACAGACACAGCTCCATGTCTTCTTAGACATGGGATGTCCCAAAGCAGTGTCAACATGAGGGGGTGGGAAAAACACAGCATTACATATAATTCGAAACAAGGACTAAACAGAGCCAACCAGGTAAAAGCAGGAGCTCACCACCAGGAAAAAATACACCCTTAGGAGTCTGAAACCACAGCCTGCAAAACTTTGCGGGCGAACGCAGCATCTGCAGATGCAAGTACATCCACCTTATAAAACTTTGTGAATGTGTGTACAGATGACCACGTAGCTGCCTTGCACAGTTGAACCACTTACGCCCGATGACGGAAGGCCCGGGAGGCACTAAGCGCCCTCGTAGAATGCGCCTTGACAGGGAAAGGAGGAACCTGACCCTTCATGGAATAGGCCTGAACCACTGTCTGCCTGATCCATCTGGAAATAGTCGCAGCAGAAGCGGCCTGCTCCTTTTGAGGTCCATCCGTAAGAACAAAGAATCGGATTTCCGAATCAAATCAGTCGCCGACAGGTACACCCTTATTGCCTGAACTACATCCAAGGAATGTAGAGCAGTTTCTTTAGGGTGTTTTGGCCTAGGACATAAAGAGTGCAACACAATATCTTCAAATGAAACCCGAAGATGACCTTAGGAAGGAACGCCTGATAGGGTCGTAACACCACTTTGTCCTTGTGAGCCACCAGGTAAGGCGGCCGACAGGACAATGCAGCCAACTCCGACACCCTATGAGCAGAAGTAATATCGACCAAAAAAGGCCACCTTCTGTGACAGTTAGCAGAGGGAGTTCACAAATATTTTCAAAGGAGGCTTTTAAAGTACTGACAGTACCAAATTGAGATCCAACAGAGGTACCAGGGGTCGCACCTGAGGAGCCAGATGGCGAACCCCCTGCACAAAAGTGTGAACCAAGGACTTCGCTGCCAAGGGCCTTTGGCAAAATATGGCTAAAGCGGAAATCTGGCCCTTGATGGTGCCCAGAGCCAAACATTGATCTACACCTAATTGTAGAAACTCCAACAGGCGAGACACAGAAAAGTAAACAGGGGAACCTCCCGATACTCACACCAAGTAATGTACACCTTCAAAACTTGATGATAAACCTTCCTAGAAGTAGATTACCTAGCTTTCAACAGAGTAGGAATCACCGACTCTGACAGTCTTCTATTCTTCAGCACCTGGCTTTCAATAGCCATGCCAATAAAGCCAGTGACTGTAAAGCAGGATGGAAGATTGGTCCCTGAGACAGAAGATCTTCCCTGAGAGGAAGTTTCCAAGGAACATCTGTTACTAGCCTTACCAGGCCTGTGTACCAAGACCAGCAAGGCCAGTCTGGCGCCTACAGAATGACTGGAACCCCTTCCACCTGGATTTTGCGTAGCAGTCTCGACAGAAGTTGTATTGGAGGAAAAGCGTAAATCAGATGATACTGACCCCAGAGGGCCACCAGGGCGTCTGCGGCCTTGGCCAGAGGATCCTGGGACCTTGACATGAACCTCTGCACCTTCTTTTTGAAACGGGAGGCCAACAGGTCCACATCGGGAGTCCCCCACCAGAGACACAGTTGAAGAAACACCTGCGAATGGAGAGACCATTCTCCCTGATCCCACGTCTGCCGACTGAGATAATCCAGTTGCCAATTATCTTTCTCCCCCGGAATGTGCACAGCAGAGAGGGCCGGAACATATCGTTCTGCCCACCCTAAGATGCCGGCTACTTCCCGGGCCGCCAGGGCACTTCTTGTGCCCCCTTGATGATTGACATATGCCACAGCTGTAGCATTTTCCGATTGTATCCTCACCGGGCATCCCTGCAGACGATCCGTCCACTGAGATAGACAAAGCCTGATCGCCCAAATCTCCAGGATGTTGATCGGCAGACTGGACTCCTCGAGTCCAAACACCTTAAACCAAGTATACGCCCAGGACACATCCCCACTCAGACTGACTGGCATCTGTGGAAATCACTGTCCAATACAGGGGAAGAAAGGACTTCCCCCAGGTGAAGCGCCGGAGAGCGGAGCCACTATATCAGAGACCCTCTCGTACCCCGGCTCAACAGGATCTAGTGACTGTGGATCCTTGTTCAATTTGGCAAGAATCTTCCTTTGCAGAGGTCTGGTATGGAACTGAGAAAACGGAACCACCTTGAAGGTGGAGACCATCAGACCCAGCACTTGCATGCAAGTCCTGGGTGACGACCAGTGGTTGGACAACATGAGCCGAATTGCATCCTGCACCTTCAGTAGTTTCACCTGTGGAAGAAACACCCGGGCCGAGGTTGAATCCGGCGTCAGACCCAAGTAGTCATGTTTGGTGGACGGAGTCAGAGCCGATTTCTGAAAATTTAGTGTCCATCCGGACTCGTCTAGAGTTCGCACAGTATTGTCCAGATCAACTTCTAGAGCCGGTGAAGACTCTGCACGCAGAAGCAGATCGTCTAGGTAGCCTAGTACCGCGATCCCCTTCTGCTGGAGCAAGGCCAACACCAGGGCCAACACTTTTGTGAACACCCGAGGAGCTGAAGCGAGAGGGTAACGCCACAAATTGATAGTGTTCCTCGCCCATGGCAAGTCCAAGTGAAGAAAACGCTGGTGCCCGACATATATTGGAATATGAAGGTAAGCGTCCTTGATATCGATAGAAGCCAAAAGATCCCCTTGATCAAGGAATGCCACTACCATGCGAATAGACTCCATCCAAAATTTCTGAACCCGCACAAAGTGGTTCAGAGCTTTGAGGTCCAAGATCGGGCGAACCTTGCCTTTCTTCCTGGGAACGGTAAACAGATTTGAAAAACAAAACCTTGAAAATGTTCTGAATCTGGAACAGGCACAATAACTCCTTGTCCTAACAGGTCTTGCACTGCCCCCTAAAGGCCCTGCAGCCCATCGCGAGACAGGCGTAAGTTGGAAGGAAGGAAAACAAAACTCAATCTTGTAACCGAACCAAATCCACTCGTAGACCCATTTTTCCTGAATGAGCAGGGTCCACAGGTCCGGAAAGAAACAAAGACCTCCCCAACCCCAAATACAGGTGAGAGCACCCCTTCGGGCAGAGGAAGGCTTGTCTACGGAAGCAAAAGGGCCCGCTTTTGACTTACCATTACAGGGTCTCTTGGAGCCGCCTGCGAAAATACAGGTGGATCTTGAACCCTTTTCCTGCAATCCAGTCGGACGATAGGGCCGCTTGTGAGCTGAGAAAATAGGACTACAATTATGACGAGGTTCCTTGCCCCTAGCAACCTGCGGAAGTAAAGTACTCTTACCTCCCGTAAGGCCCTTAATAATCTCCTCCATAGAAGCACCGAACAAACTTAGGTCAAAGGTAGGTCAGTCAGCACCTTTTTAGAAGCCTGGGCAGCCGACCAGTCCTTCAACCAAATCATGTGGCGAAGGATCACTGCTGTCACAGATAGCCAAGGAGCTGCATCCAAAGAGGCTTTGCAAACATACTGTAGCCCCTGAATCAACTGATCCGCCAGCCAAGGAGTATGTTGATCCCCTTCCAGAGCTTGTCGTAAAATTTTTGCCCATTCCGTCTGGGATACCAAGGTGATAGCAAGCGATGGACTCAAAACTGAACCTGCCACGGTGAAAAGCCTCATCTCTCTTGTCCACAGGATCCTTAAAGGATGGAGAATCCTCAACTGGTAAAAGTGTGGCCTTATTTAACCTGGAAACCTGAGAGTCCACCGACCTCTGTTTTCTTCAGGAGAGACTCCACAAAGGGATATCTTCTAGCGAAACGCTTAGGTATTCCAACCATGCGTTTCGGGGATCCCCACTGACTAGCGACAATCTCGTCAAAATAGGCAGGAAAGGGGAAGATCTGTGGGTGCCACACTGCACCGGCGTCGCCGAGTCCTCCAACTCTAAAGTTTTTCGCACTGACACAATCAGTGACTCCACCAGTGCCTTTCAATGCGCGGCTGCAGTGGAAGAGGATTCATGCTCAATGTAAGAGCACTCGGGGTGCGTGGACACAGACCCAGCGGGTGGCCAAATCCACCTCACACTCCAAGGAGGCAGAGGATACAGGTGAAGGTGGGGGGCACTTCTTTCTAGGCCACCTTTGCAGGGTCATATCAACCTTTGACAAAGTGACCGCAGGACCGCATCATGGCTGCCAGGGCAGACTGAGACCCAGAGCGTCCCGCAGCTTCAAAGAGTGGGTCAGATAGTAGGGGCTCCATGGTTAACTCGGAGCCGCACTGTGCACAAGAAAAATTTTTATTTTTTTTTGTAAGAAAGAAAAAACCCCTGCACACCGCTACAGCTGAGGTACCACAAGGATCAGCGCAGCCACTGCGCTGTCTATAGCAGAGGAAGAACTGTATACCCACAGGGACTCCACCATGCACCCGGAGCTGGATCCAAAGCGCCAAACTGCCTGCCCCACTGCGATCAGGAAGCACTGACACTAGAGGCCCCCGCCATACGTCACTGCACTGGACTTCAAGAAAATGGCCGCTGTATAGAATAACATGGGAAATCCCTAAAACATGGCCGCTGGATTACACAAAAAAAGGCAGCCGAGACTGAATACAGCCATCCGTGTCGAAATGGCGGCGCCATGCGGTACCCCAGGGAATTTTTAATCTGCCAGGGGGGAGCCCCCGTGGGACCCCCGCACAGCAATAAATGCAGGCATCCCCAAAAAGGAGCTGTCAGTGGTGCACTCCCATCACCCTCCAGCCCAGCACCTAACTAACCCTCGTCCACAAAACACCCGTGCAACCTAAAGGAGGACAAAGACAGAGGGATGGGTGCAGGTGAGGGTGACCATTACAGGGAAAAACCCTGCTAAGGGGAAGGGGGAAAACATGAGGGGAGGAAGGACATGGGGGGGCTGCGTCCACCTCAGCATTTCCCAGAGAAAAGAGGGGGTACACTACTCACCACACCTTGGAATTAAGTGGGAACCACTCCCGTCAGTCCACCCCACCATCTTGGAATGAGGGGTGCTGTGGCCAGAGGTACGCTGCGACTCTGGTCGTGACCGCTGTCATGACCAGGGCTGTGCGACCTCGTGAGGTGTTTCACTCACCGGCCAACCTAGCGCGGAGCTAATAATTTGGTCGCGCTCGCAGGCCAGACTGGGAAGGCCGTAAGGATCTATGATATACGGTGCATCGCCCAGTCCGGCTGTTGATTGTAGTTCACACAGGAACAGAAAATATCAAAGGAGGAAAAAATTCCATTTAAAAAGAAAAAAATGCCAGGACCAGAGATCCCAGCAGGGAACCAGGTCCTTACTCCTGACTAGGCAGAAAAAAACTGAAGTCCTATAGCAGGAAATGATGGTATACCCCCTGGGATTGCCTCAGGGGTGTAGCCAAAACTGTTTTCCCCTAGTCCTACTCCTGAAGACAGAGCAGCATAAGCCCAAGGGTCTAAGAACACACAGAGCTGTGTCCACCAGTGAACGAAATAGGTACTTTTGTTGTCTCTTGTTTTTTTCTTTTTTTGTTTGTTTTTTTAAATTAAAATACATTTTGTGCCATAATGCATATACAGAAATAGAAAAGACAATAAAAATTAAACCGTATGTGTTTAATATAATTTTAAAGTGTAACTAAAGGCAAAACTTTTTTTTTTTTTTTTTGGTTAGAGTGGAGCAGGATTAGAACACTAGTCAGTTTTTATTACTGTTTGTGTCCCTGAGATTCACCCTATTTGTCCTTTTTACCATTACCGTTGAAAGTGAAAGTAAAAGAAATCCCCAAATTTTGGGCTGTCCCTGGAAAAGTACTAGAGGTGACATTTTCCATTCGATATCTGGGGGTTCCCAAGAAATTCCCTTCATTTGCAAGGATTTCCTCTCACTTTCTGTATGGCTTTGGGACAGGAAGGGAATTGAAATCTCTGCAATGGGACACAGATAATGAAAAAAAAAATCTGACAGGGGTTATAACCCTTTCTTGCTCTCTCCAAAAAAAAAAAAAAGTTTTGCCTGTACTGTAGTTCTACTTTAAGGATTGTAATCACATTTAGGCAGGATGCTTAGTTTTTAAATTGTATCTCTATATAACTTGATGCACAGCATTTTATATGTTGGTTCTTTGTATGACATGTTATGTTAAAACTTTACAGTCTGCGCTAGACGTGGTTCAGCAGTCTCAACTGGAATTTATTGGAGTGAAGAGCGAGTGCAAAAGGTGTAATATGGTGTATGTATTTCCAACTCCTTCTCTTGAAAATGTACTGTTGTAGTGGGCCTGATAAGCAGCGTGACATTTACTTTACAAGAAACTATCACAATGCAAAGATAGAAGCTGCTGTTGCTGACTTTGCAAATGTACATGGTCCACAGTTGTTATCTTATTTACTATTTGGTGAGTCAATGACCTGGATAAAGCATGTGCATATCAGGTGTTCTGAGCTTGTTCTTGGTGAGATTAAAGCCTAAGGGCTCTTTCACACAGCCTGTCTGTTGGACGGACTCAGTTTATCTCAGCGGGGCATCAGTCCGGCCATCCCCCTCTGAGCAGGAGGATGACAGCTGTTCTGCACACTGTGTGCGAGGACACAGCTGTCAGTTCCCCATACATCTCTATGGGGGAATCGGATGGGAACGGACCGTCGGTCCGTTCTCATCCGATCCGCTGGACGGATGAAAAATAGGGTTTCCATCCGTCCAGATTTGACAGATCGGAGGTCAGCGGACATGTCTCCGCTAACATCCAATGCCCCATAGGGATGCATGGGGGGACCGTTCAGATCCGCCAAAAAAATTGACAGGCGGATCTGAACGGTCCGCCTGTGTGAAAGAGCCCTAAGGCCCCCTTCACACATACGGTCCGTTCAGTTCATCAGTTCAGTCACGTTTTTTGTCTTCAGTCAATGTCCGTTTTCATCTCAGTTCCTATCCGTTTTTCATCCTTTTTTCTTCAGTTGTCATCCGTTTTTTATCAGTTTTCCGTCAGTTGTCATCCGTTTTTCATCTGTTGTCCGTTTTTCATCCGTTGTCATCCGTTTTTTATCCGCTGTCATCCATTTTTCGTCCGATCCGTTTTTTTGACAGATGAAACATAGGGCATTCATCCGTTCAAAAAAACGGACATTGATGAAAACGGATGTTATCGGATGATCATCCGTTGTCATCCGTTTTTACATAGAGATACATTGATGTCTGTTTTTTATCCGTCAACGGATGGATGAAAAACGGACAAACGGATAGCATACGGTTCGTTCAGTTCATCAGTTCAGTCACGTCAAAATGTATCAGTTTTTCATCCGTTTTCCATCCTTTTTAGGGCTCTTTCACACGGGCGATCCGATCAGATCCACCTGTCAGTTTTTTAGGCGGATCTGATCGGATCCTCCATGCAGCTCTATGTGGCAGTGGATGTCAGCGGAGACACCTCCTCTGACACCCGCTGCCATCCGTATCCGATCTTGTCCGTGAAATCTGGACAGTTGGAAACCCTATTTTTCCATCCGTTCAGGGATCGGATTGGATCAGATCAGATGAGAGCGGACAGACGTTCCGCTCTCATCCGATCCCCCATAGAGAGCAGCGGGAGCTGTGACACCTCCCTCTCCGCACTGCAAGCGGAGACGGAGCTGTCATCCGCCGGCTCAGCAGGGATCGGCGGATCGATCCCCGCTGAGCAGCACGAATCCGCCTACGGAGGCGGACCGTGTGAAAGAGCCCTTAATCCGTTTTTCGTCCTCTTTCATCCATTTTTCATCCGTTTTTAATTTTTTTTTAGATCCACTACCAATGCAAAAATGGATGAAAAACGGACCGTTTGTCCGTTTACATCCCTTTTTCATCTGATCCGTTTTTTTTGACGAATGAAAAATAGGGCATTCATCCGTTCAAAAAAACGGACATTGACGGAAGTGGATGAAAACGGATGTTAACAGATGATCATCTGTTGTCATCCGTTTTTCCATAGAGATGCATTGATGTCTGTTTTTTATCCGTCAACGGATGGATGAAAAACGGAAGAATGGACCTATGTGTGAAAGGGGCCTAAGTAAACAGTGTAACCCTTTTGTTGCCAGTCGGTTTTGGAATTTTTTTGCACACATTTAAAAATAAATTGTAGGCCTGAAGATTGTAGTAGTTGTAAAGACTGAAAGTTTTTTTACCTTTTATGCATGCTATGCATGAAGTTAAAAACATTCAGTGTGCAGCTCTCCCCTTAGCCCCCCTAATACTTACCTACCATGTTCACGAGACCCGAGGATCTGCCGAGTCTCTCCCTAATAATTGGCTGAGATGCAGCAACAGGAGCCATTGGCTCCCACTTCTGTCCATCACAGCCATCGAGGCGGGAGCAGGAGGTAGGGCTCAGCCACACTCTGTCCTGTGGAAGCAGAGAGTTAGCTCGGGAGAGAGCGAGCATGCACGCGTACTCCGCAAGGGGGAGGGGCACAGAGCACCGGCAGGGGACCTGCAGGGGACCTGAGAAGAAAAGGGTCGGGACAGCTCTGTGCAAAGCCACTGCACAGAGCAGGTGAGCAGAACATGTTTGTTATTTTTTTTTTTAATACGTTTTTTCCTTTGCAGTCACTTCAAATATCCCCCCCCCCACCCCCCCAAAAAAAAAAAAATTAAGATTTTACTGAAGCACATACAATTCCCCCTACAAAAATTTTTGGAGCCCCCCCCCCACCCCCCTATACATACACGCACAAATGTAAATTCATGCATCAGAAGCGCCTGCACATGAAAATGTCGATTGCTATACACTTTACATATCATTGCACATCGAAGTGAGAGCAATAAATTCTAACACAACACTAAACTGATGACCTGTAGGGCCTTTTTAAATGTGGCTTATGGAAAACAGAGTACTGAAGTTTGTTGCCATTTCACAGGCACACAATTTTAGGATTTGACATGTTTTGTACCTAGTTACTCGACGCAACCTAATCTTTTATATTTTACCCAAAAATTGGTCATTTATTGCATTTGAGTGCCCCAAAATTAACTTTTTTTTTTTTTTTACTGAAATTTTGTGTTTCCTAGACCTTTGCACTAATATTGTGTAACGTGAAATATTGCAACTACCACTATTTTATTCTCTAGGGTTTCTGCTCGTATTTTTTTTTTTTTTTTTAAATACCTCACTATTTTTTTTTTTTTTTTTTAATCATGGTTTTTTTGGTCCCTGTGGGTCATTTAATCCCCCACCCATCCCCCCCCCCCTCTTAACATGGTGTAGTGTAGAGGTCTGGACTGCTTCTGGGGCAGGGCACTGTACTGGGGATGGGAGGGGTGCGCCGCCTGCGACTGGGCGATCGTGGGGGGAGGGAGGACTGTACCTGGTGGGGGCTCCTGCCCGGTTCCCCCCTTTCCTTGTGTCTAGCCTGGGCCCCAAAGATCCCTCCTGGGAGCCTCGTGGAGCCGCCATTTTGTTGTTGCCTGTATTGTGCATAGGCCGGTGGCCATGTTTGCGTAGTCCAGCGGCCATTTTGCGTTGGTCCAGCATTGAAAATCAACGGCGGCCATTACAGAGGAGCCTTCTGGGCAGTGATTTTGGCTGTGGGAGCCCCTCCTTATCCCCTGGTTGCTAACTCCTGAGTTGCTTTCCTTCCTAGACCCCGCACATGCAGTACGTTTTATTCTGGTGCTGCCGGTGACTGTCTGGTAAGGTCCTCCCTCTCTCTCTCTCTGCTGCAGGATCGGGGGGGTGCTCTGTTGCTGGTGACTGGGTGGTGTTACCACGCTGTGGGGGTGTCCCTTAGCAGTGTTTTTTTGCATGTTTTGTGGGGTCCCTTTTTTCCTCATGGAGTCTTTGGAGCATATTTCCCTACCTGACCCCTCTCCGAGCATGCGGGGCCCTCCAGGTCCCAACCAGCCATGAATGCCCTGATGGCGGTCCTAGAGTCCTTTGTGTCCCGGGTGGAGGTGGCTTTTGGGCGGCGGGCTAGTAAAAAGTGCCCCCTGCCTTCCTTTGCCTCATCTGTCTCCTCAGATCCTGAATCTGATTTGGCCGCCGCAGACTGGGCCCGCCCTGAGGGGTCTGCTATCTGATTTGCAGGATTCCTCCACTTCTGCAGCACTTAGGCTGGTCTTCACCATTGCTCTGGTGTCACAAACTCTGAGCGAGTGGGCTTAGCTTTTACGCTGTGACCTTAAGGGTGAACAGCTCCCCCCTGTCTTTGCAAAGCTGGTGGACCAGTTGGTCCAGGGGCTGCAGTTTATCTGTGATGCGGCTCCCCTGATTTCTAGACTGTCTGTCTGTTTCCCCAGTGGTCCTTAGGCGTGTTTTGTTAGTCTGTGGACCAGACCTCAATAAAAGCTTTAACTGATTTTCCTTTTCAGGGAGATCACCTGTTTGGAGCTGCCCTGGATGACATCATTAGAAATCTCACAGGGGGGAACTTTTTTTCCACAAGCTGGTAAGGGTAAGGAACCTCGTCGTATACGTGGCCCGTCCTTCTTGGCTCACAAAAAGTTTTCTCTATCGTTCAATGACAGACGCAGCTTCATATTCTTCGTGACCAATGGGTTATGCTGCACCCTTCAGGAGTAGGACAATAGGCAGGAAAAATCTTTACCACGCCTATGGGGTAGTACCTGCAGACATACACCCACAGACTCTGCTATAGGCTTCAGTTTGTTTCTGCCTAGTTTAGGAGTAGGACCTAGTTCCCAGCTGTGACTTTGGTCTTGGCTTGCTTTTTTATTTTAAAGGGAACCTTTGTTCAAAATTAAATTTTTTAGCTAGTTATGTTCCTGAGAGAACTGCATTTAACAGCCGGACTGGGTTTTGGCCTGGATATTCTAGATCCTTAAGGTCTCCCAGCCCGGCCAGCGAGCAGGTTATAGCTCAGCGCTTTTCCTCACCATGACAAAGCTCCAATAGACGGGGACTGGCCCGCGAGGGAAACGCCTCGCCTGGACTTACATGACCTGGTTCGGCCTGAGTCGCAGTGTACCCCTTGGTCGTCAGCACCCCCACCCGAGTGGAAAGGCAGTCTGTCTGGAGTGTTGCCCACCCGATAATGTTGGTATGGTGAGTAAGTGTCCCCCATAACTCTGGAGGTCTTGGGGTGGATGTGGGCCCTTCCCTGGAAAAGTCATACTCTCGGGTATCCCTCATTCCCCCGGGCCTCTCGGTAGGTACCAGGCTCCCCCAAGGCCTCCCTCACCACCAGTCATAGAGGTCCCTACCTCAGTCAGCGATGGGGGTCCTTGGGTGGGGGACGCACCGAGGCTGCTATAGAAGGTCTGCTGGGAGGGGGTTAATCCTGGTGGGGGTCGATACTGGGGACCCCCCGATGCCACTTATCATTGGGACCCCTTACGGGGTCCTGGAGACTGCATGGCGCACCATGGGGGCTGCCATTTTGCTGTAGAATCGTTCAGTTTAATTTTGCAGACTTCCGCATTGAAATGCATGGGCGGCCATATTTTTATGGTTTCCCAATAAGAATGCATTGATCGGCCATTTTCTTGGAATTCGCGATTGTTGGACAGCAGGGAGCAACTAGACCTTTACTTTAGTGAATGACCCAGGTATTTCCTCTTCCTCTGAAGATCATTTTTCTACATAGCAAAACAAACCTGTTCTCCTCCATATCGATTGGTGATTTGTCTTTTGGGGTCCCTGTAGGTCTTCCTCGCACGCCCTGCTATCGTCAGTGCTAGTGACTGGGACTTGTAGTACCGCTGGTGCATCGGTGTGGCCCATTTTTTGCAGTTTTCTGACACAGTGACACAGCGTTATTCCAGGGTTCATAATGGAGTCCCAGGAACAAATTTAATCTACTGATCCCCTCCTTTCGGTTGCAGGGACCTCTGGGTCGCAAACCCTGTCTGCCTTAATGGCAGTTTTGGAAAACCTGATGTCACAAGTGGATGTGATTATTAAAAATACCACTAGTAAAAAGCACCCTATGCCCTACCCTGTATCCTCTGATTCTGAGGTAGATATGGCCGCCACAGACGCATGCCATCCTGAGGGGTCTGCGACATCGCACTCGGATGTCGAAGATGATATATCCTAATCTGGAACCGCGTGGAAAAGCGCGTTGGTGGAGGCACTTATACCGTAGTACGATATTGCAAAAAGTGGTCACCTCCCCCACCTATAACTGGTCTTAATAGTAAGGAGCACTGGAAGGGCAAAGGCAGATCAAAAAAGCAAAGGGATTTCCAGTCACTACTTACCAACCAGCCAGCAACCAGCCAAATTAACCTGTCTAACAGTATGCGTTAAAAACAGGGGTTTAGTTGCACACATTTGCAAATACACGCACAATGGGAGCACATGCATTCTAATGAGATAGATGGAGGACAGGTGACTGGAGGGAGCCCACCCCTCCTTAAAGGCGCAGGGTCACACTGAACGCCCAGCACATAGCACAATGGCAGCAAAGGTGTCAGTGCGTTGCCTGACCAATATAAACGTTATATGATATTGCAAAAAGTGGTCACCTTCCCCACCTATAACTGGTCTTAATAGTAAGGAGCACTGGAAGGGCAAAAGAGTCTCCACAATGGGAGCACATGCATTCTAATGAGATAGATGGAGGACAGGTGACAGGTTGGTAAGTAGTGACTGGAAATCCCTTTGCTTTTTTGATCTGCGTTTGCCCTTCCAGTGCTACCTTACTATTAAGACCAGTTATAGGTGGGGGAGGTGACAACTTTTTGCAATATCGTATAACGTTTATATTGGTCAGGCAACGCACTGACACCTTTGCTGCCATTGTGCAATGTGCTGGGCGTTCAGTGTGACCCTGCGCCTTTAAGGAGGGGTGGGCTCCCTCCTGCCACCTGTCCTCTATCTATCTCATTAGAATGCATGTGCTCCCATTGTGGAGACTCTTTAGAGTTAGGGACTGCAGATATCCGGGTGCCTTGTCGCGGCCTGCAGCTTACGCATGTATTTGCAAATGTGGGCAACTAAACCCCTGTTTTTAACGCATACTGTTAGACAGGTTAATTTGGCTGGTTGCTGGCTGGCTGGTTGGTAAGTAGTGACTGGAAATCCCTTTGCTTTTTTGACTTATACCGTAGTGTCAGTGTGGGAAACTCTATAAATCGCGAATGATTCTGAAGCGTCAGTGTCTTTTAGCACCCACAAATCCCAGAAGTCGGGCAAGGTTTTCCCTTGTCCGGAACTTTTTGACAAAATTGTCAACGAACAGTGGGGGTGCATCAAATGCATGTTAGTGGTGCCAAAGCATTTTAAAAGGCGCTACTCCTTCGCGGACGCGGTATCTGCAAGATGGACCGTACCCCGAAGGTGGACCATCCGGTTTCCAGACAGAACAAATTCACTGTGGTCCCGGTCGAGGAGTCCCCATTCTTTACAGACCCTGTGGATAGACGGATTGAGTGTCTCTCCCGCCATTTACATGTGATTGTGGACTCAATACTTAAACTGATCTTCGTGATCACTCTGTTGTCCTAGACCATAACGCAATGGCAAAGTTACTAAAAAGTGACTTAGAAACAGAATGGCTCCCTCGGGGCCTGACAGAGCTATCGGACCAAATGGTCCAAGCCCTGCTAATTATATGTGCTGCGTGGCTAGATGCGGCCCCCCTGTCCGCGGTGGGGGTAGGTATTAGACGCATGGTGTGGCTAAAAAGCTGGTCTGCAGATCAGGCCTCAAAAAAGGCTCTATCGGATCTCCCCTTTTCAGGAGGCTATTTCTTTGGTTCCTCATTGGATGAGTTAATCAAAGGACTCCCAGGCGGGGCAAGTCACCGGGTAATAGACAGGGGCCTTATTTCACAGCCCACAGGCAGCTCTTTCGTGTCTCCAGCACGCAAGAGAAAGGATCTAAGCCATTTAGGTCTTCTGGGGGTTCCAAGAAGACATGGTCGGGTAAGCTGAGAACAGGCCAATCCAGACCTGCAGACAAATCCCCGTCTGCATGAAGGGACGCCCTCGCCCATATCTGGGGTGGGGGGATGTTTTTGCTTCTTTCCGGCACCTTGGACTTGGACAAATGGGTCCACGAACTGATCCAATTGGGTTACAAGATCGAATTCCATTCTCGACTGTCAGACAGGTTCTTCCGGTCCAATCTACACCTATCTCCAGACCGGTTAAGGGATTTACGAGAGGCGGTACAAGATCTGTCGCGAGGGGTGATTGTGCCGGTTCCTTCTCGGGAACGCTTTCAGAGGTTCTATTCAAACCTGTTCACTGTGCCCAGGAAAAAAGGCAAATTATGTCTAATCCTGGACCTCAAGGCTCTGAACCGCTTTGTGCGGGTACAGAAGTTTTTATCTATCAATTTGTGCCCTTTGGTCTCGCCTCCGCCCCCAGGGTCTTTACCAAAGTGTAAGCTCCGGTATTGGCATTACTGCGACAATGGGGAATCGCGGTAGACTCGCATTCAGCCCTGTTGGGCGACTTGACAATCACTGTACGCACTCTGCAAGAGTTCGGTTAAAACAATTTAAAAAAATCTGCCCTGGTACCATCCCTAAAACTGGATTATCTGGGCCTGACTCTGGACTCCGCTTCGGTGAGGGTTGTTCTTTCCCCAGACGAGCTGCAAAAGTTGCAGGGGGCGATTCGTTTGCTGTCATCCAGCAATCTGTGCTCTCTGCGGACTTGCATGCGAACCTTAGGTCTGATGGTGTCAACCTTTGAGGCGGTTCTGTTTGCTCAGTTCCACACAAGACCCTTACAAAGGGAAATTCTTGTCAAATGGAACAAAGATCCAAAGTCCTTGGACACTTATGATTCGGTTCAGTCACAACACAAAGACTGCTCTTCTATGGTGGCTTCACTCGTCAGCATAACACCAGAGCAAGTCCTTCCTCCTATGGTATTGGACTGTGGTATCCACAGATGCCAGCCTATCTGGCTGGGGAGGAGTGCTGGGGAAGCTGTGTGTCCAGGGGTCAGGGACAGTAGAAGAGTCCAGACCGATAAAGTTTTGCCTGAGTCACTGGACAAATCGTTTACAGGTTTATCCAGTCCAGATTCAATCAGACCGTGCCACGGCCGTTGCTTACATCAATCATCAAGGGGGCACCAAGAGTGTCTTGGTGGCCAAGATCCTGAAATGGGTGGGAAATGTTGTTCCAGCCCTTTCTGCAGTGCACATCCCTGGTGTGGAAAACTGGCAGGGTGGATTACCCGAGTCGTCAGGTGTTGGATCAGGGGGAATGATTCTCTGCACCCAGAGGTGTTTCACCTCCTGTGTGTCCGGTGGGGGACACCCGACGTCGACCTGTTAGCTTCTCGACTCAACAAGAAGAGTCAGAGGTTCATAGCCAGGTCTTAGGATCCTCTGGCTGACGCCACAGACGCACTGGTGGCTCCTTGGGGTCAGTATTGGCTTATCTATGCGTTTCCTCAGCTGAAACTCCTGCCTAGGCTTCTGCGCACGATAGAGGTGGAAGGGATTCCAGTCATTCTGGTGGCACTAGACTGACCTCGCCGGTCTTGGTACGCAGACCTGGTAAGGTTGGTCGCCGATGCTCCTTGGAGACTTCCTCTCAGGGAAGATCTGCTATCTCAAGGGCTGATCTTCCATCCTGCTTTACAGTCGCTGGCTTTAACTGCGTAGCTGTTGAAAGCCAGGTATTGAAGGATAGAGGTCTTTCTGATTCAGTGATTCCTACACTGTTGAAGGCCAGAAAGTCTACTACTAGGAAGATCTATCATTGTACATGGAAATCGTACAGCTCGTGGTGTGAATCGCTGAAGGTGCATCCTTGCCTTTTTTCGGTGGCTAGGATTTTGACCTTTCTTCAAAAAGGGCTTAGAACAGCGGTTGGCTTTGGGCACTATCAAAGGTCAAGTGTCGGCTTTGGCTGTGTTTTTCCAACGTCCTTTAGCTACACATGCCTTGATTCGCACTTTTGTTCAAGGGGTTCACCATATGGCTCCTCTGAGGCGATCCCCGCTACCTCCGTGGGATCTTAGTTTGGTATTGTCTGTTCTTCAAAAACCTCCTTTTAAGAACATTAGGGAGATTTCTCTGCTTACACGGTCTCAGAAGGTTGCCTCTTTGGTGGCTATTACTTCTGCCCGCAGTGTATCTGAATTAGCGGCGCTGTCCTGCTGTTCACCTTTTCTCATGGTCCACAGAGATAAAATGGTACTTCGACCTAATCAGTTGTTTCTTCCTAAGGCTCCTTTCACACGGTCCGCCTCCATAGTGGGATCCCTGCTGCTCAGCAGGGGATCGTAAACACAGATCCCCGCTGAACAGACAGGTGACAGCTCCCTCTCCGCTCTGTGTGCGGAGAGGGAGGTGTCAGAGCTCCATGCATCTCTATGGGGAATCGAATGAGAGCGGGCCGCCTGTCCACTCTCATTCGATCCGCTGGACGGATGGAAAATAGGGTTTCCATCCGTCCGGATTTCACGGATAGGATCGGATGCGGATGGCAGCGGGTGTCAGCGGACATGTCTCCGCTGACATCCGCTGCCCCATAGGGATGCATGGAGGGTCCGATCAGATCCGCCTAAAAAACTGACAGTCGGATCGGATCGCTCGTGTGAAAGGACCCTAAGGTGGTTTCTGATTTCCATCTGAATGAAGACATTGTGCTGCCTTCACTCTGTCCTAAGCCCAAGCATCCCAAGGAAATTGCTTTGCATTCTTTGGATGTGGTTGGGCAATTAGAGTTTACCTGGCGGCTACTGAATCTTTCAGGAAATCAGACTCTCACTTTGTCCTCACCGAAGGACCTCGCAAGGGATTGGCTGCGCCTGATGCGTCCAGATGGATCAGGTAGACGGATAGAGGCTTATTCACTGAAAGGTCAAGTTCCTCGTTTCCCTGTGAAGGTGCATTTTACTAGGGCACTGAGTGCCTCTTGGGCTTTTCGCCATCAGGCGTCAGTAATGCAAGTTTGCAAGGCGGCAACTTGGTCGCCTGCGCATGCGTTCACAAAATTCTACAAAGTGGATGTGTTGGCATCCTCGGATGCTTCTTTTGGCTGCAAGGTTTTGCAGGCTGCTGTTTAAAAGAGCAATTTGTCTCTTTGAGGGTGTATGTTGTTCCTAGTGAAACGCCATGTTACCTGGTTGGCTACGTTTAGCCTTTGGGGAAATATGTTCTTTTCTGCGTTTTTTCCCTCCCCTCATGCAAATACTGCTTTGGGAGGTTCCAATGGTCAAGAAGAATATGGAGCTGAATCTGTCATTAAACGATGGAGAAAACTGGATTTTTGACTTACCGTAAAATCCTTTTCTCTGAAATTCATTGATAGACACAGCACCCGCCACTCTAATTATGAGTGGGATGGGGGTTTTTTCTTCTAAACACTGCTTGCAACAAAACTGAAACCTATAGCAGAGTGTGTGGGTGTATGCCTGCAGGCACTTTCCCCATATGGGTGGTAAAGATTTTTCCTGCCTAGTGTCCTACTTCTGTGATTTTTAGTGCACACTAACACAATATATCACCTATTTTTGTAAAATATATAAGATAAGGTTGTGTTGAGTAAATGGAAAGCAAACATGTCGAGCATTAAAATAGCGTGCACTTGAAACAGTGAAACAGCGATCAATTATGGTACCTAAAATTGTTCATAGGCCATCAGTTTAGATGTAATCCTAAATTATGGTTTTAGAATTATTGCTCTTACTCTACCATTCACAGCAATACCTAATATGTGTAGTACAATTATTGTTTTTGTACACACTGGGGCACGTGATGATGTTGGGGGGGGGGGGGGGTTTAAATAGGGTTTTTTTTGTTTTGTTTATTGCTATTACATAAGGTACTGAGAAGCCCCCACAAGATGGCACACTGGATGTGACAGGTTTTCTTTAATCAGCCATCACGTGCCCCTAATTTCTCCCTGCACTATTAAAGCTAATCAAGCACAGTGCTTTGAAACAGGAAGGGACAAAATACAAATTCTGGTATGTATGGAAGTAGTCGGGCAGCTTTACAGCTCCTGTCACTTCCAACAGAAAGCTGACAGTTGGCTGAAGAAATATAAACACACTCCTGGCTGCTATAGCAATTGTAAATGTGCTTAAGGCCCCATGCTGCCACCAACCTAATCCAAAAATAACACGAAAAATGCGCTGGTAGGTTGTAAAACAAAGCCCCTGGTAAAAAGCACAGTCAGACACACTGTGCAAACAATGGAACATAAATAGTTTACCGTTATTTTCACTTGGTAGCGCGGCAAACTATTTATATGCCAGCCACATAAGCCTTTAGTTGGTGGCAACCAGAGGGTTAAAGAGAAAGCTTTTACTTTGTATGTACCTATTTACAGACTTCCGGAAAGGCAGATAATCGAGCAGAGGTCTTCAAACTATGGCCCTCCAGTTGTTCAGGAACTACAATTCCCATTATGCCAAGTCATGTTTGTGAATGTCAGAGTTTTACAATGCCTCATGGGATGTGTAGGTCCGCAACAGCTGGAGGGCCGTAGTTTGAGGAAGGATGTAATAGAGTATTCTTTATAGGAAATGGTGAGCAGAACACCATATTTAAAAGATATTTTGTCAGTTTGCAAAGATCCTAGCTGGCTTCAGATTGAAATGGAAGGTAGTTCAAAAAATACACAATGGCTAGTTTAGCAATTATGTATATATCAATTTCTTCGCAAAAAAATAAGATTACTTCAATGCCAAAACAGTTATTTTTGCAACCTGTTACTGTTTAATATTGAATGGTACATAAATGTGACTTTTTTTTTAATGTATTAATGCACTGTCACTATTTATAGCAAGAAGAAACATCAGGCAAAATTAAAGAAAACAGAAGGTATTCTCTATCTTTCTTATGAATCTCTACCTTTCGCTCTCTGATGTCCATTTCATACATATTTCTGTATGATTGCTATATCACTTTATGGATAGTTTCACTCTAGTGCATGTATATTTATGTATGATCTAAACAAGTATAACTATGTTGCAATTGGCTATTGCTTGATAGTACTAATTAATTATTTACATAAGACTGCGGAACACTGCTTATCCATTTCTCCAGTGTCCTAATGTAACATCACTGGGTTCGTGCTTCCATTGGTATTAAACCTAAAACCAAAAATGTATCGTATTGCAGTTTACCAATCATTAGATGTGATGGCTGCATTGGTATTTGATTTATTTGGCCTTTTCCCCTCTGTTTTCACCTGGCGATCTGGCCAGTGACACAACTCTGGAGGAATGAACACAGGATGCACAGCAGACAACAGCATTGTCAGTCTGGGGGGGGGGGGGATAATGTTAAATGTATTAGCCAACTTAGAACCACTAACAAATTGAAGCAAAAACTCTAGCTCACACTATAATTAGTTACAGCAGTTTTTTTTTCCTTTTGGGATAAAGGTTTTGCATGAATAAATAAAAGCTGATCATCTTAATCTACCCTGCCAGTGTTAAGCGGTTTGTCTCATCCATGTAAACTGATACATTCCTCTGGAGAGTTTGTGCTGTGAAAAACAGACTTGCTAGCTGGATTACCAGATAAAAGCAGAAAGAAAGAAAGCCTAAAAATGGAAATTAAAATTTTTTTCTTTTTCAGGATTGTCGCTCTTTTTTTTGTCTATAGCGCAAAAATAAAAATCGCAGAGGTGGTCAAATACCACCAAAAGAAAGCTCTCTTGTGGGGAAAAAAACATCTATTTTATTTTGGTACAGTGTCGCACAAACGCGCAATTTTCCATTAAAGTAACGCAGTGCCGAATCACAAAAAATGGCATGGTAATTAAGGGGGGAAATCCTTCCAGTCCAGAACTGGTCAACAAGAATAATACTCACAAACTTGTGAATTAAAATTGCTCATCAAGCTACTCATCTATAGCCCACTCAGGAGTGCAGGGAGACCTTACCAGGGTCCTTTATGGCTAACACACATTTCGTATGTAACCCCTTCTTCATCCGAGTCAAACCACACAAGTTCCTTCCACTGCATTTAAACTCTCTCATTAATGACATGTGGACTCAGAGCACCTCCGATTAAAAAAAAAAAGGGGGGGGGGTGGGAGGGAACCAGCCCGCTGAGACCAAAAATAATGCAATGTCTGACTAGAACAAGCAGCAAAAGCCAAAATCTGTTAGCAAATGAAGTGAAAATAAATAAATAAAATAGCGTAGAATATAAAGAAAATAAAAAGAGATGCATACATATATACAGTGCCTTGCGAAAGTATTCGCCCCCCTTGACCTTTGCAACCTTTTACCACATTTCAGGCTTCAAACATAAAGATATAAAACTGTAATTTTTTGTGAAGAATCAACAACAAGTGGGACACAATCAGGAAGTGGAACAAAATTTATTGGATATTTCAAACTTTGTTAACAAATAAAAAACTGAAAAATTGGGCGTGCAAAATTATTCAGCCCCTTTACTTTCAGTGCAGCAAACTCTCTCCAGAAGTTAGGGAAGTTAGTGAGGATCTCTGAATGATCCAATGTTGACCTAAATGGCTAATGATGATAAATAGAATCCACCTGTGTGTAATCAAGTCTCCGTATAAATGCTCCTGCACTGTGAAAGCCTCAGAGGTCCGTTTTAAAGCGCAGAGAGCATCATGAAGAACAAGGAACACACCAGGCAGGTACGAGATACTGTTGTGGAGAAGCTTAAAGCTGGATTTGGATACAAAAAGATTTCGCAAGCTTTAAACATCCCAAGGAGCACTGTGCAAGCAATAATATTGAAATGGAAGGAGTATCAGACCACTGCAAATCTACGAAGACCTGGCCATCCCTCTAAACTTTCAGCTCATACAAGGAGAAGACTGATCAGAGATGCAGCCAAGAGGCCCATGATCACTCTGGATGAACTGCAGAGATCTACAGCTGAGGTGGGAGACTCTGTCCATAGGACAACAATCGGTTGTATACTGCACAAATCTGGCCTTTATGGAAGAGTGGCAACAAGAAAGCCATTTCTTAAAGATATCCATAAAAAGTGTAGTTTAAAGTTTGCCACAAGCCACCTGGGAGACACACCAAACATGTGGAAGAAGGTGCTCTGGTCAGATGAAACCAAAATCGAACTTTTTGGCAACAATGCAAAACGTTATGTTTGGCATAAAAGCAACACAGCTCATCACCCTGAACACACCATCCCCACTGTCAAACATGGTGGTGGCAGCATCATGGTTTGTCCTGTTTTTCTTTAGCAGGGACAGGGAAGATGGTTAAAATTGATGGGAAGATGGATGGAGCCTAATACTGGACCATTCTGGAAGAAAACCTGATGGAGTCTGCAAAAGACCTGAGACTGGGATGGAGATTTGTCTTCCAACAAGACAATGATCCAAAACATAAAGCAAAATCTACAATGGAATGGTTCACAAATAAACATATCCAGGTGATAGAATGGCCAAGTCAAAGTCCAGACCTGAATCCAATTGAGAATCTGTGGAAAGAACTGAAAACTCCTGAAGCCTTAACATTGTATCCTCTGGTGACACCATGGGATCAGTTCAACCTGATCTACGCCTTTTGTCTTCTGAAGCTCCTTCTTTGCCTACTATGTGGGATTGATATAGAAGCCATTCTAGTGACTTTCACTGCATGGGCCCAAGTGGATTTGGTACTTGGACCTCCTCAGGCTCCCTGTGTATACCCTCTCCAATTGCTTTGCCTCCATGTATCTTGCTAGTTTTAATGACTTGGCTGTTGAAACCCAGGACCTGAGGAACAGAAGCCTATCGGATTTTGTCATCCCTGTGCTATTTAAAGCTAGGAAATCAGCTTCTTGCAAAATCTACAATAACACTTGGAAAGCATATTTGTCTTGATGCAAGACACAAAAATGAGGAAGTTTTTTTATGAGATGGACCTTGCTGTTCTACACTCTAGATCAGCATTTGGCCTTGAGTTCCACAAAGGGTCAAATCTCAGCCTTAGCAGTTCCTTTTCAAAGACCGCATTCTTCTCACTCCTTAGTGAATGTCTTCATTCCTCCTGTTTGTTTTCCAGTGACTCTGTGTGCTCTCAGTCCAGTTTACGGCTTCTCAAAGACTGCCCTTCGAACTTATTTGGAACAATCCATCTATCCAGTCCATCTATTCTTATTCACAAGATTGCCTTCCATGTCACCATCACCTCTGCAAAGGTTTTGGTTTCAAAAACTATACTTACCTAGGTGGACACAGCATCGGTCCCCCGCTGGCTCTAAGAATGAGAATCAAGCGATCAAAGACCACTGAACGCTCTCTTCTTAGAGCTCTGTGAGCAGAGAGCTGGTGACTGTCAAGTCACTGGCTCTCTGCTCTGTCCCCCCCACGTTCACTGGAGCACTGGGCTGTGGAGGGGGCAGGAGCGTCTGGCTCAGCAGCTCACTGAGAGGCTGAGACAGGTGCCGGTCCAGGGTTAAGGGCATATCCTAACTTTATTGTCGCGACCTTGCCCCAGCCTGGACCGGCTCTGTGACATCAGCTGACAGAGGGCTTCAGCCCACTGTCTGCTGAAAATGGGTCACAAGAGTGCAGGACAAACTTCATTCCTGTGATCCATAGAAGTACAATCAAACCAGCTTTGGCTGTACTCTCCTTTCACTTTCTTCTTAAGGTGGTTGCTTCCTTATTCCTTAAACAGTATTTTGTTCTACCATCCCTCTGTCCTGCTCCTTAACATCCTAAGGATATTTTACTGAATTGTCTGGATTAGTATGTGCTACTTACTTACAGTCACCTTTCCACAATCTGACTCAGTTTGTCATTCCTGAAGGTCCCTAAAAGGGACATCCAGCTTTTTGTTCTACTATTGCTAGGTGGATTTGACAGCTTGTGATCCAGACTTTTGACCTCATAATCAAAATTCACCGCTTCCCACCCAGTTTAAAGTGCATTCCACTAGCTCAGTTAGTACTTTTTGGGCTTTACAGCATCAGGCATCTGTTTCTCAGATTTGCAAGGCTGCCACCTGATTGTCTGTTAACATGTTTGTTACATTTTGCCAGGCAAATATTCAGGCCTCAGATGATGACCACTTCTGTCATATGGGTTTTCAGGCAGCTCTGTAGGCTCCATTGAGCTACCTCTGTTAGGCTTAGTTTACATTTGAGGCAAACTTGAGTTGTGTTTTTATCACCCTCTTAAGCTGTAAAGCCAGCCATATGGGGATATACACCTGCTCTGGCTCTGATGCTTTGCGGTGACAGTGTGGCGGGCTGGGCTTCGTGGGTTAAAACAGGCGGCATAACACCATCTCCCCGCGTGTCCTATGCAGTCTGAAAAGCAATCCACCGTGGATTGCTCTTCAGAGAGCAACACGTGTATAATCAAGCCCTTAACCTATTTGTCTTTGCATGCCTGTAAGCCTTTTTTTATCTGTTGCTCAGCCCTAAATCGCATACTGTGTCTTGGAAACTACAACTAAGAAAATAAGATAATTCAAAAAGGCTTTTCTTAGAGTAAACTGGGACACAGGTCCCACCCCTCTGTTCTTAAAGCAGAACTCGGGTGATAAGCAAAAAAATCCCCCATTAGTACACCCCCCTACACTAAACATTTATTACATTTGTGAAATGTCTTAGCATTAAAGAGAAAAGTCTAACTGAATTTTCAGGAAGTAAGCTCTCTAATTCAAAATATGCAGCATCTGTTCTGCCAGAGAGGAGGTGTTACAGCAATGATTACATCCTATCCTATCCTCTCCTCTCCTCTATCTTTACAGGAAAAAGAACTACATTTCCCATGAACCTTTGGGAATTACAGTGAATGTGGGAGGGTACACTGGGCCGGTACATGGTAAATGGGAACTCGCCCACTTCAACATAAATCATGCCCCTCATTCCACAGCCACATTGCTGAGTACACGGACAGATGACAGTCTTATAAATGTAAAGCATGCATTTGCACAATGTTTAGTTCATTCTATGTAGTCTACTTTCATTAAATATTGAATTCTCCCTACTCTAGGTTTTCTGGTACTGGCTGCAATCTTCACATGTCATCTATCTACCTTCAGACACAACAGCAGATAAACTAGTTGCCCCTACATGCTTTACCACTTCAACCCCAGAAGATCCCCCTTAATGGCCATTTTTTGCGATTCCGCACTGCGTTACTTTAACAGACAATTGCACGGTCGTGCGACGCTATACCCAAATAAAATTTCAAAAACTGAAATGAAGTGCATCTTACCACAAACTGCCGGCCTTTGAGGCACCAGACTCAACTCACTCCCTTCTCTTTTTCCGCTGTGAAGTCAGAAACCTTCTGTTAGAACTGCCTGACTCGCCATTAACTGTGGTGGAAGTTAATGGGGTTTGGCGCATAGAAATTTGCTCAGTGCACGAAAAGCGCACTTGCTGATATTAATTCACGCCAAGCGCCATTAATCCCTTGTACTGAAAGTACAAAGTACAGCTCTTTTGTGTAAAGAAATCCTAGCGCGCTCGGCAACAAAGAGAGAAACAGGCAAAAAGCTGTGTCATGGTCGATGTCAACAGAATAAGTCGTGCTCCAACACAGGACTCTTGTTTGTTTATAGTTATGAAACAATGGTTTACAATGGGAGGTGGCGACTATACAAAGCAACCAATCACAGACATGTATACATTCAAATATTCAATAGAAAAGGGGAGTGTATGTTAATGGACAAGCTAAACGGTGTGCATGAGTTTCCAGCCATTGGGTGTAAGAGGAACTATGCACTATTGCTAACAATGGGACCCACGTGTAATGGCCACCGAACACCATACATGGGAACTAGCATGTATTCTCATGAATGCGGCCACGCCAATACATACGCACGCACTCCCGTTATAACCTGTTAAAGTGAATCCTATATAATATAGTTCATAAAAACAATATTTAATAGTGATTATGCTACTGTTCCAGTAAATGAGACTATATCTGAGACTATATAGCAGCAGTATTTCGATCATGCGGATCAAGCATAATATAAATCTACCAGCTATTATTCCAGCTAAAGGGCAGGTACTTATCAAAAGGATAATAATTCCACATCACAAACATATCTCCGCCAGTGAATACCGGGGCCCCGGCTGAATGATATACATTTGCACGGGAGACTTTGTATCGCACTGCCATATATCCGGACCGGCGTTCGCTTGCCGCTCAGAGCGCCAGCTGTTCGGGAAATCAGGTGAATGGTATGCAGTCTCCATTTAATGGAAGGTTTCCACAACCACAGGTCTTTCCTCAATGCTAGTTAAAGCCATATTCGCTGTACATAGCGAATACCGGTAAACTGACACTGGGAGACAAAATGGCAATTTAACTAAAGCACATCCTGAAAAATGTCCACACAAATATTAATAACATTTCCACAACCAAAATTGCACCTACATGACGTGGTGTACTAATTTTTTTGATCTAAATTAAGTTGTTCTAAAGGCAGAAGGTTTTTTATCTTCATGTATTCTAGGCATTAAGATAAAAAACCTTCTGTGCGCAGCAGCAACCCCCCTAATACTTACCTGAGCCCCAGCTCTATCCAGCGATGTTGCACGAGAGGCTCGGCTGTCCGAGACTCTCCCTCCTGATTGGCTTAGACACACAGTGGTCGGCGCTAGCTCCCCCTGCTGTAAATCAAAGTCAGTGAGCCAAAGAAGAGAGGGGGGGGGCTGGGCTGAGACTGAGTGGCAGTGTCTCTCAGAAGTCAAGATGGGCAGAGGATCACCAATTCCCCCAATGCTGCGGTGAAAAATAGTGGAGCAATATCAGAAAGGAGTTTCTCAGAGAAAAATTGCAAAGAGTTTTAAGTTCTCATCATCTACAGTGCATTATCTCATCCAAAGATTCAGAGAATCTGGAACAATCTCTGTGTGTAAGGGTCAAGGCCGAAAAACCATATTGGATGCCCATGATCTTCGGGCCCTTAGATGGCACTGCATCACATACAGGAATGCTACTGTAATGGAAATCATAACATGGGCTTAGGAATACTTCCAGAAAACATTGTCGGTGAACACAATCCACCGTGCCATTCGCCGTTGCCGGCTAAAACTCTATAGGCCAAAAAAGAAGCCAAATCTAAACATGATCCAGAAGTGCAGGCGTTTTCTCT
Source organism: Pelophylax lessonae (assembly GCF_965119305.1). Lineage (NCBI taxonomy): Eukaryota > Metazoa > Chordata > Amphibia > Anura > Ranidae > Pelophylax > Pelophylax lessonae. Next base: position 254,618,896 of record NC_138772.1, on the reverse strand, counting down.
GGGCCAAGGCCCATTTAAAATGGACTGTGGCAAAGTGGAAAACTGTTCTGTGGTCAGACGAATCAAAATTTGAAGTTCTTTTTGGAAAACTGGGACGCCATGTCATCCGGACTAAAGAGGACAAGGACAACCCAAGTTGTTCTCAGCGCTCAGTTCAGAAGCCTGCATCTCTGATGGTATGGGGTTGCATGAGTGCGTGTGGCATGGGCAGCTTACAAATCTGGAAAGGCACCATCAATGCTGAAAGGTATATCCAAGTTCTTGAACAACATATGCTCCCATTCAGATGTCGTCTCTTTCAGGGAAGACCTTGCATTTTCCAACATGGCAATGCCAGACCACAGACTGCATCAATTACAACATCATGGCTGCATAGAAGAAGGATCCGGGTACTGAAATGGCCAGCCTGCAGTCCAGATCTTTCACCCATAGAAAACATTTGGCGCATCATAAAGAGGAAGATGCAACAAAGAAGACCTAAGACAGTTGAGCAACTAAAAACCTGTATTAGACAAGAATGGGACAACATTCCTATTCCTAAACTTGGGCAACTTGTCTCCTCAGTCCCCAGACGTTTGCAGACTGTTATAAAATGAAGAGGGGATGCCACACAGTGGTAAACATGGCCTTGTCCCAACTTTTTTGAGATGTGTTAATGCCATAAAATTTATTTTTTCCCTTAAAATGATACATTTTCTCACTTTAAACATTTGATATGTCATCTATGTTGTATTCTAAATAAAATATTGAAATTTGAAACTTCCACATCAATGCATTCTGTTTTTATTCACAATTTGTACGGTGTCACAACTTTTTTGGAATCGGGTTTGTATCTGTGTGTGAATTGATACCCAGGAAAACCTTAACCTTTATTTTATTTATTTTTTAAGAGGTTGCATCAAAGCATATCAAACGTGTTAAACAGTTGCAACAAGAAAAGAGAATTATTGAGAGGGAACTAAAGAAAATACAGGTAAAATTGGAATGAGCAAACATTTTTGTTTAGCTTTAGTTTTTGTGATATTAATAGTAGCTAAACTGACAACTGTAAGCAGTAACCTGTACTTTCATTTACAGAAAAAACTTGGTGATGTCCAGAATAAAAGTAAGAATATTATTTTATTTTTTTTCCTCTTTATGTATCTATTTTGATAGTTGCCTGTTAAAATATTTTTACTCTCTTTTCAGCTATGAAAAATGCACAAACGCAAGTTGCAAAAGATCAACCAGTTGTGAAGTTAGATAAAAGTAAGTTCTTGATCATCAATATATTTTACTCATTAAAAGAAAAATTGCATTAAGCTTAGGAAGCATTGAAATGAAACCTAGACTTTTGTAATAATCCGTGTAAAGTATATTTCCAATCCATAGTATGACCAACTTGACTCTTATTTGAATGGCAAACATTGCCAGCCCTATGTTTTTTTGTTTAATTGTCTTCCCATCTTGAGAAGATATTGGCTAGTTTTTGAACGGTAGCTCTCAGTAAAAAGTGGTTATTCGGGATAGTAAGCACAGATATTTGAAATGGGGAAATGGCAGGCTGTTAAAAATAAGGGGAACTAATATCTTAGAGATGTGTGAAGATGTGTAAAGTCCTGAAGCATTCTCTGATGCATAGGTTAGGTTGGGAGGGACATTGGGGACAATAACTGGTGTCTTATCAAAGTCTTCATCTGCTGCATACACAACATTTCTTCCTAATTCTGTGGGGGAAATGTTTTCAGGGAAAATGTTGCTCATGAAGTCAACTCACACACAATATGAGCAAATGCTTCCTGGGGGATGGGGGATCCTTGCTGATAGATCAGGGCAGTGACAAATTCTTAAATACATCTAAGGACGATGCTGGGTCTTTCAATTGACTTTTGACAGATGATGTACGCATTTTGGTGTCCATTTATGAAACTGTGAATTTTTTTCACCTCTGGCACCCTTTTTATGAAGTGGTGAACTTCAGTTCTCACGGGGTGAACAGAGGAGAAGTTTTTCCTTGGAGAATGGCAGAGATCTGTGTACAAGTGAATGGGCCGCCTGTAATCTCGTGAGACAAAGCGAGGTTACAGTACGAGAAACCGTTTAAAAAGCAGTGATAGATTACACGTGCGTTCGACCCCCACTAATGTTAATAAAATAATTAGTCCCCCTACATAAATATATACTGCACACACACACACACACACACACACACACACACACACACACACGCATTTTATATATATATATAGATATATATAGAGACACACATGAAATATATATTTCTCTTACGTCCTCCGACAGTCACCGCCCTCTTCATATTCGTCACAATGGGGTTATGACCTTTGCTCCGTAGGAGTAGCTAGGCAACAGAATATGTTAGTATTAAGGTTTTTAACATATCCCACCCCCAGGGGGTGGTCCCCTCAGTCTATAACCCTCCACTTCCTGTATCCAACTCAGTTTCAATGTCTAGCTTGTCAGGAGTAGCTGGATGTCTCTGTGCTGTGGCATTTTGTCTCAGCCTTCTCTCCTTTTTTTGGATTTTATTTGAGTTTTTCTCTCTTTCTTTATTTAGCTGTTATTTTTACCAGCATTAGTTAGGTCTTCTGATGAAGAGGATAATGCGGGCTGCGTCTCGGGCTGGCCCCCCTGGTCGCAGGTTGTGGGTCAGTGGTTTCTCGGCCCGCCATCGAGCGTTCAGTCAGGTACCGCTCCTGAGTTTTCTGAACGACCCATCCCTGTTCCGTGCAGGGATGCTATGGTGAGGTGGCTACCTCACTGGACGCTGTGCGGTTTCTCAACCCACCTTCTGCTGCGTCCTGGATGCGACTCTCCCTGTCTCATGTACAGCGGCTTGTTCGCCTGTGCGGGTCCCCCACGCCATGTAAGAGGTAAGTGTATTTATGTGGGGACCTGTCTGTCTGGGGGGTGTCAGTCTGGGACTGTGTTACCTTGCCCTGTGTTCACACTATTGATGTTTCCCTATCTCTCACACTGCATGCTGTGGGCTGCAAGGAGGGGGGGCTGTGCTGCACTTCTGTGTCAGTCTGAGTGTGTGAACGGCTGTGTGCTGTGGAACTTGATGCTATCATGTTTGGGGCACATTACAGCGCCGCTGCGGCGGTTCACCATGTTATTTATAACTTTCTGGTGTATTTTTATTCCACCTTCATGAGGTGGGGGAGCGGCGGTTTCCCCCATGAGGTGGGGGAGCGGCGGTTTCGGCGCCAAACGGCGCCATTTTGGCTGTACTCGCTCCGGCCGCATGGTACACATGCATGGCGGCCATTTTCTTGTAGCCTCCCATAGGCTTTATTAGAGCGCCCTGCATACCAGCACTTCCTTTCTCCAGGAGCACCGATCTAGACAGCAGCAGCAGCGGTCTCTACAGGTTTTTTCCCTCTATTTCACTGTATCCTTGCCTGAGTATACCTTCTCCCTGTGGGGGTCCCTGGTGTGGGTGTGCTTGTGTGGCGGTGGGCTACGTTCGCAGCGCCTTATTTAAAGGGGCGGTCACCCATTTAATTTTACTCATTTTGGGGCATGGATTCTCAGGAAAGCAAATTTCCTGCCACATTGGTGGGAAGCCAGGGGACTGCGGTTCCCCCCCCCCCCCGGGGGGGGGATTTGGCTGCGATTGTGGCTAGCCTTGCGGCTCAGGTGCAGATGCTGGTGGCTGCTCAATCCTCAAAAAGGCCCAGAGTTTCAATTTCCTCTGATTCAGAGGGTGATGGTGATGGGGCTGCTGTGGCTGGGGTCTCCTTGTCGGGGTCCCGTTCCTCCCTGGACCTTGTAGGGTCAGAGGTGGAGGCTGAGGTTGAGGGGGGTTGATGATTCTCCCCCTGGCTCGTCTGGAGAGCTTGCACTCATGGATGAATTGGTTGCTGCTATCAAGCAAACACTGCGTTTACAGGATGAACCATGCCCTCCTGCTGCCTTGGCGGCTTATGGGACGCAGAAAAGACGCAAAACATCGCAGGTATTTCCCTGCACTGATGATTTTCAATGCGCTGTTAAGGAACAATGGCGTAATATACGCAAGCCTTTTGCTGTACCAAGTAGGTTTAAGCTGCGCTATCCTTTTACGCCCGCTACTGATGAGCGTTGGTGTGTCCCGCCTCCGGTGGCCCACGCGATAGCAGTTTTGAATAAGTCCACTGCGATTCCTGCTGAAGATACCCCGGTGTTCCGGGATGCCACGGACAAAAGGATGGAGTCCCTTGCCCGTCATACCTATTCTATTATGGGTTCTATGCTGAAAGCTTTATTTGCTTCGCTTATGGCGGCTCAGGCTGTCGCGAGCTGGACGCAGGTGCTTAGACGCGTCCTGGTGGCTGATTCTGCCCCCCAGGCGACATTGGATATGGTGGATCAAATCCATCAGGGTGTCATGTATCTGTGTGATGCGGACCTGGATATGGTTCAGTTGGCTGCACGTGTACATGGTGTGGCGGTGTTGTCTCGCCGCTTGGTTTGGTTGAAGTGTTGGTCGGTGGACCAATCTTCGCGTAAGACCTTGGCTAATCTGCCCTATGATGGTTCTCGCCTTTTTGGTGAGTCCCTAGATACGTTAATTAAGGGGATCACGGGTGGTAAGAGCACGCTCTTGCCCCAATCCCACAAGGCTAAGACGGCTCCCGGTAAGAAGCATGCTTCCTTTCGGCCCCCTCAGGGGTCCTTTCGTGCCTTTCGGTCACACTATAGGGGCAAGCCGTCCAAGGGTCAAGGCTCCCACAAGAAGCCGTGGGCTGGTAAGCGAAAGTCCTGCCAGTCCGGTTCCGCGGCCCACAACAGTGCGGCCTGAAGGGGCGCCCTCACCCGGCTCTGGGGTGGGGGGACGCTCTCGGCCGGAGAGCAGATTTTTTCCTTCAAATCTTCTACTGTCCCCGGAGCGTTTGCGGGATCTGCATCTAGCGGTGCGGGACCTGAGGGCTCAGGGAGTGGTGGTCCCGGTGCCTCATTGGGACAGATTTCGGGGGTTCTATTCCAATCTGTTCACCGTGCCCAGGAAGGAGGGCAAGGTACGTCCGATTCTGGACTTAAAGGCGTTGAACCGCTTTGTGCGGGTGCGCAAGTTCCGCATGGAATCCCTGCGGTCGGTGGTGGCTGCCCTGGTTCCGGGGGAGTTTATGGCTTCCATCGACTTGAAGGATGCGTATCTTCACATCCCGATTTTCGAGGGTCACCAGAGGTACCTTCGATTCGCCATAGCGGAGGATCATTACCGATTTGTGGCGTTGCCCTTTGGTCTCGCCTCGGCTCCACGGGTGTTCACCAAGGTGCTGGCACCGGTTCTGGCTTTGTTGAGAGCCCAGGGCGTCTCTGTCCTGGGGTATCTGGACGATATTCTGGTTCAGTCTGCGACCAGCCAGGGTCTGGAGAAGGCTCTGTCCGTTACGATGCAGACTCTGCAGGAGTTTGGTTGGACGATCAATTTTCCAAAGTCAATACTGTGCCCTTCGGTTTGTATCCCTTACCTGGGGATGATTCTAGACTCTGTCCAGGCGAAGGTCTTCCTACCGGACGACAAACTCAGGACTCTTCAGGTGGAAGTCGGGTCCCTCAGGGACGCTCCATCCTCGTCCATTCCGACGTGCATGCGGTGTCTGGGATTGATGGTCTCGGCTTTCGAGGCGATTCCCTTCGCCCAGTTTCACACGCGGGGTCTCCAAGCGGAGATTCTGTCCAGATGGGACGGGCGACCGCAATCTCTGGATCTTCGGATCTCGTTGAGTCATCGGACCAGAAGGGATCTTCTGTGGTGGCTCCAGTCCCCGTCGGTGTCGGGGGGCAAGTCTTTTCGTCCCTTCTCGTGGACGGTGATCACCACGGACGCCAGCCTGTCGGGCTGGGGTGGTGTTCTGGGCGTTCTGTCCGCCCATGGTACTTGGTCGGAGGAAGAGTCCTACCTTCCGATCAACATTCTGGAACTGCGAGCGATACACCTCTGCCTTCGACGTTGGACGGACAGGCTACAGGGCTGTCCGGTTCGGGTGCAGACGGACAATGCCACGGCGGTGGCTTACATCAATCACCAAGGGGGCACCAGGAGTGCCCGAGCGGCTCGAGAAGTGACCAACATTCTGTCTTGGGCCGAGACGCACGTCCCGGCAATATCGGCAGTTCACATTCCGGGGGTGGAGAATTGGCAGGCGGATTATCTGAGCCGTCAGACCCTGGACCAGGGGGAATGGTCCCTTCACCCGGATGTCTTCCAGATGTTGTGCGCAAAGTGGGGTCTCCCGGAGGTGGAGTGCAAAGAAAGGTTGTAAACGGCGCTACCTGGTGCAAATAAATATTTAGATAAAAATAAAGTGCAATCTCTTATAATCCATATTAAAATGAGGGGGTGTGTCCCATAAAACCAAAAGAATAAAGATTTATATACACTGTGTATCAAGTGATTAAAAATAAAATAACCTGGTATGTGATGGATAAAACCCAGAAAGTGCTAAAGTGCAATAAATAAATAGCATAGACAGTGTTTTTATTGTGATATACAAATAATAAAATCATCAACTGTGAAAAAAAAACAACAAATATTGGTGAGTACTTCTGGCAATGTTACTGTCAAGGGTGCAGCATGCCAGTAGAAACCATTTAAGTGAAAAAAGGTGAAGTCAGGGATTTATCCCTTGTGAAAATAAACCAACAAAAAGAAAACCAGCTGCAATCACCTGTGTGACCACTAGGTGTCGCGCTGTATATACAACCTGCCCTAAGCAAATGTTCAGGCAAGATGGATCCTCACAGGTCCCCTCTCCACAATCAGCCAAGCACCAATTGGCGAATATCCATATGGGGAGAAGAAGAAAGGGGGAGCCTCGTGAAGTATACAATCATAAACTGCAGTGAAAAGAACGTAGCATCCACTCACTGTATGGAGCCGTGGTAGCTGCCTCGCATCAGTTGCAATCGCCGGGAAGCTTCCGCGTTCCACGGCGGTAGAGTCTCAAACCGAAAGTGACGCTGTGACGCAATGGACCCGCCCTAAGCGGCGCTCCAGCAGACGTCGATGACGAAACGCGTAGGGCGGGTCCATTGCGTCACTTCCGGTTTGAGACTCTACCGCCGTGGAACGCGGAAGCTTTCCGGCGATTGCAACTGATGCGAGGCAGCTACCACGGCTCCATACAGTGAGTGGATGCTACGTTCTTTTCACTGCAGTTTATGATTGTATACTTCACGAGGCTCCCCCTTTCTTCTTCTCCCCATATGGATATTCGCCAATTGGTGCTTGGCTGATTGTGGAGAGGGGACCTGTGAGGATCCATCTTGCCTGAACATTTGCTTAGGGCAGGTTGTATATACAGCGCGACACCTAGTGGTCACACAGGTGATTGCAACTGGTTTTCTTTTTGTTGGTTTATTTTCACAAGGGATAAATCCCTGACTTCACCTTTTTTCACTTAAATGGTTTCTACTGGCATGCTGCACCCTTGACAGTAACATTGCCAGAAGTACTCACCAATATTTGTTGTTTTTTTTTTTCACAGTTGATGATTTTATTATTTGTATATCACAATAAAAACACTGTCTATGCTATTTATTTATTGCACTTTAGCACTTTCTGGGTTTTATCCATCACATACCAGGTTATTTTATTTATAATCACTTGATACACAGTGTATATAAATCTTTATTCTTTTGGTTTTATGGGACACACCCCCTCATTTTAATATGGATTATAAGAGATTGCACTTTATTTTTATCTAAATATTTATTTGCACCAGGTAGTGCCGTTTACAACCTTTCTTTGCACTCCACTAATTTCTTGACCCCTTTTGGGGTTTGGTTGTTGGCCGCTTACACCTGTTACTCCTTCACGCTTCACCGCACACTCCATAGCGCTGGTCATTTCTTGCTTTTACATATCTCCCGGAGGTGGACCTGTTCGCGTCTCGTCTAAACCACAAGGTAAAGTGGTTCGTGGCAAGGACGCGCGATCCTCGGGCAGACGCATCAGACGCGTTGGTTGCCCCCTGGCATCAGTACCGACTGATGTATGCGTTTCCACCGATTCAATTGCTGTCCAGGTTCCTTCGCAGGTTGCACTCGGAACCAACCACGGTGATTCTTGTGGCACCGGACTGGCCTCGCCGGTCCTGGTACGCAGACCTCGTAAATCTGGCGATCGACGCCCCGTGGCGTCTGCCTCTTCGAGAAGATCTCCTGTCGCAAGGGCCGATCTTCCATCCTGCTTTACAGTCACTGGCTTTGACGGCCTGGCTGTTGAAACCGAGGTCCTGAAGAACAGGGGTCTCTCCCCTGAGGTCATTCACACTTTGATCAATGCGAGGAAGTCTTCCTCGGGGAAGGTCTATTACCGTACTTGGAAGGCGTATTTTGCCTGGTGCGAGTCCAGGGGGTTCCCACCTCACACTTATTCGGTGTCTAGGGTGTTGTCCTTCCTTCAAACGGGTGTTGACCAGCGTTTGGCGCTGGCTACGATCAAGGGTCAGGTGTCTGCGTTGGCCGTTCTTTTTCAACGTCCTGTGGCATCGAACTCTTTGGTTTGCACTTTTGTGCAGGGGGTTCGGCATCTGATCCCTCCTAGGAGGGACCCTCTACCCCCTTGGGACTTGAATCTAGTTCTGTCCGTGTTGCAGCGTGCTCCTTTTGAAAGGATCAGGGAGATCTCGCTGTCCTTGTTGTCCAAGAAGGTCGCCTTTTTGGTGGCAATTACCTCGGCTCGTAGAGTGTCGGAGCTGGCAACCTTGTCCTGCAAGTCTCCATATCTGGTCGTGCACTTGGACAAGGTGGTCTTGCGACCTAACCCTTCTTTTCTTCTGAAGAGGGTTTCGGAATTTCACCTCAATGAGGACATCGTCTTGCCTTCGCTCTGCGCGGAGCCTAACCATCCGAAAGAGGTGCAGCTGCACTCCTTGGATGTTGTCCGGGCAATCGACTGAATCCTTTCGCAAGTCGGATTCCTTGTTTGTTCTTCCGGAGGGTCCTCGGAAGGGCATGGCGGCGTCGGCTTCTACCATCGCCAAATGGATCAGACAGACCATTGAACAGGCCTATGCTTTGAAGGGGAAAGTTCCCCCTGTGCCTGTGAAGGCGCACTCTACCAGATCTCTGAGTACGTCTTGGGCCTGTTGTCATGGGGCCTCTGTGGCCCAGGTGTGTAAGGCGGCGACTTGGTCAACCGTACACACTTTCACAAAATTCTACAGAGTAGATGTTCAGGCATCGGCGGATGCTTCCTTTGGCCGCAAGGTTCTTAGTGCGGCGGTTCCCTAGAGCCCTTGTTGCGGGCTCCTTGGCTGTTTGGGATTATTTGTTTTTCCCTGGGTTCTTGCTCCTGTTGAGCGAATGTTTTTTCTCATTGCCCGACTGGTTTCCTTCCTTTGGTAAGGTTCCTTTCTCTGATGTGGAGACGGCGTTGCCTTAGGCGCGACTGCGTTTCCCACCCCTCATGTTTGCACTGCTTTGGGACGTCCCCATTGTGACGAATATGAAGAGGGCGGCGACTGTCGGAGGACGTAAGAGAAAACGGAATTTTTGTAAAATCTTACCTGTAAAATTCCTTTCTCTGAGTCCTCCGACAGTCGCCGCCCCCGCCCCTCTTTTGGGGTTGTTGGTTGTATACTCTACTGCTATTCCACTGAAACTGAGTTGGATACAGGAAGTGGAGGGTTATAGACTGAGGGGACCACCCCCTGGGGGTGGGATATGTTAAAAACCTTAATACTAACATATTCTGTTGCCTAGCTACTCCTACGGAGCAAAGGTCATAACCCCATTGTGACGAATATGAAGAGGGCGGCGACTGTCGGAGGACTCAGAGAAAGGAATTTTACAGGTAAGATTTTACAAAAATTCCGTTATTCATGTATGTGTGTGTGTGTGTGTGTGTGTGTGTGTGTGTATATATATATATGTATATATATATATATATATATATATATATATATTGCAAGAAAAGGTTCGTGGCGCTGCCAGAATATACCTGCTGTTCCGTATATCTTTCAATGATGCTGAATAAATATTAAATCGATGTGTGTCTCTTATGTGAATATAAAATTAGTAAAGTGTCAAGTGCTTCATATATATGGTCCTGTGAAAAGTATATGGTAAGTGCAACAATGATAGGTGATCCAACCCTGTGAAAAGTGCACAATAGTGCTGGTGCCAACTACAAATATAAATAGATGAATAAAATAGCTAAGTGAATAAAGACATATATAAAAATGAGTGAAGTCAAACCTATTAAATTAATAAAAATATGTTGGATCAACCTAAAAACATATAATGACACATGGGTGAACTGCCAAAATCCTTAAAAGGTGAAAACTATACAGTAAATAGCATCATATGTTGACATAAAACTATAAAAAAACGCAGGTATATAAAAATGGTAAAACCACTCTAAAATATAACATCAAAATCCAGGTACTGGTTAGTCCATAATGGCTATAATCCTAAAAAGAAGGTTAGTCCCACTATAGTAAAACACTCCCTAAGTTAGGGGTGCAAAGGTGACTTTGATGCAGGTGCTCTAGTAGAGATTAAGGAGGTGCTCGGATGCCGGTGACCATTCAGTGCTCCCCGCACCCCCTGGACCGCACTCACCGGAGTTAATCACCCCTGCAGGGGTATCAGGCCTTGGATATGTAATCCTGGGGGTCCCCTTTTCTGGTTACTGTGTCACTAGTATGGTCCAATATCCTGCCCGAGTCCTCCATGCCAGGGTCCTTAAAATTGGGGTCCATGGGTATATACAGGGGAAGAAGGCTCACATAGAGTAGTACCGTTTTAAAAGGCTTTATTAAATCAAAAGATGGGTACTTGCAAACGTAAGAAAATGAATCAGCAGGTAAAAACAGTGATGGTTGCGCACTTCCGGGACGCCGTGCGTTCCACGGTCCGGATGTGCGTTCCACTTGGGCAGATGTGGTGCGATGACGCTCTACGTACGTTTCGTCGGTGTGACGTCTTCAAAAAAAATCTATTTCTCTTACGTCCTCCGACAGTCGCCGCCTCTTCATATTCGTCACATATGGGGTATTAGACTTTGCTCCGAAGGAGTAGCTAGGCAACAGAATATGTTAACATTAAAGCTTTTAACATATCCCACCCTCAAGGGGTGGTCCCCTCAGTCAATACCCTCCTACTTCCTGCAACCATATCTCAGTTTTTAATGTCTAGCTTGTCAGGAGTGGCTGGCTCTCTCTGTGCTGGGGCTTTGTGCCCCAGACTCTTTCTTCTTTTTTGATTTTTTGTTTGAGTTTTCTCTCTACCTTTACTTAGCTGTTCTTTTTGTCAGCTTTAGTTAGTTCTTCGGATGAAGAGGATCATGCGGGCTGGGTCTCGGGCTGATCCCCCTGGTCGCAGGTCGTGGGTCAGTGGCTTCCCAGCCTGCCATCGAGCGTTCAGCCAGGTAACGCTCCTGGCACAGTGAACGACCCATCCCTGTTCGGTGCAGGGATGCTTGGTGAGGTAGCTACCTCACTGGACGCTGTGCGGTTTCTTAACCCCCATTCTGTGCGTCTTGTATGCGACTCTCCCTGCCTCATGTGCAGCGGCTTGTTCGCCGTGCGTTCCACGGTCCGGATGTGCGTTCCACTTGGGCAGATGTGGTGCGATGACGCTCTACGTACGTTTCGTCGGTGTGACGTCTTCAAAAAAAATCTATTTCTAGTGGCCATCATCACAGTCTGTCTGTTTGCGAATGACATCCTCATCTTCCTCTCCTCCCTGCTGACTCCCAACCTTCTATCAACTTTGGAACAATTTGCAGCTATTTCGGGTTTAGTCTTGAACCTGCAGAAATCTAGGGCCCTTAACGTCTCTTTACCCCAGTCAATTTATCACAGCTTCAGCAGACCCTCCCATTTTTATGGTCAGCCCAAGGTATCCCGTATATTGGTATTAAATTTACTGTTTTACTTACATCTCAAGGATCAGGAGATTGAGGGCTATGTTAGATGATTACAGTCACACACACCTACACAGGTTGAACTGGATGGACTATTGTCTTTATTCAACCTCGCCTACTATGTAACTATGTAACTATGTAACTATGTTGACCCGGCTGCCTTTTACTCAGTCAACTACCTATCCATGCTGACCCGTTCATCTAGCCTTATCTCCACGTGGTCTGAACGCCTTACTGTAACTAAAATAGAGATCCTCCCTAAAATTTTGTACCTATTTAGGGTTTTGCTGCTCAAAGTGCCTTCTCACTTCTTACAAATATTACAACGTAGGGTCCTTGCTTAAGTCTGGGGCAAAACTAGACCCCGGGTGGTGAGAATAACCATGCACTTACCTAAACCCCAAGGTGGCCCGGTCTCCCAAACTTCACCAAATACTATCAGGCGGCCCATCTGCCAAAATATTATGCCCTCCCACGAAACTCCTCTGTGGGTAGCATTGGAATCTGTAGAGTGCGACCCCCCCCCCCCCTTTCCGTGGTCATCCACTGTGGCTTCGCTATAGCGACCTTAAGACATTAAGGAATCCAGTCACTTGCCACTCCCTGCGGTTGTGGGATAATCTTAAAACTAAATTTAGTTTCCAACCTCCTCATAACCCTCTCCTGTCCTTTTTTCAAAACCCCACTTTTTACTCGGCATGGACCTCTCCTTCCTCCTTTCACCAGTGGTCTGCAGCCAATCTGATCCCAGCACACACATTTACAACCCCTGATACCTTTAAGACTTATTGCACCCTTTGTGAGTCCTATGGAATCCCCAAGTCTGAAATTTTCCATTACCTCAAAATCCAACATTTCTTTTCCTCATGCCTACGCACAGATTTCTCCTTACCTGACCTAACCAACTTCGAGCACATTTGCAAAGGAGATCCCCATGCATGGAGCTTAATCGCCTCTTTCTATTTAAAACTGTTAGATCCCTTCATTACGTAACCAAAATGGGAGTCTGATTTGGATCTTCAAATGGATGCTACCGACTAGTCCAACATTTGGGCTGCCACAAAGTCGGCCTCACAGAATGTTGCAGCCTCAGAAACTAATTACAGAATATTGATGCGCTGGTACCTGGTCCCTTACCAGATTGCCAAATACCTCCTGTCCTACTCTCCAGCTTGTTTCCGAGGCTGCCCAGACAATGGCAGGCACCTCTCTATTTAGTGGAGCTGCCTACCTGCCCAATCTTTTTGGGCTAACACTTTCTGCATCCTCTCTACTATGGATAGACCGATATGGTTTTTTCAGGGCCGATACCGATATTTTGGTCACAAATTATCGGTATCGGCCAATATGGGCTGATATTTTGTACATTTAAAGTTTTGAAAAATGAAGACCATTTTTTACACAAATCTGGTACTTAACATGTTCAATTTTGTTTAATGCTTAATGGCTGGCTGACTGGCACCCTGTGGTGGGTGGCTGACTGGCACCCTGTGGTGGGTGGCTGACTGGCACCCTGTGGTGGGTGGCTAACTGGCACCCTGTGGTGGGTGGCTGACTGGCACCCTGTGCTGGCTGGCTTCCACCCTGTAGTGGGTGGCTGGCTGGCACCCTGTAGTGGGTGGCTGGCACCCTGTGATGGCTGGCTGCCACCCTGTAGTGGGTGGCTGGCTGGCACCCTGTGGTGGGTGGCTGGCTGGCACCCTGTGCTGGCTTGCTGGCACCCTGTAGTGGGTGGCTGTCTGGCACCCTGTGGTGGGTGGCTGGCTGGCACCCTGTGGTGGGTGGCTGGCTGTCTGGCACCCTGTGGTGGGGGGCTGGCTGGCTGCCACCCTGTGGGGGGGGGCTGGCTGTCTGGCACCCTGTGGTGGGGGGCTGGCTGTCTGGCACCCTGTGGTAGGTGGGTTGCTGGCACAGGGCCTGTGGGCGGGTGGCTGGTACAGGGCCTGTCGCTGGCTGGTACAGGGCCTGTGGCTGGCTGGCTGGTACAGTGCCTGTGGCTGGCTGGTACAGGGCATGTGGGTGGTTGGCTGGTACAGTGCCTGTGGCTGGCTGGTTGGTACAGGGCCTGTGGATGTGGTTGGCTGGCTGGCACCGGACTGATGGGGGTGGGTGTATGGCTGTGATACACTCCCGCGAGACTAGTCCCGACTCCAGACGAGGCTGTCCACGGCGAGGGAGGTGACCTAAGAAGGCAGAATGACGTCACAAAAATATCTGCAATATTGGCCAGTTCTGGGGCCGATACCGATATATCGGGGAAAGTGCATATTGGCCTTGCCGATAATCGGTCTATCCCTACTCTCTACTCTCATTGGTAACACCTTAGCCCTGTCCCAGCCATGGCTTTACTCAATAAGAAACCTTCTGATTTAACCTATCTCCAATTCAAGTTACTTCTGCAGGTCGACTACTGTGAAGCAAACCATCGCGAAGGCCTGAAAAACCCCCCACCTCAATGTCTTGGAAACGAAGACTAGAGTTATCCGAGCCCTTATTTACACCAAAATAAAAGCAGTTCTCCTAGACAGGGTCAAAAAATTTGAACACCTTTGGAAACCCTGGGTCTACAACTACCTTCCCTCTGACTTCAATAACACATTACTTCTTCTCTGAATAGCCTTTTTTGTAACTTTGATTACCCATAGAGACCAGATTCACACCCCTTTCCCCCCGGTGATCTCCCTCCTTGTCCACCACCTCTCCCCTATGAGCTATGAACCTTCCTCCTCTCTCTCAACACTCCCCTTCTCTTCTTCCTTTCTCCTCCCTCCCTTCTTTTCTTTTTCCTGTACTTTTCAGCTCTTTTCTTCTGTATGTGAACATCTCAGTCTGAACCAATCTATCTACCCATCATGCAGAGGCCAAACACTTCCCTCCAATTGCAATCCCCCTAAGTTCAAGCCCTCAAGTGCTCCTGGTGTTTATCCTGCTCTTTATCCTTTATCCATTTCAAGGACTCTTAAACATCTCCATGTTTGGTAATCTCGGGGCAATGCAGACTGGAACCCTTGGTAACTAACCTCTGTTTATAGGGATTATATTTATAGCAGCATACGGATACAGTTTCTCTACAATCTCCTGAGTGTCCTCGAACTACCTCACACAGAGTTCCCTTATATTTCCTTTTTTATGCTTTGCTGTTCTTGATGTTTTGTTACAAAGGGCTGTGTCCCCACCTTTGCATTATGCTACTATGCTATAATTGTCTCTCCCTCACCGGGGATGACGAGGCATTCTATTTTGACTTATTGTTCTTTCTTTTAACAAAATATTTGAACAAGAAAAAATCTATTTCAGAAAAATTTGCAGTGTTGGGCTGCACACCTAGCTGTGTGGTGAAAGGGGGGATTGTAGCTGACCCTGAGCTGCTCTGACAGATCCACTGACGGGGCTGCTCTGACAGATCCACTGACGGGGCTGCTCTGACAGATCCACTGACGGGGCTGCTCTGACAGATCCACTGACGGGGCTGCTCTGACAGATCACTGACGGGGCTGCTCTGACAGATCACTGACGGGGCTGCTCTGACAGATCCACTGAGGGGGCTGCTCTGACAGATCCACTGACGGGGCTGCTGCTCTGACAGATCCACTGACGGGGCTGCTGCTCTGACAGGTCCACTAACGGGGCTGCTGCTCTGACAGGTCCACTGACGGGGCTGCTGCTCTGACAGGTCCACTGACGGGGCTGCTGCTCTGACAGGTCCACTGACGGGGCTGCTGCTCTGACAGGTCCACTGGCGGGGCTGCTGCTCTGACAGGTCCACTGGCGGGGCTGCTGCTCTGACAGGTCCACTGGCGGGGCTGCTGCTCTGACAGGTCCACTGGCGGGGCTGCTGCTCTGACAGGTCCACTGACGGGGCTGCTGCTCTGACAGGTCCACTGACGGGGCTGCTGCTCTGACAGGTCCACTGACGGGGCTGCTGCTCTGACAGGTCCACTGACGGGGCTGCTGCTCTGACAGGTCCACTGACGGGGCTGCTGCTCTGACAGGTCCACTGACGGGGCTGCTGCTCTGACAGGTCCACTGATTTGGATCTTCAAATGGATGCTACCGACTAGTCCAACATTTGGGCTGCCACAAAGTCGGCCTCACAGAATGTTGCAGCCTCAGAAACTAATTACAGAATATTGATGCGCTGGTACCTGGTCCCTTACCAGATTGCCAAATACCTCCTGTCCTACTCTCCAGCTTGTTATGCTGAAAAGAGCTGCTCTGACAGGTCCACTGACGGGGCTGCTGCTCTGACAGGTCCACTGACGGGGCTGCTGCTCTGACAGGTCCACTGACGGGGCTGCTGCTCTGACCGGTCCACTGACGGGGCTGTTGCTCTGACAGGTCCACTGACGGGGCTGCTGCTCTGACAGGTCCACTGACGGGGCTGCTGCTCTGACATGTCCACTGACGGGGCTGCTGCTCTGACATGTCCACTGACGGGGCTGCTGCTCTGACAGATCCACTGATGGACTGATCTGACAGGTTCTCTTTATTTGTGGGGGAGGGAAGCAGTATACTCACATATCCTCTGTTCTCCTCCCCACACAATATGTGTGTGAGGAGAAGAAAGCCGGGAACAGTGAGTAACCACCGTGTATTTACAGTTATGACCGGGTGTGATTGGACACAGCTGATCACATGGTAAACAGCCAATTTCTGTGACAGGGGACACTGATTAGACTGCACTAATGGGCTGCGCTGACCAATCCAATGATGGCCTGCGCTGATAGATGCAATGATGGGCTGTGCTGATGGATCCACTGATGGCAGCACTAATGGGCTATGCTTACAGATCCATTGAAGGGGCTGTGTAGAAGATCAACTGATGGCGGCACTAATGGACTGTATGACAGATCTACTAATAGCAGCACTAGGGGTTGTCGTGACAGATCCACTGGTGGGCTGTGTGACAGATCCACTGGTGGGCTGTGTGACAGATCCACTGGTGGGCTGTGTGACAGATCCACTGGTGGGCTGTGTGACAGATCCACTGGTGGGCTGTGTGACAGATACACTGAAGGGCTGTGTGACAGATACACTGAAGGGCTGTGTGACAGATACACTGAAGGGCTGTGTGACAGATACACTGAAGGGCTGTGTGACAGATACACTGAAGGGCTGTGTGACAGATACACTGAAGGGCTGTGTGACAGATACACTGAAGGGCTGTGTGACAGATACACTGAAGGGCTGTGTGACAGATCCGCTGATGGCGGCACTAATAGACTGTATGACAGATCCACTGATTGTGATACTAAGGGGTTGTCCTGACAGATCCACTTGTGCACTGCATGACAGATCCACTGATGGGCTGTACACATGGCTGTGCGGTGAAAGGGGGATTGTAGCTGACCCTGAGCTTTGAAGACAGTCATAATGGGTTTACCAGGGCATTGGGAAGGTAGGTTTGGGCTTGGATTCTTTGGGTCTAGTGTAGGGCTGCAACTAATGACTATTTTCATAATCGATTAGTTGGCCGATTATGGTTTCAATTAATCGGATAATACTCTTACAAAAATAGTTGTGTATAATTTAGTTAATAAGTAAAGTTTTAAAAGAAAAGGAAATGTCTTTATTAAATATCTATATGCAGTAGTAAATATACATACCCAGCTATATGGTTAGGGAGCAAAATCTCTAATCCGCTCTGAGAATAACAGACAGAAGAGATATACTGCATATACTATTAGAGGTTAAATCTGGTAAATATCATCTAGCTCAGAGTTCAAATTTCTCTTACATCCTCTGACAGTCGCCGCCCACTCATACAATCTGCACATCTGGGTATTGGTCTTATCCACAGGAGTAAGCTAGGCAGAAGATTTTGTTAGAAAACATTCACAAAACCTTTGTATAGACACACCTACAGGGGGCCGTCCCTCTGGTCCAATACCCCCATCTAGCTGCATTCCCAATTCAGTTTGTCTCTGCCTAGCATAGGAGTAGGCTGGCTTTTTCCTGGCTGGGGCTGCAGTCTCAGCCTTTTTTCTTCTTATTATTTTTTTCTCTAAGAGAGTGTTTTTTCTTTACAATGATAGCTTTTTATTTGTTCCTGCGCTTAGTTAGTCGGACTTCGGAAGACTACAGCGTTTGCGGAGCTGGGATTCGCACTGGTTATCCTAGAGCCTTATGGAATCCTGGCCTGCCATTGAGCGCTAGCAGGATATGTGTACGCCCAGGCTTCGCAAATGATCATGTCCCTGTCCTCAGGGACGAGCCTGCGGAGTGGCTACTTCGCTGGGATGTCTCAACTGCGGTACGACGCGTGTTGCTAGCGTCCCTTTCGGTTGACGGTACCACCACCCAGAGTGGGAGGCTTCCTGTCACAGAGCGGTACCCACGTTTTCTCTGGACCGGTGAGTACCTCTGTCTATGGCATTGTCTGTCGGGGTGTGTATGTGGGCCCTCTGTTTATGGGGATGGCAGTTGTGAATCTGTAATGTCCCCCTCATGTCTGTCAGTGCGGTCCTGTGTGTCCCTTCCCGGTCCCTGTGGGGACGCTGTGGCGGTTCTACCGCTGTATGGGGGGTTGCAGGGGTCCCTGATGTCCCTGGGGTGCTTCAGCATCTATTTGGAAGTACAGACATGGTGTGTGGGGGCCACAATTGGCGAAAAACCGTGCGGCCGCCATTTTAGGTGTGGGCAGGCTGTTTTGGCCTCATTGTGAGGGCAGCAGCCATTTTCTGCAATACTGTTGGCGCCGATCGGGCGCCATCTTTGTTGTGGGCACTGTCTTTATGTGGTCAGCGGCCATTTTCCTGGAGCTTCTCCATAGACTGGTATTGGCAACCATTTTTTTTGTGGCTCAGGGCTGTGTTCTGCCTCTAGAAGCGTGAGGTCACTTCCTTTCTTCTCACGTGCAGATCGGGTTGGCAGCGTGTGGCAAGTATAGGCACACTTTGGGGGGATTTTATGGTGTTTTCTGGCCTGCATTCCTGTTAGCATTCATTTTCCTGCAGTTTCCTGTAGCACAAGACGTGTTCCTCATTGCGGTGCATTTGCGGTGGGAACCGCGGAAATCGCCTATTTAAAGGGCCAATGTCATTTAAATTTGAGATTGCTATTATGGAGTCCCAGGATAGCCAATTCCCCCCAGATCTGGTGGAGGGTTCAGGTACTCCTGAATCCTCTGCTATAGTCTCACTTACTGCTGCATTTGCGACTTTAGCGTCTAAAGTGGATTTGTTTATGTCTGACCGGGCTTCTAAGAAAAGGCCTATGCCCTCTCAGTCGTCTGACTCAGAGCCAGATTTGGTTGCCACAGACAGCGTACCCCCTGAGGGGTCTCAGTCCTCTCAGTCGGATGTGGAGGAGGATTCCCACTCCGGATCAGCAAGAGAGCGCACTGCAATGTCTGCGCTTATTAGCTCTGTGAAAGACACTTTAAATTTGGATGAGCCCAGAAGTCGGGTCAGGTTTTTCCCTGTCCCGCGGAGTTTCACGGTACCGTGAATGACCAATGGCGCAATTTAAAATGTAATTTTGTGGTGCCCAAGAGATTTCATTACCGTTATCCCTTTGCGGATCCGGTGGATTCTCGCTGGACTGCGGCTCCTAAGGTGGACCACACTGTGTCCAGGTTGAATAAAGCCACTTTAATGCCCGCAGAGGATTCTCCGGTGTTTAAAGACCCGGCGGATAGGCGGGTGGAAACTCTTACCCGCCACATCTACATGGTAGTGGGTTCCTTACTGAAACCCGTGTTCGCTTCCGTAATGGTCTCTCAGGCTGTTGTGGAGTGGGCCAAGGCGCTTAAGCGCACTCTAATTTCTGACTCCGCCCCTCCTGCTACTCTGGAGATGGTGGATCAAATTGGTCAGGCTGTTTTTTACCTGTGTGAGGCGGCTTTAGATGAGGCCCCTTTAGTCGCACGACTGTCTGCAGTCGCAGTTGCGATTTGTCGGATCGTTTGGTTAAAAAGCTGGTCCATGGTAAGCGGGGCCCTTCCTTTAAACCTAACCATGGCTTCTTTCATGCCTTCAAGGCACAAGACAAAGATAGGTCCTTCAAGGCCTCTGGTGGCCAGAAGAAGCCTTGGGCGGGCAAGTCCAAAGCCGCCCACACTGGCACGGCGGCTCAGTCCGCCTCGACCAGAAGGGGCGCCCTCACCCGTTTCAGGGGTGGGGGGGACGTCTGCGCTGTTTTCCCGAACCTTGGCTGGCCAAGATTCAGGACAGGTGGGTTCAAGAACTCATTCGGTCAGGGTACAAGATCGAGTTTCAATCGCGCTCAGCAGACAGATTCTTTCCCTCAAATCTTCATTTGACCCCAGATCGTTTCCGAGATCTCCATCGGGCGGTTCAGGATCTCCTCGCCCAAGGGGTGGTTGTCCCGGTTCCACACCGGTTTCGGGGTTTTTACTCAAATCTGTTTACAGTGACCAGAAAAGAGGGTAAGGTGCGTCCGATTCTGGACTTTAAGTTTCTAAACCGCTTTGTGCGGGTCCAGAAGTTCCGAATGGAGTCCCTCCGGTCGGTGGTGGCATCCCTGAGTCCAGGAGATTTCTTGGCTTCCATCGACCTCAAGGATGCGTATCTACACATCCCTATATACGAGGGTCATCAGAGGTACCTCCGATTCGCAATAGCGGAGGAGCACTATCAGTTTGTGGCGCTGCCTTTCGGCCTCGCTTCGGCTCCAAGGGGGTTTACCAAAGTTTTGGCTCCTGTTCTAGCCTTGTTGCGGGTACAGGGGATTGCCGTCCTCAGTTACCTGGACAATCTCCTATTCAGGTCGAGCTCCAGTGCCACTCTGTATCGTGATCCGTCGATCATGGTTCAGACGCTCCAGGAGTTCGGGTGGACCATCAATTTTCAGAAGTCCACTTTGTCCCCTTCTGTTCGCCTCCCTTACCTTGGGATGATTCTGGACTCCGCTCAGGCGAAGGTCTTTCTTCCGGAGGACAAGCTCCGGATCCTGCACGACGAGTTTTTGCAGATGACACAAAATTGGGCAGGGCAATAACTGCACAGCATGAAGCAGATATCCTACAGAATGACCTGGACAAAATAACAGAGTGGGCAATGACATGGCAAATGAGGTTTAATGTGGAGAAGTGTAAGGTATAGCAACTTGGGGACTAAAAACATAAAAGCACAATACACGTTAGGGGGGGAACCCTTGGGGGAATCAAAAATGGAGAAAGGGGGGGGCGTGTCCGGACGCAGGCCAAGATGGCCGCATGAAGAGGGAGCTCCGTACAAGCCACGACCTAATCCGCAGCCATCTGCTTACCTGGCCTCCGGATCGGCACATGGACTTCTCCCCCGGGAGCTGAGGGGGACTGGGGAGCCAGCCATCCTTGAATTGTGCCCATCCTGCAGGGGATCGCGCCGGACCGGCGCCCGCAGCCTACCCGCGCCATTGCGGCCTAGCTGGCATCCGCGACCCGCCGCCGCTCGATCCGGGGACGGTAAGAGAGGTACCCCGCTCCATTCCCGTGGCAGTCTTCCCCCAGTAATCCTCTATTAGCCGCCAGACCTGCCGTACGGCGGGGGAGGTTTCTGGCCGCAGCTGCCCGCCATCTTGCCGCCTACCCTGCACCCACCTTCGGCCCTGAGGAGTCCTTGGATACCCCCTTGCCACAGAGCGATCACTGGGGGTCCCATCTTCCCCCCCCTGCTGTGTAGCTGCTGGACAGGGGCATGCTCTTCATCTCCAGCTTCCCACTGCTATTTCACAGCCCCTGCAGAGTATTGCTCACAGCCCCTGCAGGGTATCGCTTACAGCCCCTGCAGGGTATCGCTCACAGCCCCTGCAGAGTATTGCTCATGGCCCTGCCGAGTCTCCCTCAGTCTGACCAGTGCCTGTCTGCTGTTTTGAAGTTTCCCAGCTTCATCCTCATTGCTCTGCAGAGTATTGCACCAGGCCTCCGCTGCTTGTCTCACAAATCCCTGTGCCAGTTCACCTGTCTCTCTGCTCCTCTTTTGCTGTGGGTTGCTATGCTAAAATTTTTTCTGCATTGACAGACCTGCACTACCTGCCCGTGTCTTCACTCCCGTGTGGATTTTATTGCAACTGATTTGAAGACACTGGTCATGCGGTGCTGAGCCACGAGATCATCCGGCTCCAGCAGTTACGCATTAGTCTAGCTACACCTACCATATACATGTCGGCGGGCAATTCCCACCCCGCCGACCCTTCAGACCTTCAACAGAGCTCTATGCAACGTTACCTGCTGCGCACTGCGCCAACGGAACCCCGCTCCCCCCGACCTGACAAGATGGCGACCGGTCGCGCGGTGGGTAAAGCTAAACCCCCCCCTCCACAGTCTCAGCCCGCTTCCCTTGGTGTGGACACGGGGTTCACGGATCGACCTCCTTCTCCAGCAACGTCCTCTTCCTCACCTCCCCTGCCCAGCTCTTCTTTACTGCATGGGGGTCCTGACGTCCGGGATTGTGGGGGAGCCCTCAGGTCGGAGGCGGCCTCCCTTCTCTCGGCCTTCAGGTCGGACTTCGACTCCTGGGCCTCTAAAATGGAAATCTCCCTGCATGCTGAATTAAATGCGATCCGTCAGCAGATTTTCACTACTGATTCCACTGTGGCCTCCGTCACCGCTACTCAAGAAGCCCATGAGTCCCGCATTTCCGCACTGGAGGCTGCTTCCCGTGACCACCTCTGCCGCCTGCGCCAACAACAACTCCGCATTGATGACGGCGAAAACAGGAGTCGCAGGAACAACATTAGGATTCGGGGCCTCCCTGAGGCCACCTCTGGTACGGACCTTAAACCCACTGTGACTGCCATTCTCAATCAGGTTCTCGGTAGAGCTCCTACCACAACCATCGAACTGGACAGGGTGTACAGAGTGGGGGGCCCAGGGGGTAGGGGTGACGATCGTTCCCGTGATGTGTTATGTAGGGTTCACTACTATACCCTGAAGGAAGAAATTATTAGGAAGGCTTGGCAACAGGGACCTCTGGACTTTGATGGCTCCTCCATCCACCTCTACCCCGACCTATCCCGCAACACCCTACACATGCGGAGAGTGGTCCGTCCCTTACTGGACTTGTTACGCCAAATTGGGGCCACTTATACATGGGGGCACCCCTTCTGCATTAAAGTAACTTTCAACTCCCGGAAGTTTGTGCTGGCAGATCCTGATCAACTAACCGACTTCTCCTCCTTCCTGGGCCACACGCCAGTGGACATTCCGAATTGGCTGGATCCTCCTGCTGAATGGCCGCGCCCGCAGACGTCTGGCCCTCCTCCTCAGAGAAGATGGCGCTCCCGCTCACGCTCTGCCGTACCCAGGAGTGGGGCTAGTCGCCCTCAGTCCCCGGAAGCTTGATGACCGCATATACCGCACTCTACACTGACTGTTCTGATGTGACCAGACCCTATTTGATGACCCCCTGTTTCCCCTCTCCCGCTCTAACATGCTTCTCTCCACAGCTACCAGCCTTATCTGTCTTGGACTGACCTTACTTCTGCCCTTTGCTGTTGCTATATCTGGCTGGAGTTTGAGGGGGTCGCGGAGTGACCGTTACCACTGAAGATTTCTGGTCCACCAGTTCTTAGTTGTTTTTATGTTCCATGTTGTTGGTATTACTTGATATACAATGCTGATGCTTCTTCTAGTTGGTGGTAATTTTTATATGTATTTTTTCTCCATATTTACTGCTCATCGCCCCATGGCTTCATGCACTTCCTGTTTTAAAATGACCTTACTCCTGCCCCTTGCTGTTGTCCTGACCAGCTGGGGTTTGGGGGGGGGGGGGGGGATGCCTGACGCCGCATGATTCTGTGGGATCTTGTCTTACCACTTAGTATTTCAATTGCTCTTTCGTTGATGATCTACCATGTGTCATGATGTTGTTCCTTTCTCCCCTGATAGCCGCAATTTTGCGTCTTTCCCATTATTCCTTTATTGAGCTCTAATGTTGTCATTTTTTCTTCGGTGTACTCCTAACTGATTCTTTTAGGTCTGCTGTGTTGCCGGACCCGTTTATGTGTTTCTAACTCCCTCTTCACACTTCCACCCCCCCATAGGTTGAGCACGGTTCTGTGCCCGTATCGTATGTAACGCGCGGTGTCCTGTATTCAGGCACCATAGTTTTCTTGGCTCCTTTCCTGGAGTCCCCCCTGTCTACTCCTCAGTGTACCACTTAGCCTTCCCCTCCTTTTTCTTCTTTATCTGTTTATCTATTTATTTATTTTTTTTTTTTCTCTCTATATTCCGGGTTTCCATATACCACTCCCTTTTCTTTCTGCGCCCGAGCCCTTTTTTCTGGGCTCGGCTTGCATACCCCTGGTGACCTACTATCCTCTACCTACCCGCTCACGTCCCACTATGGCCCACACGGTAAGTGCTCGCCCCCGACTGACCCTAGGCTCCTATAATGTACAGGGCCTCAATGTAGCTTCTAAGCGGGGCAAGTTCTATATCATATGCTTAAGCACCATGTCAATATCTTGCTACTCCAGGAGACTAATTTTTGCTCTGATTCTGTCCCTGCTTGCTCCAACAGGTACTACAACCGATGGATACACAGTTCTAATCCGCTTCAGAAGTCCAAGGGGGTGTCTGTGGCTTTTCATAAGTCCCTGCCTGTCATCATGATTGACCATGTTGCAGACCCACAGGGGAGGTACGTGCAAGTTAAGTTTGCACTCTGGGGGACGACGTACACAGTCGCCAACTTCTACTTGCCTAATACTAATCAGGTCGCCTGGGCCTTGCGGTACCTTGAGCTACTTGCGGGGTTCGCGGAGGGGAGGGTCATCCTGGGTGGCGACTTCAACCTCCCTTTGGACCCGCTGCTGGATACCTCCTCCTCTCGCTCATCCCTCTCCTATACGAAGTTACGCGCCCTGAAGCGTACCCTTCACGACATGTGCCTTGTTGATGTGTGGAGAATCCTCCACCCAACCTCTCGGACCTATACTCACTTTTCGTCGGCCCATCAGTCTTTCAGCAGGATAGACTATTTCTTCGTAGATCATGCTTGTCTTGATTGGTCCCCGAGGATGGCGTTGGGACGTTGGTCTGGTCCGACCATTCCCCGATCTTTCTCACGCTTTCCCCCCCCCCGGACACTCCGCTGAGAGAGTGGACCTGGAGGCTTAATGACTCTATACTGGCAACTCTGGGCTGTGTGGACACGATCTCCACTGTCGTTAACAATTTCTTTTCGGACCACGCTGACGACCCTACGCCCCTCCCCTATCAGTGGGAAGCGCTCAAAGCGGTGCTACAGGGTACCTTTATTCAGATGGGTACCCGTCTTAAAAAAGAAAGATCAGCCTCCATTGCAGCCGCGACTCTAAAGCTGCGCGAACTAGAAACGAAGCACAGCCAGACCCCTTCCGATGCCATTCTAGCAGACCTTTCTACGGCCCACTCCCAACTTAGGGACCTATATGTGGCCTCCGCCCACACGTTTGACCAGAAACTGGCTTTACACAGATACAAGTCCCAGGATAAATGCGGACGCCCATTAGCTGGCGCTCTCCACCCACGCGCTGCCTCTACGTTTATCACCCAGATTCGTGACCCTGCAGGATCCCTGGCGACGACCCCAATTGGTCAATCCTTCGACTTACTATCAGTCGCTTTACCATATTTCTGCGTCCCTGCCCAGGGTGCCCCAGGGGCCTCCCTCGATGACAAGGCCGCGTATGTGTCGACGACCGCCCTCCCCTGCCTGCCTGCTGAGGCCGTGTCGGACCTGGATGTACCGATTTCAGCTGACGAGGTTATGCCGGCATTTGCATCTTCCCCTGCCGGTAAAAGTCCTGGCCCCGATGGCTTTACTGCCAAGTTTTATAAGGTGTTTGGCCCTCTTCTGGCCCCTTTTCTAGCCCGGGTATTTAACTCGATTCCGGACGGCTCTGCATTTCCCCCTCAGACGTTAGAGGCCCACATATCTCTAATTCCAAAACTGGGGAAAGACCCCGCCTCGTGCGCCAATTACAGGCCTATCTCTTTGATTGGAATTGACCTTAAACTCTATGCTAAGATCCTAGCGACCCGACTGAAGCCTTTATTGCCGGACCTTATCCATATGGACCAAGTGGGCTTTGTCCAGGGCAGAGAAGCTAGGGACAACACCCTGAAGACCCTCTTGCTTACAGACTATGCCCGCTCCCAAGCTATACCCCTATTCCTGCTGACAGTAGATGCGGAGAAGGCCTTTGATCGCGTGGACTGGCATTTTTTACGTCTTACCTTGGAGCAAATCGGTATAGGCCCGTTGATGCTAGCTAGAATTGTGGCCCTCTATAAGTCGCCTTCCGCTAGGCTCCGAATTAACGGCTCCCTGTCTCCTGCTTTCAGCATACACAATGGCACGCGCCAGGGTTGCCCCCTGTCTCTGCTCCTCTATGTCCTGGTTATGGAACATTTGGCCGTTGCACTTCGCAATAACCCCAATGTTTGCGGACTGACCATTGGCCCCATACATTCTAAGCTGGCACTATTTGCCGATGACCTACTGCTCTACATCACTTCTCCTCAAAGGTCCCTCCCCGCGATCTTGACCGAGTTCCGCAGATTTGGCCTTATGAGCAACTTTAAAGTTAATCACTCTAAATCGGAGATACTAAATATCTCCCTGCCTAAATCAACTCTTCAGCGTATCTCGGATGCTTATCCCTTTAAGACGGGATCCTCCTCCGTTCGCTACTTGGGCGTCCAGCTGCCTTTTGACCCGACACGACTCTTCACTGACAATTTTGCCCCTCTCTTCACTAAAACCCTGTCTGACCTGTCTACCTACTCCACGAAACGCTTGTCCTGGTTTGGGAGGATCAATGTTCTGAAGATGGACGTTCTACCTTGTTTTTTATACCTCTTTCAAGCGCTTCCTATCCACATACCTGCCTCCTTCTTTGACAAGCTACGCAGAGCACTCTCAAGATTTGTATGGCTTCATAGCCGACCCCGCTTAAAACATGCGACTCTCACCCTTCCAAAGTCTAGAGGGGGCACTGGTATCCCAGATTTCGCTCTCTACAATCGAGCGGCGACCTTGACGCGCTTAGTGGATTGGTTTCACAATGCTCCCACTAAACTGTGGGTGCAACTTGAACGTCTTCTTGCCCCCTTCGATCTCAGGGCACTCCCCTGGACCCCGGTCCATCTTCGTGACCACACTTCTTCTTTCGGCGCTTTAATGCGTCAGACCTTGCGGGTCTGGGACTGCCTGAATAAATCGGGACGTCTGTCATGTCCTCAGGGCTCCATGACGCCCTTCTTTGGATCCCCAGTGTTCCCTCCGGCGGCCTCGTGTTCCAGATTTGGCTCCTGGAACGCGACGGACCATCGACGGGTCTCCCAAATTCTCCGAGCTGACCCGTCCCTGTTGATGTCTCCTGCATCCGCCACTCCCGGTGGTGATCTCGTGAACTGGCTGCAGCACCGCCAGGCCCTCTCCTATGTACACGCCCTGCCCTCGTTGGCTGATGTTAGGGGTGACCCTTCGGAGTTGGACTCTATCCTGCTTCAGGATGTTCCCCCCATGCACACGGTGTCTCTCTTATATTCCTTGCTATTGCGTGCCCTCCGCCCTGATCTGCCGACATATACTGCTGTCTGGGACAGGGACCTGGGGCGCGCCCTCTCATCTACCGACTGGAACAAATGTTTTGCGCTGACCCACTCGCTGTCTCCTGCTACGCAAGTCCAAGAGAAGGGGTTCAAACTCTTGAGCAGATGGTACAGGTGCCCTTCCTCGATTGCCTACATTGATCCACTCCAGTCGGACCAATGTTGGCGGTGCACGTCCTCTAGGGGAACACTTATTCATATCTGGTGGGAATGTCCCCAGATCCATGAATTGTGGACTGGAATTATAGCTCTGTATTGCAGGCTCCAGGCAACCAATGTTCCTGCGACACCGGAACTGGCCCTGTTGTCTTTGTTACCCGGCTCCTTCCGGTCGATCAAGAGAGACGTTCTGAGGTCTGAGTTTTTCTTGGCGGCTGTTCGGACGGTGCTACCCAGACACTGGAGGACCAAGCACATACCCTCTAAACTTGAGTGGGCTCTAGAATTAGACCGGCTTAGGGACATGGAAAACCTGTTGGCGCGGGAGGGGGACAGGGAGGAACGCTTCTCTGCTGCTTGGAGGTCCTGGGACATGTTTCGGTGTTCGGATGCCTTTCAGTCCTGGCTCGAGACGTCTGTGCTGCCTGGTGCTGGGGGGCAGTAGTGGGACGTGGGCGGCCCCTCCTGATTTCCTCCACCTTCTTTGCCCCTTGGGCATACCTCTTTACATTCTCCTGCTTTATTCCACCCTCTTCCCTTTATTTCCCTCTCTGGCTATACCATTGACACCATAAGGCAATCATTTCGTGCTTATTTGTTGTTTTTAGGCGCTTCTCATTGGGACGCCGGGATATTTATCAATGCCTTCTACACTCCCCACAATCATCCCATGTGATGCCAGCTATGATAGTGTTTCTACCTGTGTTGGCCTTTCCTTTTATTTTCTTTTGTTTATGTTAACACCTGCTACCACACGTTGCTGTTTTTCTTGCCATTGTGCTGCTGCCGGGATCTAATGGACCTGGCGGTTTATGTTCCTTATTTGCACTTATCGATATTGATTGTTGTATGCACTTGCTCACAGTTTACTGTATGTCATTCCTGAACAATTTATTTTTCTGTATGTTTCATGCCCCCCATGCTTCTCCCCTTACTCTGTAAAACTCTTCTCTCTCAATAAAATAAGATTGAACTAAAAATGGAGAAAGATCTGGGAGTCTTGGTTGATGATAGATTAGGCAATAGAATGCAATGTCAAGCGGCAGCTACCAAAGTCAGCAGAATATTAGAATGCATAAAGAAAGGGATGTATTCCAGAGATAAGACTATAATCCTTCCACTTTATAAAACTCTGGTCCGACCACATCTGGAGTAGGCTTGTGACGATATCAGATTTCCATGCTGCGATTAATTGATTAGGGTTTTGCCACTGTATACGGTATTATCACGGTATTCAATTATTAAACTTAAATTTCTACCTCACTTCAATTTCATTGCTGAATTTAGGGACTTTGGTTTACTTTTGCACATAATTATATAGTCAGTCAGTACAGACTCTGTGAACCAGGCCTAAAATAAGCCATCAAGCAGTGTCTGGCCTAACTGGTGATGACTGGTTCTGGCGCTCGGCTCCGATCCGATGGCCTGGTCATTAGGGGCTAAATCCTTGCGGCCCAGAAGTGGTTAAACCTGCAGGAGGAGCGGTGTTTTTATTTGTAAACTTCTTTTCACATGCTTTAGGCCTGGTTCACATGTATGCGGGTTGGCGGTTCACATGTACGGTATGCGGGTTGGCAGCCCACATTTGCACAGGCATAGCAGCCCATTGATTTGAATGGGTTGCTATGCCCTCATTTTCCGCAGAAAAAAGGTGCATGCAGCATTTTAAAAAAATGCAGTGGCCTTGAAATCCATCCTACTTCTGCACCATGCGACTTACCTGAGGTTCCTGCTCTGGCAAGCTTTCTGCGTTTTTAAATACATGGGCCCAGCATTTAAAAACACAGTTTGCGTGTGCAGGAACTGCAAGTAAGTCGCATAGTGCAAAAGCAGGATGGGGTTCACGGCCACTGCATTTTTTTAAATTCTGCATGCGGCTTTTTTCAGCAGAAAACGCAGGCATAGCAGCCCAACCCCATTCAAATCAATGGGCTGCTATCCCTATCCCTGTGCAAATATGGGCCACCAACCCACATACATGTGAACCGCTAACCCGCATACATGTGAACCAGGCCTAAAGCAATAGTAAAGTAATTTACAAATAAAAATACCGGTCCTCCTGCAGGTTTAACCAATTCTGGACTGCAAGGATTTGCCCCCTTAATGACCAGGCTATCAGAGCTGAGCGCCAGGACCAGTCATCACCAGGTAGGCCAGACACTGCTTGATGGCTATATACTAATGTAATGTGGGCTGCTATGCCTGTGCATCTATATATATATATATATATATATATATATATATATATATATATATATATATATATATGCTATGCCCGTGTATGTATTTCCATCTATATCTCCATCTATATCTCCATCTCTGTCTGTATATATCCGTCTGTATATCTATCTCTCCATCTATCTGTATATCTATCTCTCCATCTATCTGTATATCTATCTCTTCATCTATCTCTATATCTATCTCTCCATCTATCTCTATATCTATCTCTCCATCTATCTGTATATCTATCTCTCCATCTATCTGTATATCTATCTGTATATCTGTATATCTATCTCTCCATCTATCTGTATATCTATCTGTATATCTATCTCTCCATCTATCTGTATATCTATCTGTATATCTATCTCTCCATCTATCTTTATATCTATCTCTCCATCTATCTATCTAGTGACAGTGTATGGTAAAAGTACTTGCAGACACTTGTAGAAGGCACTGTGTCTCTCACTGTGTCTCTCTGAGCCCGGGAAGAAGCATGTGGGTGTGTGCTGAGTGGGAGCCGTCTGATTGGTTACAGGGAGGAGCTAAGTCTCTCACTCTAGGATCATATTACCAGAGCTGTTACTATTGAGTGAGTGAACTGTTGAGTGAATGAGTCATCCAGCTCACTGAAATGTATCAATTCTAAAGTCAGACCCAGGAGCAGATAAACACGGTATATAAAAAATGCCACAATAACAATACCGTGGGTATGCAATACCGCGATATATCGAATTACTGAAAACTGGCATATCTCTAATCTGGAGTATTCTGTCCAGTTCGGGTCGCCAGTCCTCAGGAGGGATGTGTTGGAGCTGAAGAGAGTCCAGAGAAGGGCAACTAAACTGATTAGGGGATTGGAGGACCTTAATTATGAAGAGCGTCTGCAATCGCTTGTTTTATTTTCCCTGGAGAAGAGACGCCTGAGGGGGGACATGATAGCAATTTATAAATATCTCAATGGGGATCTCAGCATAGAAAAACAGCTATTCAGTCGAAGGGATTGCATGAGGACTCGAGGGCATACAATGCGATTAGAGGAGAAGCGTTTTAACCTCAGGCAACGTGGGGGGTTCTTTACTGTTTGGGCTACAAGATTGTGGCATTCTCTACCACAAGAGGTGGTTTCTGCGAGAAGTATGGTGGCTTTCAAAAGACTCTTAGACGTACATCTCAAGGATCAGAAGATTCAGGGCTATGTGAGATGATTACAGCCACACACACCTACACAGGTTGAACTGGATGGACTATTGTCTTTATTCAACCTCGCCTACTATGTAACTATGTAAAATTAAGGCCCCATGCACACAGGGCGTCAGAAAAAACGAGCTGCAGAGCCACTTCTAATTCCAGGAAAAAGCAGCTGTAAAAACTTGCTTTTAGTAGCTTTTTCCACTGGCGTTATTGCACGTTTGGCGGCGTCGCTTTTAGCGTTCTGCCTCCATTCAAAATCAATGGTTCCCTATGGGAGCCTATTGATTTGAATGGAAGGCACATCGCAAGTCGGATCCACGCCAAAATGGTGAAAAGAAACGGCATGGGGGTCCCCCCCCCCAGGTTCCAAACCAGGCCCTTTGGGTCTGGAATGGATTTTGAGGGGGAGCCCCACGCCGAAAAAAACGGTGTGACGTCCTCCCCAAAATCCATACCAAACCCTTATCCGAGCATGCAACTCGACAGGCCAGGAAAGGGGAGGGGACGAGCGAGCACCCCCACCCCAAAGCACCTTGTCCCCATGTTGATGAGGACAAGGGCCTCTTCCTGACAACCCTGGTCGGTGGTTGTGGGGATCTGCGGACAGGGGGGTTATATCGGAATCTGGAAGCCCCCTTTAACAAGGGGGCCCCCCAGATCCGGGACCCCCTCCCTATGTGAATATTGATGGGGTACATTGTACCCCTTCCCATTCACCCCATCAAGGTGCTTTGGGGTCGGACGGTGCAGAGCCCCCCCTGCCCCAAGGCACCCAACTCCCCCATGTTGAGGGCGTATAGCCTGGTATGGTTCAGGGGGGGTGGGGCCGCACGCTCGTCCCCTCCCCTTTCCTGGCCTGCCGGGCTGCATGCTCGGATAAGGGTTTGGTATGGATTCCAAATACTGATCCGACCTGCGATGCGCCTTCCATTCAAATCAATAGGCTCCCATAGGGAACCATTGATTTTGAATGGAAAAAAAAAAACGTATGATGTGTCTTAACGCTGTATAAGCAACGTTATTCAGCCTTTAGCAGCGTCAGACGTTTTTACAGCTTGACTCTGCAGCTCCAGAACACACTGGTCCTGGGTTTTTTTTTTTGCAGCTATTAAACGCCTATGCCACTTGGAGCTCCTAAAAGCTCTATGTGTGCATGAGGCCATAGAATAACATAGATGGGCGTTTTGCAGCTGCAAAAAAAAAAAAAAAACGTCTGACGCTCCTAACAGCAGCGGCAAAAATGCCCTGTGTGCATGGGGCTTAAACAGAGAGGAGAAGCTGTTGTAGAAAGGGGTGTCCAGCAGACAGGCTGAACACACAACTTGAAAGTAGATTTTTCAAGTAAGCTTAAATGGATTTAAATAACTTTTATTACTGTGCTGATGTTATAAAATTAAAGTGGATTATGTGATCTCCTTTAACAAAGTTTGTTTACATCCACAACTGCTGTTAATTTGTTTATGCAATTTATACTTATTTTTGGTGGAGGAACTTATAGAAACATAGAAACATAGAATGTGTCGGCAGATAAGAACCATTTGGCCCATCTAGTCTGCCCAATATATCTGAATCCTATGAATAGTCCCTGGCCCTATCTTGTATGAAGGATAGCCTTATGCCTATCCCATGCATGCTTAAACTCCTTCACTGTATTTGCAGCTACCACTTCTGCAGGAAGGTTATTCCATGCATCCACTACTCTCTCAGTAAAGTAATACTTCCTCATATTACTTTTAAACCTTTGCCCCTCTAATTTAAAACTGTGTCCTCTTGTGGTAGTTTTTCTTCTTTTAAATATGCTCTCCTCCTTTACCGAGTTGATTCCCTTTATGTATTTAAATGTTTCTATCATATCCCCTCTGTCTCTTCTTTCTTCCAAGCTATACATGTTAAGGTCCTTTATCCTTTCCTGGTAAGTTTTTTCCTGCAATCCATGTACTAGTTTAGTAGCTCTTCTCTGAACTCTCTCTAGAGTATCTATATCCTTTTGGAGATATGGCCTCCAGTACTGCGCACAATACTCCAAGTGAGGTCTCACCAGTACCTTACAGTACCTGGATCTACCTATTTTATGTTTCTTTAACATTATTACTATATTATTGATACATACATTTTTTTCTCCATTCTTGTGTGTCAAGAAAAAATCAGAGTTTTGCTGGAAGAACTTTGGGATTGTATAGAGTCCTCAACTGAAAACTGTGATGAGGATAAACCAATGTTGGGTAAGAATATTTTCCAAATGTTGCTTTAGTTTTCCTTTAAAATAATGATCAAGTCCTTAAATAAATTCAAACTTTTTGCTTATTATGCAAGCATTTTACCTTTGTAAATGTTCTGCAGTTAAGGCTCTATTCACACCTGAGCGTATCTTTTTCAGGCCTTTTTTTGGGCGTTTTTCAGGTGTTTTTTACAAATGTCTGGAGGCAGGCACTGACAGCAAACAAAAACGCTTGTAATCTGCCAAAAAAGAAGCTCATGTACTTTTGTGAGCTTCAGGCATTTTGATTCAGGTGACAAAACGCTCATATGTGAACAAGGGCTTTTGAAATGAGTGGGATTTTTCTTGTTGGGTGTTTTGAGACTTCAGAGATGAGCATTTTAGGAGCTGAAAAATGCTCAGGTGTGAACAGGGCCTAAGAGAACAAGGAATGTAAGCCATGCTATGTTAAGCCCTTCCAGCCCGTTATTTGTTTATATATGTTCCCCAGCACAATGCCTCGTGCTGGGGATATGCTTATAAACAGAACATTTGGGTTGGAGATCTTGTGCAATTCAAACAAAGCGGCACAATCCCCAAGGGTCAATATTTGAAAAGTATAGGGCATCCATGAGTTTCCCAAATGAGGGAGACACAGGAGTATATGGGATTTTGTCAAAGATGCCGATAACAGTAATCAACAAAATAAAGATGTTTAAAAAGCTAATTTTATTATTCCGTAGAAAACAAACACTATAAAAAAAGCGTTTGAAAAACATGTATACAGTGCTGCTAAAGGGCATATGCCTTTTACATACAGTCAACAGAACCCAAGAAGGTGGTGGGATCAATGCTTTTCACCCAGATTTGGGCTTCTTTAGGATTCACTTGAGGTTTATATAATATAATTACCCAAAAAACGTGAATCCATCTGAAAATGAATACAGAAGCGGATTTATCATAGTTCTAAATAAAATAATCGATGAAGGGCGCCTCTTCCATATAGTGAGTTCCCTTAACTGCTGCCCCTTTAAGTGAAAAACAAAAATAATACATATAAAGCAGGTGTTGTTAAGTGATGGCTAATGTAGATATAATGTTAAATAACATACAAATGCGCCAATAGTGTGAAGACAACAATAAACAATTGCTATGTAACCAGCAGAAATTAATAAAGGTGAAGCATTCACAGTCCATATACAAAGAAGTCTTCTTAAGTGGAATAAATTAGTGCTCAATAAATGCTTTCACCCACACAGTGCCTTCTTATTTTGATTCAAGTGCTCCACCTCGTGATGAGACTCATAAGTCTGCTCACCAGAAGCCCCAGGGACCATACAGCCTTATCAGCAATCAGAACACCTGGATAGGTCTTCACCTCCCTATTCCCTCTTAGAAGGCCGATGTTGATTATATGGGGGTAAATTAGAGACACCCATAATAGTGCAACACTGTTTTATTAAATATTAAAATGCCACCACACTCATATCAATAGTTAGGCTT
Source organism: Pelophylax lessonae (assembly GCF_965119305.1). Classification (NCBI taxonomy): domain Eukaryota; kingdom Metazoa; phylum Chordata; class Amphibia; order Anura; family Ranidae; genus Pelophylax; species Pelophylax lessonae. The sequence continues at coordinate 254,584,216 of NC_138772.1, read as the reverse complement.
ACATAGAATGTGCCCTGTCTGGCACCAGCTCAGATCACATATCAATTGCATCCCCTTTCCTCAACCATGTAATGGACTCACCCCTCTCTAAACGCTCCGAGAAGCCAGCCGGCGTGCGTTCCACGGAGTCACTGGAAGTGACGTTCATATTTAATAAAACAGTGTTGCACTATTATGGGTGTCTCTGTTTTACCTCCATATAATCAACATCGGCCATCTGAGAGGGATTGGAGAGGTGCGGACCCATCCAGGTGTCCTGATTGCTGATAAGGCTGTATGGTTCCTGGGACCTGGTGGCTTCTGGTGAGCAGATTTATGAGTCTTATCACGAGGTGGAGCACTTGAATCAAAATAAGAAGTCACAGTGTGGGTGACAGCATTTATTCCACTTAAGAAGACTTCTTTGTATATGGACTGTGAATGCTTTGCTTTTATTAATTTCTGCAGGTTATATAGCAATAGTGCATTGTTGTGTAAACATACAGTTGTATTCAAAATTATTCAACCCCCACTGAAATTAATTGATTTTGATCATTCAGTCATCCTGCTTACAATTAAATCAAAGAGGCACGTGTAGGTCAGACAAATATAACCTAACATTTATAATGAAATAACCACAAATGTCTTTTCTGTGCTCACATCATTATCAGTTTTATTCAACCCCCAAGTGACATTCAATCTTAGTACTTAGTACAACATCCTTTTACAGTTATAACAGCTTTTAAACATGAAGCATAGCTTGACACAAGTGTCTTGCAGCGATCTACGGGTATCTTCGCCCATTCGTCATGGGCAAAAGCCTCCAGTTCAGTCACATTCTTAGGCTTGTGCACTGCTCAATCGGATTTAAGTCTGGTGACTGTGATGGCCACTCCAAAATGTTCCAGCCTTTAATCTTCAGCCATGCTCTAGTGGACTTGGAGGTATGCTTGGGATCATTGTCCTGTTGAAAGGTCCAACGTCTCCCAAGCCTCAGGTTTGTGACGGACTGCATCACATTGTCATCCAATATCTCCTGGTACTGAAGAGAATTCATGGTACCTTGCACACGCTGAAGCTTCCCTGTACCTGCAGAAGCAAAACAGCCCCAAAGCATGATTGACCCCCCGCCATGCTTCACAGTAGGCAAGGTGTTATTTTCTTCATAGGCCTTGTTCTTCCTCCTCCAAACATAGCGTTGATCCATGGGCCCAAACAGTTCTAATTTTGTTTCATCAGTCCACAGAACACTATCCCAAAACTTCTGTGGTTTGTCCACATGACTTTTGGCATACTGCAGTCGACTCTTCTTATTCTTTGGAGACAGCAAGGGGGTGCGCCTGGGAGTTCTGGCATGGAGGCCTTCATTACGCAGTGTGCGCCCTATTTTCTGAGCAGAAACTTCAGTACCCACATCTGACAATTTTTTTCTCAGTTCCTCAGCAGTCACACGGGGACTTTTCTCCACTACGCTTCAGGTAGCGCACAGCAGTCGAAGTCAGCATCTTCTTTCTGCCATGACCAGGTAGCGTTTCAACTGTGGCCTTTGCCTTGAATTTGCGAATGATGCTTCCTATGGTGTCTCTTGGTATGTTTAACATCTTTGCAATCTTCTTATAGCCATTGCCCTTCCTGTGAAGAGTAATCACCTCTTCTCTTGTCTTTCTGGACCATTCTCTTGACTTCACCATGTTTGTAACCACACCAGTAAATGTCTAGTAGGAGCTGAGTATCACAGTCATTTTAAAGCTGCCTAATTGGTGCTTATTTGGCTTTATTGCTGCTCCCTGACATCCACAGGTGTTTTCAATACCTGATTGAAAACACTTCAATGAACCTCTGTTGTTCAGAGTGGTAGTCTTTAAGGGGTTGAATAATTGTGTCAATGAAGATTTCACAAAAGAAACATTTACTACTGTATTACAAAACCAATTGATGTCATTTTAGTTGCATATGGTTCAAGAAGTCCTTGTAGGATTTCATTCTGAATACAATTACAAATGTACACTAAATTCCATAAAACCTTTTACAGCATTGGGGGTTGAATAATTTTGAACACAACTGTGTGTGTATATGTGTATATATATATATATATATATATTAGCAAAGACCCTAGAGAATAAAATGGCGATCATTGCAATATTTTATGTCACACCGTATTTTTTGCACAACAGTCTTTAAATTGCAATCTTTTGAGAAGAAATACACTCGTGAATAAAAAAAAAAAAATGTAAAGTTAGCCAAAATTTTTTGTAAAATGTGAAAGATTGTGTTCTGTCGAGTAAATAGATACCTCACATGTCATGCTTTAAAATTGCGCACACTCATGGAATGGCGACAAACTTTGGTACTTAAAAATCTCCATAGGTGATGCTTTAAGACCCTAAATCCCTCCTTTGCACTTAAAAGCATTCAAAACGCCAAGTTTGGCTGTTTTGAATGCTGACATTTTTTAAATCTGGCGCCTTTAGGGCTCCAGTACCTGGACGTGATGTCATGACATCGCTTCCAGGTTTTTACATCGTAGACTGGATCAGCGCCGAATGCAGCTTTGTTGGGGTCTTCGGCCAGCCAGCTGACGTGCCGGCTGGTCGATCGGGTCTCCAGGTGGGACAGGAGACCTGGGCAAGCCGTGGAAGGCGACGGGAGGGGGGGGGGGTCATCCACTTCCTGCTTCTTTTAATGACAGCCCCGCGGCTGTTCAGCCACATCAGTTGTAATTGCAAGAAAGCCAACCGATGGGTTTAAATATTGATTGATTTAGTTTGAAATAGCATTTCTGTCATTTTTTTTTTGAGGATGTCCGTAAAAATATATGCTCTGTTTGTCTATTTTGTCAGTAAAAAATGTTTAGTACACATCTACTGGTTGCCATTCTACTGAAACACCTTTTTACTGATTGTCATTGTGTTGGCCACCATGTGTCAGAAAAGGATTATAGAGGCCTCATAATCACTTGCTTCTTTGTTAAATGATGTAGTCTCCTGATGTTAGAACCACAGCGCACAGTTGTTTGTCCTGCCTGTCAAAATTTCCCCATTACTGACATTACAGTACTGCTCTCGCAAATATTCTGCATAATTGATTTGGTGAGATTCTAAAGTCTGTGAGGTGCTATAGAGGTATTACTACTAAGTAGAGCTACTGGGTTGGAATATATTACTTATTTCTTAGATGTGGTGGCTGCATAGATTTTATTTTTTCAATCTAAGAACATTTTCAGCAAATACAAAAAATAGCCGATGATCTTGCTGGAAATGCAGTAGCGCTTTACACAAACTGTAACATTTGTTACTAGGTAAGCTCACAATAAGTGACAATTCCATCATCCCCCATGCAAAAGAGATGAACAAAGGGAGACATGTTTGAAGTCCAGCGTGGATTGCAGTTACAGCTCACTCAATACATATAGTGGAGGAATTAGCATAGCTGCCCAAGGACAGTAAGTGGTTTGTTCACAGAATTACCAGGTAAAAATAAAGGGAATAAAGCCTGAAAAAATATTAATATAGCTACCACATCTAAGAACTGGTAGGCTGTGTTATAATCTTTTTTTATTTTTGGGTTTAGATATGCTTCAAGAGAAGATGAGCATATATGGCAAGGAAATCTGGTTTTCCCTAAACAGTGTTTCATCTTCAACACCCATGAGATTAGACCATTAATGAATTAAGAAATAAATTAACAATTATACAATAGCTTGCTTTTTTTTGTTTAGAATATTACCACAATTTAAATCAATGACATCATTTTTATGAACTTTGTTTCCTTCAGAAACCAATTTAGAAAAAGAAAAGCACTTCCAGAGCCCTGATGATCACACACCTTCTCTTAGGCATTTTAATCCTTCAACATTAAGTTGCAAGTTTGACACCTCCTCTGAATTGGCTGTTGTAAATACGCCAAATGATTCTACTAACTGTAAAAAATCACATGAAATTCATACCTACAAGGATGCCTATAATGAATATACAGGAGACCAGAGATTCCACACCGAGACCCCAGTGAAAGATGTGTTTGTACTCCAAGATTTAAATGACAGCCACTTTGAAAATTCTGATAATGAATGTGACATGGAAGAACTTTCACAAATAATGTGCTGGGCAAAACCTCTCCCACATATTTTATCTCCTCTACAATTTTCTCCGTTAACCACAAAGGTAGGTCCAAAGCTTCTGAACATTATTTTGGAAAACATTTCCACTTGACCGTTTTTTATATACTAGTATGTCACTTCATTCTTTTACTTTTTACTTCAGTATCTTTGATCAACCTTTTCTTCGGTTGGACTTTGGAATGCCATACCCAGATCCTGCTGGACTGGACATTGCAGGGGTTAGTCTGGAAGAGACCTCGGCCACTGGGTTCTGCTTGTGCTGGTTTACAAACGTTTAGTGCTGGTAAAAGCAGCAGAGTTATTTCCAGACAAAAAATACACACAAAAGAAAAAACTAGCAGGTGCGCTGATCAACAGTTTAATATAGCCCTCCAGCTGGTTATTTTTTGCGCTATAAACAAAAAAGAGCGACAATTATGAAAAAAAACTATTTCTCTAGCGCTCATTGACAGACGTAGTCCTCGGTGATACACCACCTTCGGGTTATGTTGCCTCCACAGGAGCAGGACTAGACAGGAAATTAAAAAGCTCTGGCCACACCCCAGGGGCAGTCCCAGAGGGTATATCCTCTCTCTCTCTGCCTCAGCAAATCAGTTATTTTCTGTCTAGTTAGGAGTAAGGACCTAGATACCTTGCTGGGATCTTAGGTCCTGGCAAGAATTTTTTCTTAAAGGATTTTTTAGACAGCTTTTTTTCTCCAGTGTTCCTGCGAGATCTTCAAGCAAGAAAGCTGAACTGGGCGACGGGCTGGATGTTGAGATCCGGTGGTCACCCCAGTTCAGCCTACGAGCGCGTGCAGGCCATAGCTCCGCGCTGGGTCGGCCGCGACAAAGTCCCATTAAAGGACTGTCCACGCGAGTTAAACGTCTCGCTGAATTGCCAAAGACCATGAGTCACGGCGTCCGTATCGGTCGACAGCCCTCCCGCCCCGGTGGAGAGGGGTACTGTCAGGAGTTGGTGCCCGCCTGGTTCCGGTATGGTGAGTAGTATGTTCCCCCTTTCCCCCTGACGGGTTTTGTGGTGAACGCGGGCCCCTCTCTGTATGGTAAGATAGAGTCCCTTTCTATCCTACAACATGACACAGATCCTCCTACTTTGAGTGTGATTTTATGTGTGCAAAAAGCCAGGAGGCTTGGTTTGGGAGCTTACAATCTAATTGTATACATGTTTTAAAGATGTAATCTGTGGCATTCTGGGAATCTTATGGGTTAAGAATAAGCTACCTACCAGTCAGAAGCCACGGACATGTAGACTGCCTTCCTAATCAGATCTCCAGCTATTAGCAGGCCTCCCGAACGGCCATGCGGTCCGCCAGGGCCGGTACCGCCAACCACGCCATATCCCCATGCAGAGAGAGTGTTGTGTGCCCTGCAGCACACCGCTATTTAGTACGGGCCGCCGCCATTTTTTTTGCTGGATCGCACGAGCCGCCATTTTGGCGTAGCCTCGTGTCTCCAGCATGGGGGCGGCCATGTTTGAGGTGATCCAAACACCTCGTGGAGCTTGGGGGAGGCGCCGGAAGGCGTACAGAGGGGCGGAGCCGCCTCCTTTTTTCCTGGGCAGCCAGCCAAAAGACTTCCTGTTTGTCAAGACAGCGCTGTAACCTGTTGCAGTTAAACTCTGAGCATCAAGTGGTGAGCCTGGGGGTCTATCTCTCTCTCTCTCTCGATCGATAGGGATCCCTAGCAGGTAACACTAAGGGGCTTTTGTGGCGCTGGGGGTCGAAAAAAAAAAAAAAAAAAAAAAAGTTTTATTTTTGAATTATATTATCCAGGAAGTAACTGGAATTTTCATGGACCCTTCCACACATATTCCCCCACCTGTTTCCCTCGAGGGGGCCACGGGACCCGCCGGTGCACAGAGTATAGAGTCATTTACAGCAATTTTGGAGTCTATGGTGGCTCGGGTGGAGGCGTCCTGTCAGGGACGGGGGTCAAGGAAGCGACCCCCGCCTACCCCTATACCATCTGACACCTCTGACTCAGATTCAGAGGTGGTCACGGCAATTGCAGGTTCCTCTGCAAGGGCTGTTATCCCAGGTAAAGCCCCCTCAGACAGTGAGGAGGACGCTTCTTCTCCTGCTATTATTCAGGAAGAAGCATTGGTGGACGCACTAGTTGTGGCAGTGCAGGAAACCTTAAAACTTGAGGCTTTACCGGCAGAGGCAACTGAAACAGAGATTCCTTTTGGTACTAATAAGCCCATCAAGACGATGAAGGCTTTTCCTGTACCTAAATGTTTCGGTAATCAGATTAAAGGAGAATGGGAGCATTCTAAACGTACCTTTACTATTTCCAAGCGTATTGCTAGACGCTATCCGTTTGAGGAATCCATCATTAAGAAATGGACGGTACCACCAGTCGTGGATCCGCCTATTTCCAGGCTGAATAAAGCCACGGTTATTCCAGTGGAGGACACTTCGTCCTTTAAGGATCCGGTGGATCGAAAGATGGAAGCAGAGTCCCGCACCATCTTCTCTCTGATAGGGTCAGCTTTTAGACCAGTAATTGTTATTGGTCTAGTTTCCCAGACACTTACGGAATGGGCGAAAATGGTACGCCAAGAACTTAGGGGAAAAGATATTCCCCAGGAGACATCTGATTTGATGGAACGGATTATACAAGGGCTACAGTTTATCTGTGACGCAGCCTTGGACACTACTCCCTTATTAGGGCATGCATCTAAGACAGCGGTGATCCTCAGACGTGTGCTGTGGTTAAAATGCTGGTCAGCTGACCTAGGTTCCAAAAAGACCTTGACAAATCTCCCCTTTCAGGGGAATCGTCTATTTGGGGCCAACCTAGATGAAATCATTAAGGATGCCACTGGGGGCAAGAGCACTTTTTTGCCACAGGCTGCTAAAGCTAAGGGACCTCGCAACAAGCGAGGACCTTTCTTTACCGCCCATAAAGGGCGCCCGGCTGGTACTAGCGGGAAAGGCAAGACTCCTCCAGGAGGGTTCAAGAAGGGGACCAACCCAGCCAAACCCGAAGCAAAGGAGTACACAGCCTGAAGGTGCGCCCCCACCCGGTTTCAGGGTGGGGGGACGTTTTCACCGGTATTCAGGACATTAGATCGAGCATCAACCACTACTACCGGTGCGATTCTTCCCTTCCAACATTTAAGTACTACAGGAAGCGGTAGTTACCGTTCCCTGAATAGATCTTTTCCTTTACCTTTTCCCAAGATTAGTCCCGATACCTCATAGGAATCGGATCTGGTTGACCAGATAGGCCAAGTAGCCTCTAGTCGGGTGACTTCGGTCCCTGAGGTTCAACCAGAAAAGATCACCTTTCCTGATAACTATCAGGTATCTGATAAATGTGTGGGAACAGAAAACGACCAGACTTTCTCGGATGGTCGGGGCCAGATACCTCTAGGGACGCCTGGTTCAGATTCAATCAGCGCCAGTGGTCCTAGAAATTCTAGGCTGGCCTCCTCAAGCCGGCCTGGCCGACTTGGACATGTTAGTCGTACACGTTCCGTGGGAACTTCGTCTCAGGGAGTGTCTGTGGTCTCAAGGACCAATTTACCATCATGCTTTACAGTCGCTGGGTTTAATGGCCTGGCCATTGAGACCCAAGTACTGAAGGACAGAGGTTTGTCAGCTTCAGTCATTCCTACCCTTATTAAAGCAAGGAAAGCGACTTCCAGCAAAGTCTATTATCACACATGGAAAACTTATATTGCGTGGTGCGAATCTTTAGGATTTCCTCCACGTACCTATTCGGTGTCTCGAATATTGGCCTTTTTGCAACTAGGGGTTGAGCAGAAGCTAGCCTTGAGCACCATCAAGGGTCAAGTTTCAGCATTAGCAATCTTCTTTCAGAAGCCTTTAGCTACCAAATCCTTGGTGCGGAATTTCATCCAGGGGGTGCGGCACCTGGCTCCTCCAGTCCGCGTGCCCTTACCGCCTTGGGATCTTAATTTGGTTTTGTCGGTTCTACAGAAACCTCCCTTTGAAAACATCAGGGAGATTCCCTTGCTTACTTTATCCCAGAAGGTGGCCTTCTTGGTGGCTATTACTTCTGCTCGCAGGGTGTCAGAACTGGCTGCATTATCATGCCAGTCACCATACCTAGTGATTCATAGGGATAAGGTAGTACTTCATCCTAAGCCATCTTTTCTTCCCAAGGTGGTTTCAGATTTTCATCTGAATGAAGATATTGTACTACCTTCCTTGTGTCCTCAGCCCAAGCATCATCGGGAACATGCGTTGCATTCCTTAGATGTGGTTCGGGCAATCAGGGTATACCTGAAAGCTACGGAATCATTCCGTAAGACGGATTCACTTTTTGTGATCACGGATGGCCCCAGAAAGGGTTTGCCTGCATCTGCCGCGACCATTGCCAAATGGATTAGACAAACGGTGGTACAGGCTTATTCTATTAAGGGTCAGAGTCCTCCGTTCCCTGTTAGGGCGCACTCCACTCGAGCGCTCAGTACTTCCTGGGCCTTTCGCCATCAGGCGTCAGTGGTCCAGGTATGTAAGGCGGCCACCTGGTCGTCGGTACATACCTTTACAAAGTTCTATAAAATTGATGTGACGGCATCGGCGGATGCCTCATTTGGCCGCAAGGTTTTGCAGGCCGCAATTTGAGGAGACCGGTGGTCTACCTCGAGGGTTTTTTCTGTTTGAAAAAAAAAAAAAAAAAAAAAATTTTTCTCTTTTTTTGTTGAGTCTCATCATTAAGGATGAGCATTGTAAACTTCTAGTTGGCACCGGTTGGGCCTTCTAGATTGGGATTTGATTTCCATTTTCCCACCCCTCAGTTGTGATACTGCTCTGGGACGTCCCGAAGGTGGTGTATCACCGAGGACTACGTCTGTCAATGAGCGCTAGAGAAAAATGGATTTTTGTTAAATCTTACCGTAAAATCCTTTTCTCTTAGCTCATTGACAGACGTAGTCCCCGCCCCTCTGTTTTTTGAGTTGTGTTAAAATCTCTAAAGACTGCTTTTTCACATAACTGATTTGCTGAGGCAGAGAGAGAGAGGATATACCCTCTGGGACTGCCCTTGGGGTGTGGCCAGAGCTTTTTAATTTCCTGTCTAGTCCTGCTCCTGTGGAGGCAACATAACCCGAAGGTGGTGTATCACCGAGGACTACGTCTGTCAATGAGCTAAGAGAAAAGGATTTTACGGTAAGATTTTACAAAAATCCATTTATTTTTCACATTCTGCTATATAACATTCCCCCAAAAAAATTTAAAAAATCTAATTTTTTCATTCTTTTAGGCCAATTTGTATTCTGCTACATATTTTTGGTAAACAAAAAATTGCAATAAGCGTATTTTGATTGGTTTGCGCAAAAGTTATCGCATCTACAAACTTGGGGAAAGATTTATGTCATATTTTTATTTTTTTTAATTTTTTTTTTACTAGCAATAGCAGCGATCTGCAATTTTTAGCGGAACTGCGACATTGTGGAGGACAGATCGGACCCCTAACTGACCTTTTTGGCACTTTTGGGGAGGACCAGTGACATTACTACAGTAATCAGTGCTAAAAATATGCACTGGCAGGGAAGGGGTTAAAGTAGTGGGTGATCAAAGGGTTAAATGTAAGCCTAGGGGCATGTTTACTAACTGCGGGTGGGGGCTTGTGAAATGACCATAGAGGCCTGTGATCCTATATAGAAGGATCACAGGCAATCTGTGATCATTTCAGAGAGAAGAATAAAACTGCGGCGGGCAGTCCGGAAGAGTAAAACTGCGGCGGGCAGTCCGGAACTGGTTAAAGAGAGGTTTAATCTTCTGGTATTGAGTGACAAAAACTTTATAGTCATTTTGCATATATGTTTGAAGGCGGGCCTTTGGCCAGCCTGTATTTGTAGGAGGAGTCTGTGGGGGTATATTATCCTCCTCCTCATATATAAATCGGGCAAAATTACATTGTAATGTAGAGAGAAAAGGCAGTTACCCCAAGAAGGCTTCTTGGATCTTGTTTTGGGAAGTGTGCAACAATGTAGGTAGAAATCCTTTATCCTGTGTAGTAGAGCTCTCCATGTAGAAGAGCATAGACATCAACTAGTGAATAAGTGGTGTGGTTAATAAAACTGAAACATTCAACAGTGCATAATCAGTTAAACAAATAACAAGCATATGAGACTTCTCACTGGGTAGCATTTCACTACAAATGGCAAGTATGGGTTAGAGTTCCATGGAGGAAGTCTAACTAGAATAAGCATTTAAAATTGAAATAGCCTTACTTTATTGACCAACTATAAATAACAATGTAACAAGACAAAATATGTATCTTGAAGAATTTTATTATTTCATCAAATATCACTCTTCATCCCACCTTCGTTTCCATGATGGGGATACTCTGCCCGGGAATGCTCTAGGGAGAGGTGACATCAGATTCAGTTGAATAAGCCAACGTCGGGCCAAACAGGTCGTCCGCCATCGTGAATGATACGTAGGTAGTGCCTTCTTTGGTTATCGATACTTTGGTAGCATGACCCCACTTGTAGGCCACTTTGTTATTGTGCAAAATGTTAGGGATGGATACCAGTCTTTTCTGAGCTAAGATGGTGTGTTGTGAGAGATCAGCAAAAAAGTAGAGTAGGGGTCAGGTAGTGGGGTGCTGTATCATGAGAGCTGCACGAGTTGTTCATTTACATGGAAAAAAGGGATTCTGGTGAAAACATCTCTTAGAACTCTATCTGGCAAATGGGGGGGGGGGGGGGGTGGTTGGGATCCTATGAGCTCCATCCACCACAACCTCCCCCTTTTCCCCTTTTGAAGTAGAGATGAGTTTTTGTACTTAACACCTTAAGTTCGCAGAATATGCTAGAATCTTTGGAATGGTTTCCTGTATAGCTCCACTGACGGCTACCAATCACATTGGTACTTCATCCTGGATACGCCCATATGATACTTGGGCATCGCCTTCACAGATTGGATCAATTGTAAATACCACCTACAACCTAATGATATCTGATGAAATTCCATCATCACATGGTGACCAGAACTTTGGATTCATCGGCAGCCAAGAAGAGATCAATGCAATCCTCTTCTCTTGAAGACAATGTATACCCCATACTGCAGCAGTTAATTCACAACTGCCAGACTTGGAAATCCCTGCCATTGACACTCGTGGGCAGATTGATTAAGATGATATTCCTTCTGAAATTTCTCTGTGTTCCAGATCGACCGAGTGCCAATCCCTAATGCCGTCTTTAATAAACCTGATCAGGTCTTAGTTAACTTTTTTTGGGTGGGCTCCACTCCTAGGATAAGTAAATCCACCCTGCAGCTGCCACTGGCTCTTGAAGGGCTAGCGTTGCCAAATTTTCGTCAATATTACTGGGCTGCTGTTAGTGACAGTGCGATGGTGGTTTACCCATCCACGGGACAATCCGCCGGTGGGGGTTGAGGCTGCGGTGCTGGGATCCTATGCTGCATTGAGCAACCTAGTTTCTCTTACGTCCTCCGACAGTCGCCGCCTCTTCATATTCGTCACAATGGGGTATTAGACTTTGCTCCGAAGGAGTAGCTAGGCAACAGAATATGTTAACATTAAAGCTTTTAACATATCCCACCCACAGGGGGTGGTCCCCTCAGTCAATACCCTCCTACTTCCTGCAACCATATCCCAGTTTCAATGTCTAGCTTGTCAGGAGTAGCTGGATCTCTCTATGCTGGGGTTTTTTGCCTCAGCCTTTCTCTTCTTTTTTGATTTTTTGTTTGAGTTTTTTCTCTCTCTTTACTTAGCTGTTCTTTTTGTCAGCGTTAGTTAGTTCTTCTGATGAAGAGGATTCGTGCGGGCTGGGTCTCGGGCTGATCCCCCTGGTCGCAGGTCGTGGGTCAGTGGCTTCCCAGCCTGCCGTCGAGCGTTCAGCCAGGTAACGCTCCTGGCACAATGAACGACCCATCCCTGTTCGGTGCAGGGATGATTGGTGAGGTGGCTACCTCACTGGACGCTGTGCGGTTTCTTAACCCCGATTTTGCGCGTCCTGGATGCGACTCTCCCTGCCTCATGTGCAGCGGCTTGTTCGCCTGTGCGGGTTCCCCACGCCATTAAGAGGTAAGTGTATCTATGTGGGGACCTGTCTGTCGGGGGGGGTGTCAGTCTGGGACTGTGTAACCTGCCTCTGTTCACACTGTTTGTCTCCCTATCGCTCTGGCTGCATGCTGTGGGCTGCAGGGGGGGGGGGGGCTGTGTGACACTGTCTGTGTCAGCCTGTGTACAGTGTGAAGGGCTGTGTGCTGTGGGGCATGTTTTTGTCATGTTTGGGGCACGATACAGCGATCGCTGCGGCGATCCGCCATGTTTTTTTTTACATGGGTGGTGTTATATGCATCACAGTAGTGGGGGAGCGGCGGTTTCGGCGCCAAACGGCGCCATTTTGCCTGCGCTCGCTCCAGCCGCATGTTTTCACTGCGGGCGGCCATTTTCTTGTAGCCTTCCATAGGCTTTAATAGAGCGCCCTGATTGCATCACTTCCTCTTTCCTGGGTGCACCGATCGAGGCGGCAGCAGCAGCAGGGGTCTCCTCAGGTTTTATCCTTCTGTTCCTTCCTATATCCATTGCCTGTGTTCATTTTTATCCCTGTGGGGGTCTCATTGTGCTTGTGTGTGTGTGCGGTGGGCTGCGCTCGCCACGCTTGTTAAAGGGGCAGTTAACCCTTTATTCTCCGGCATATTTTTTTGGGGCAAATGGATTCTCAGGAGGGCAAATTTCCTGCCACCTTGGTGGGAAGCCAGGGGACTGCTGTTTCCCCCCCAGGGGGGGATTTAGCCGAAGTGGTGGCTAACCTTGCTGCTCAGGTGCAGATGCTGGTGGCTGCTCAATCCACTAAAAGACCCAGAGTTTCCATTTCCTCTGATTCTGAGGGTGAAGGTGATGGGGCTGCTATGGCTGGGGTCTCCTTATCAGGGTCCCGTTCCTCCCTGGATCTCGTGGGGTCCGAGGTGGAGGCTGAGGTTGAAGGGGTTGATAATTCTCCCCCTGGCTCGCCTGAAGAGCTTGCAATCATGGATGAATTGGTTGCTTCTATAAAACAAACGCTGCGTTTGCAGGATGAGCTGTGTCCTCCCGCTGCCTTGGCGGCTTATGGGACGCAGAAAAGACGCAAGACATCGCAGGTCTTTCCCTGCACTGATGATTTTCAGCGCGCTGTTAAGGAACAATGGCGCAATTTACGCAAACCTTTTGCTGTGCCAAGTAGATTCAGGCTGCGTTATCCTTTCACGCCTGCCACTGATGAACGGTGGTGTGTGCCACCCCCGGTGGATCACGCCATTGCGGTTTTGAACAAATCCACTGCGATTCCTGCAGAGGATACCCCGGTGTTCCGAGATGCCACGGATAGGAGAATGGAGTCTCTTGCCCGTCATACTTATTCTGTTACGGGTTCGATGCTTAAAGCTCTGTTTGCCTCTCTTATGGCAGCCCAGGCTGTCGCAAGTTGGACGCAGGTGCTTAGGCGCGTCCTAGTGGCTGATTCGGCCTCGCCGGCGACATTGGATATGGTGGATCTAATCCATCAGGGTGTCATGTACCTGTGTGATGCAGACTTGGACTTAGTGCCGTTGGCTGCACGTGTACAGAGCGTGGCGGTGTTGTCTCGCCGCCTGGTTTGGTTGAAGTGTTGGTCGGTGGACCAATCTTCGCGCAAGACCTTAGCCAATCTGCCTTATGATGGATCTCGCTTTTTTGGGGAGTCCTTGGATACGTTGATTAAGGGGATCACGGGCGGTAAGAGCACGCTCTTGCCCCATTTCCCCAAGGCTAAGGGGGCTCCTGGTAAGAAGCATACTAATTTTCGGCCTCCTCAGGGGTCCTTTCGTGCCTTTCGGTCGCACTACAAGGGCAAACCGTTCAAGGGTCAAGGCTCCCAAAAGAAGCCGTGGTCTGGTAAACAGAAGTCCGGTCAGTCCGGACCCGCTACCCATAACAGTGCGGCCTGAAGGGGCGCCCTCACCCAGTTCTGGGGTGGGGGGACGCTTGCTCTTTTTTCTTCAACCCTGGCTGGCCCGCGTGCGGGACCGGTGGGTTCAGGAAATCGTTCGATCTGGCTACAAGATCGAGTTTCTCTCTCGGCCGGAGAGCAGTTTTTTCCCTCAAATCTTCAGCTGTCTCCGGAGCGTTTGCGGGACCTGCACCTAGCGGTGCGGGACCTGAGGGCTCAGGGAGTGGTGGTTCCGGTGCCTCATCGGGACAGATTTCGGGGGTTTTATTCCAATCTGTTCACTGTGCCCAGAAAGGAGGGCAAGGTTCATCCAATTCTGGACTTAAAGGCTTTGAACCGCTTTGTGCGGGTTCGCAAGTTCCGCATGGAATCCCTTCGGTCGGTGGTGGCTGCCCTGGTTCCGGGGGAATTCATGGCCTCCATCGATCTGAAGGATGCGTACCTTCACATCCCGATTTTCGAGGGTCACCAGAGGTTCCTTCGATTCGCCATTGCGGAGGATCATTACCAATTTGTGGCGTTGCCTTTTGGTCTCGCCTCGGCTCCTCGGGTTTTCACCAAGGTGCTTGCTCCCGTTCTGGCTTTGTTGAGAGCTCAGGGCATCTCTGTCCTGGGGTATCTGGACGACATTCTGGTTCGGTCCGTGTCCAGCCAGGGTCTGGAAAAGGACCTGTCCGTCACGATGCAAACTCTACAGGAGTTTGGTTGGACGATAAATTTTCCAAAGTCGACGCTGAGTCCGTCGGTTCGTCTTCCCTACCTGGGAATGATCCTGGACTCGATCCAGGCGAAGGTCTTCCTGCCGGAAGACCAGCTCAGGACTCTTCAGGAGGAAGTCAGGTCCCTCAGGGACAGTCCGTGCTCGTCCCTCCGGACGTGCATGAGATGTCTGGGATTGATGGTCTCGGCTTTCGAGGCGATCCCTTTCTCCCAGTTTCACACGCGGGGTCTCCAGGCAGAGATCCTGTCCAAGTGGGACGGGCGACCCCAATCTCTGGATCTTCTAATTTCGTTGAGCTTTCGCACCAGAAGGGATCTTCTGTGGTGGCTCCAGTCCCCGATGATATCGGGGGGCAAGTCCTTTCGTCCTATCTCATGGACAGTGATCACCACGGATGCCAGCCTGTCGGGCTGGGGTGGTGTTCTGGGCGTTCTGTCCGCCCAGGGAACTTGGTCGGAGGGGGAGTCCTCCCTTCCGATCAACATTCTGGAATTGCGTGCGATAAATCTCTGCCTTCGTCGCTCCACGGACCGACTGCAGGGCTGTCCGGTTCGGGTGCAGACGGACAATGCCACGGCGGTGGCCTACATCAACCACCAGGGTGGCACCAGGAGTGCCCGAGCGGCTCGTGAAGTGGCTGACATTCTGTCTTGGGCCGAGACTCATGTCCCGGCGATAACGGCAGTTCACATTCCGGGGGTGGAGAACTGGCAGGCGGACTATCTGAGTCGCCAGACCCTGGATCAGGGGGAATGGTCTCTCCACCCGGCTGTCTTCCAGATGTTGTGCGCGAAGTGGGGTCTTCCAGATGTGGACCTGTTCGCGTCTCGTCTGAACAACAAGGTGAGAAGGTTCGTGGCAAGGACGCGCGACCCTCGGGCAGACGCATCAGACGCGTTGGTAGCCCCGTGGCATCAGTACAGACTGATGTATGCGTTTCCACCGATTCAATTGCTGTCCAGGTTCCTCCGCAGGTTGCACTCGGAACGCAGCACGGTGATTCTTGTGGCACCGGACTGGCCTCGCCGGTCCTGGTACGCAGACCTCGTGAATCTGGCGGTCGACGCCCCATGGCGTCTACCTCTTCGAGACGATCTCCTGTCTCAGGGCCCGATATTCCATCCTGCTTTACAGTCGCTGGCTTTGACGGCCTGGCTGTTGAGACAGAGGTCCTGAAGGATAGGCGTCTCTCCCCTGAGGTCATTCACACTTTAATCAATGCGAGGGAAGGTCTATTACCGTACTTGGAAGGCCTATTTTGCCTGGTGTGAGTCCAGGGGGTTTTCACCTCGCACGTACTCGGTTTCTCGAGTGTTGTCCTTCCTTCAAACAGGTGTCGACCAGCGTTTGGCGCTGGCTACGGTCAAGGGTCAGGTGTCTGCGCTGGCCGTTCTTTTTCAACGTCCTGTGGCTTCTAACTCCTTGGTTGCCACTTTTGTTCAAGGAGTGCGGCATCTGGTCCCTCCTAGGAGGGAGCCTCTGCCTCCTTGGGACTTGAATCTCGTTCCATCTGTGTTACAATGTGCTCCTTTTGAACAGATCAGGGAGATCTTGTTGTCTATGTTGTCCAAAAAGGTCACCTTTTTGGTAGCGATCACTTCGGCTCGCAGAGTGTCGGAGCTGGCGGCTTTGTCCTGCAAGTCTCCGTATCTGGTCATTCACTTGGATAAGGTGGTCTTGCGACCTAATCCTTCTTTTCTTCCGAAGCGGGTTTCGGAATTCCATCTCAATGAGGATATTGTCTTACCTTCGCTGTGCGCGAAGCCTAAACATCCGAAGGAGGTGAGGTTACACTCTTTGGATGTTGTTCGGGCGATAAGGGTTTACCTTAAATCGACTGAGTCTTTTCGCAAGACGGATTCTTTGTTTGTCCTTCCGGAGGGTCCTCGGAAGGGTATGGCGGCGTCGGCTTCTACCATCGCCAAATGGATCAGACAGACCATTGAACAGGCATATGCTTTGCAGGGAAAAGTTCCTCCTGTGCCTGTGAAGGCGCACTCTACTAGATGTCTGAGTACGTCTTGGGCCTGTCGTCATGGGGCTTCTGTGGCCCAGGTGTGTAAGGCGGCGACCTGGTCGACCGTACACACTTTCACAAAATTCTACAGAGTAGATGTTCAGGCATCGGCAGATGCTTCCTTTGGCCGCAAGGTTCTTAGTGCGGCAGTTCCTTAGGGTCCTTTGTTTTGGACCCCTGGCTGTTTGGGATACATTTTTATCCCTGGGTTATTTGTTTTTCCTGGGTTGTTGCTCCTGTTGAGCAAGTTTTTTTCCATGTTGCCCAGCTGGTGTCCTTCCTTTGGTAAGGTTCCTTTCTTTGATGTGGAGACTGCGTTGCCTTACGGCGCGGCTGCGTTTCCCACCCCTCATGTTTGCACTGCTTTGGGACGTCCCCATTGTGACGAATATGAAGAGGCGGCGACTGTCGGAGGACGTAAGAGAAAACGGAATTTTTGTAAAATCTTACCTGTAAAAGTCCTCCGACAGTCGCCGCCCCCGCCCCTCTTTTGGGGTTTGGTTGTATACTCTACTGCTATTCCACTGAAACTGAGATATGGTTGCAGGAAGTAGGAGGGTATTGACTGAGGGGACCACCCCCTATGGGTGGGATATGTTAAAAGCTTTAATGTTAACATATTCTGTTGCCTAGCTACTCCTTCGGAGCAAAGTCTAATACCCCATTGTGACGAATATGAAGAGGCGGCGACTGTCGGAGGAGTCAGAGAAAGGAATTTTACAGGTAAGATTTTACAAAAATTCAGTTTTTTCAAGGTCCAAAGGCCCACCCGGCAATGATGGTACCGATGCGCACAACAATTAAGGTGTGGAGTCAGTGACCCTGGCACTATTTTGCTGCATACCCGAATATGGGGAAACCCCCAGTTGCTACATTTCCAGTTTATTCCGGACCTTAGTCTATGGCAGTGTTTCTCAACTCCGGTCCACAGGGCACACTAACAGGCCAGGTTTGCAAGAAAACTGAAATACATCACAGGTGATATAATTTGCTGCTCAGTGATTGCAGTATTCTAGTCTGCATCTCCCCAAGGTAATACTTAAAATCTGGCCTGTTAGTGTGCCCTGAGGACCGGAGTTGAGAAACACTGGTCTATGGAACCAATATAACATCACAAAACTTCAACATATCATGCCTGTGGGTAGATTACTCCCATTTCAAACCCTAAGAACTACATTTAGTCTCCCGTCCTCAATGCTGTTCCGTTACCTGCAGCTAAGGCATGCGGCCCAGTCGCAGTTTCCAACCGAAAAAAAAATGGCCTCTAATGTGGTGGAGCACTTCCTTGTCACCAAAAATGCTGATTGAATCCAGTCTTCAATATACCTTAGAATAGCGGGCAAGAATGCGGGCCAGGGCACTAGACTGTTTTCTATCTGGAACAATGATATCCCGGCACTAGAAGCTGAAGACTGGGAAGAGGGCCTTCAGTGGTTTGTGCCTATGAAGACTGGGAGGAGGGCCTTCAGTGGTTTGTGCCTAGGATATCAACAAAGGACAGATTTATCCAGTTAAAATTTCTCCATAGGGCATATTATTGTTCGCAGAGGGTGGCCAGGACATACCCTTCTCAATCTGATACATGTCCCAGGGGATGTGGCCAAACAGGAACTTTTATACATATGGCATGGTCTTGTCCGTATATACAAGAATACTGATAAGCATAAATAGTGGTATTTGGTTCCTCGGACCAGTGGGTGGGACTTTGAGGCAATAGGTTGAAAGACAAAAGTAGTATGCGTTTTCGTTTATTATAAAACAATGTTTATCATAAAACAATATTTAACATGTACGAGACATGAAATATTAAGTGCTTGGATGGGTAAGAGGCCCATCCGTGGTGGTGTACGAAAGAAAAGAAATGTGACACTTGTGAAAGATGGTGACTTTTTAGAGACGCAGATTCCTGCCATCCATGGATGTTTGGATGTTGCAGGATGCGTTTCCATCCGACGCGTTTCGGCTGTGCCTTTTTCAAGGATTTTCACCGTATCTATATGACGATATTTTAGTCTTTATTAGTGTCAAAAAGCGATTTTTAGGCAATTTCATTAGTATAGTCTGAAGTCTTAGCTTACATTGATTTTTTGTGTGCAGTTACTGGATCGGTTATGGAGGTGCCCCCTCTCAGTTTCCCAGGCAACCACAAGATCCCAAAGAAAGGGAGGAATGGCGGTAACGTTTTTGTTCTGAAAGACCAAAAATTGGTGAATGGCATATAGTGTGTATAGGTGTATAGCCCTTTGACTTTACAAGGTTATACTCACAAGGTCCAGATAATGCTGGTTTTCCAGTCGTGAGTGCCCTTAGTTGTATTGGCTGTTCCTGGAATTATATAGGTATTTAATTAACCATGTTTATCCAAATATTAGGAATTTGTTGGGCCGCCAATGCTTGGGTAATAAAATACCTGAGGAGCGTCTTGGTTATCAGATGGTCTCTCTGTGAGAAAAAACACCTGCAGCGCTTCTTGGTTGCCAGCTGTTCTCTCTATCTAGGAGGGACATATACCATTATGACAGGGCTATAAAAATCCCATATGCCTGAATTTTGGTGTAAGGTAATGTAAAATTTTAATTTACCTTACGGTACTGCAAAGGATAATTATTCAGACTGCAGAGCATTTGCCTGTAGTGGATAACCTTTCTCTTGCAAGATGATCTCTTCTGTGGAAAAGACACATCGTGTAGCAGCAAGGAGGAATGGATCCTGTGAAGTGCAAGGCTATATAAAATTCTCGAGAGGCTGTATGTGTTACCTGTGTCCAGCAGAGGGAGTCCTGTCAAAGAGTAGGGGTGGTCCGCCGTCCTCCAGGAGGTGCTTTCACTCCAAGGTCTGGAGATGAATGGCACACTGCAGGGATCCCCGACGCCTTAAATATAGGCCGCGCATGCGCAGTACAGCGCCGCACGGTCCTATCTGTCAGGGCGGAAGTGCTTCACCCGTGTCTGCTGCGCATGCGCCTGGGCTGCTGCGCGGTCAGTGACGAGGGATCTTATCCGTTGCCTGGCAATTAAGGACGCCGCCGACACGGAGGAGGAGGGGCGACCAGGATGCCGTAAGCTGTTGGTGAAACCAACAAGTTTACGACTTAGATGACAACAGCTGGTGTTTGGCCCCGAACGTTGCCCCGCCATGTGGCGGGGCTTTCCGTGCCGGGGGTTGCAATAGGGTGTTGGGGGGGAGCAAGTCCACCGATCGGGTCTGCATTTACAATTTATATTGTTATATCAAAGAACAATCACTTGGCATTGATTATATATGTATATACTGTTTTAACTTTTCATTCTAACAATAACAGGTCTGGTACATTCATTTTTTAAGGAGAATGAAATAAGATGCCTTGAGAAGGGAAAAGGGAAATAAACAAGGGGGATGTATGAAAGACTGGGGATTTATATGGGTCTCTGGTGTCAGTATCTAGGGTCTCTCCACTGGTGGAAGGGGAGAGAGAGTGATGGGGGTTATTATATCGATGTATACAGAGCATTTGTATGTAGGGAGGACAATTTGGTCGGGATGGAAAATAGAGGGGCAAGTAGCAAATCCTGTCCAGGTGATGACCGGTGACTGATGAATTTTGAATTAGTCTGTTTTACCGGACACAAAGCCATCAAGGAATGGTTGGAAGCTCTCTGCTTCATTGAGGCCAGGAGGTGTAGTCGCTCTAAGGCGTCTAATCCACCTCATTTCTCTTTGCAATAGAGTTTTGTTCCAGTCGCCCCCCCTCCCTGGAATGTGAAGTCTGTCCAGGGCCATGAATTTTACAGGGGGCATTTTTGATTGGTGCTTATCTCTCACGTGTCTACCAAGTCAGGAAAATCATTCAGCAAAAGTGGCACATCCTTACCGCTGACCCAAGCCTTAGACATCTCCTCCCAGCTAAACCAAAAATCACATTCAGGAAAGCCGGTTCTTTCCAGCAATCACTGGTTCACAGTGAATTCAAAGAGGGACCAAAAAAGGACCCGTGCAAAGATAAGGGGACATATCCATGCGGGGGATGCGCCCAATGCAAAGTCATCGTCAAAAGTACAACCAAATTGCTACCCAATGGGGAATCATTTACACCGGCCCACTTCGTCAACTGCAAAACACAAGCAGTAGTTTACTTGATGGAGTGTGACTGCGGTGCATATTATGTTGGAAAAACCAAGCAAGAGTTCCGCAAAAGAGTTGGCCAACATCTGGCATCCATGGAAATGTGCAACTTTTATCTCCCACTTGGTAGACACGTGAGAGATAAGCACCAATCAAAAATGCCCCCTGTAAAATTCATGGCCCTGGACAGACTTCACATTCCAGGGAGGGGGGGCGACTGGAACAAAACTCTATTGCAAAGAGAAATGAGGTGGATTAGACGCCTTAGAGCGACTACACCTCCTGGCCTCAATGAAGCAGAGAGCTTCCAACCATTCCTTGATGGCTTTGTGTCCGGTAAAACAGACTAATTCAAAATTCATCAGTCACCGGTCATCACCTGGACAGGATTTGCTACTTGCCCCTCTATTTTCCATCCCGACCAAATTGTCCTCCCTACATACAAATGCTCTGTATACATCGATATAATAACCCCCATCACTCTCTCTCCCCTTCCACCAGTGGAGAGACCCTAGATACTGACACCAGAGACCCATATAAATCCCCAGTCTTTCATACATCCCCCTTGTTTATTTCCCTTTTCCCTTCTCAAGGCATCTTATTTCATTCTCCTTAAAAAATGAATGTACCAGACCTGTTATTGTTAGAATGAAAAGTTAAAACAGTATATACATATATAATCAATGCCAAGTGATTGTTCTTTGATATAACAATATAAATTGTAAATGCAGACCCGATCGGTGGACTTGCTCCCCCCCAACACCCTATTGCAACCCCCGGCACGGAAAGCCCCGCCACATGGCGGGGCAACGTTCGGGGCCAAACACCAGCTGTTGTCATCTAAGTCGTAAACTTGTTGGTTTCACCAACAGCTTACGGCATCCTGGTCGCCCCTCCTCCTCCGTGTCGGCGGCGTCCTTAATTGCCAGGCAACGGATAAGATCCCTCGTCACTGACCGCGCAGCAGCCCAGGCGCATGCGCAGCAGACACGGGTGAAGCACTTCCGCCCTGACAGATAGGACCGTGCGGCGCTGTACTGCGCATGCGCGGCCTATATTTAAGGCGTCGGGGATCCCTGCAGTGTGCCATTCATCTCCAGACCTTGGAGTGAAAGCACCTCCTGGAGGACGGCGGACCACCCCTACTCTTTGACAGGACTCCCTCTGCTGGACACAGGTAACACATACAGCCTCTCGAGAATTTTATATAGCCTTGCACTTCACAGGATCCATTCCTCCTTGCTGCTACACGATGTGTCTTTTCCACAGAAGAGATCATCTTGCAAGAGAAAGGTTATCCACTACAGGCAAATGCTCTGCAGTCTGAATAATTATCCTTTGCAGTACCGTAAGGTAAATTAAAATTTTACATTACCTTACACCAAAATTCAGGCATATGGGATTTTTATAGCCCTGTCATAATGGTATATGTCCCTCCTAGATAGAGAGAACAGCTGGCAACCAAGAAGCGCTGCAGGTGTTTTTTCTCACAGAGAGACCATCTGATAACCAAGACGCTCCTCAGGTATTTTATTACCCAAGCATTGGCGGCCCAACAAATTCCTAATATTTGGATAAACATGGTTAATTAAATACCTATATAATTCCAGGAACAGCCAATACAACTAAGGGCACTCACGACTGGAAAACCAGCATTATCTGGACCTTGTGAGTATAACCTTGTAAAGTCAAAGGGCTATACACCTATACACACTATATGCCATTCACCAATTTTTGGTCTTTCAGAACAAAAACGTTACCGCCATTCCTCCCTTTCTTTGGGATCTTGTGGTTGCCTGGGAAACTGAGAGGGGGCACCTCCATAACCGATCCAGTAACTGCACACAAAAAATCAATGTAAGCTAAGACTTCAGACTATACTAATGAAATTGCCTAAAAATCGCTTTTTGACACTAATAAAGACTAAAATATCGTCATATAGATACGGTGAAAATCCTTGAAAAAGGCACAGCCGAAACGCGTCGGATGGAAACGCATCCTGCAACATCCAAACATCCATGGATGGCAGGAATCTGCGTCTCTAAAAAGTCACCATCTTTCACAAGTGTCACATTTCTTTTCTTTCGTACACCACCACGGATGGGCCTCTTACCCATCCAAGCACTTAATATTTCATGTCTCGTACATGTTAAATATTGTTTTATGATAAACATTGTTTTATAATAAACGAAAACGCATACTACTTTTGTCTTTCAACCTATTGCCTCAAAGTCCCACCCACTGGTCCGAGGAACCAAATACCACTATTTGTTCTAATTAAGGGATGTTGGCACCTATACACTATACAATCCTACTCTAAACTCGGGTTTTCTTGAGCTCAACCCAAATCGCTTTAGAATACTGATAAGCAGTGGTGACCGAGATACAGGGCATGGGGGTTCTCTCTATGGCTTTGGAGCCAAGAGTGCTTCTGCTGGGAATTTGTGATCCAAGCTCCCCTAACACACATGCACAACTTTTTGTGTTCTATCTTACGTTTTATGCAAGGAAAGTGATCTTGATTAAATGGAAATTGGCCGACCCCCCCCCCCCCCCCCCAGGGTGTCGCATTGGAGAGTCTTGGTAGACTCAGTCATGCCCTTGTATAAACTTACATATATGAGCCACGGATGTCCCCAGAAATTTAAAAAGGTTTGGGGCCCTTGGTTGGGAACCCAAGTTGTTGGGTAATTGTTGTCTCTTCACGCTGTTTACACCTGGACACAGTGTGAGTCGGTGATAATCTGCACTGGTCTGGTTCTAGGCTCTGCCCCCCCCCCCTTACCCTCCTTCCCTCTCTCCCCCCCCCCTCATCTCCCCCACCCCTTCCTTCCCTTCCTCCTCCCCGCCATCCAATGTTCCATGGTTCTCCATACAGACTCTTTCCAGATCTAATTTTGCACTGACTAGTTGTACTATGATCTGACTTATGATATTCCTGCTATATCCTGAACTGTGATCTGTTAAAATGGCATTTGGATCTTGCACAGAAATATAACTTTTGAGAGAAATAAAACATTTAAAGAAAAGACAAATTGATCTTGAATTGCATGGACAAATCTTGTTGGGGTATTTTATAGCAAGGGAGATACCAAGGGGCTTCCAGACCAGGAATCTGCTCATGATCGGTTGGCACAAGCTTGAGTTTTGTGAGAAATGGTGTGAAGTATTCACCCAAACCTCCTTGAATTTATGTTATTGGGCAGTCCTAGGGGGTATACTCCCACTTCCTGCTATAGGACTTCTGTTTTTTTTCTGCCTAGTCAGGAGTAAGGACCTAGTTCCTTGATGGGATCTTTGATCCTAACATTTTTTCTTTTTAAATGGAAATTTTCTCTTATTTTTTGAACTACAGTCAAGTCTGTTCCAGTGAGAACTAAAATCTACTGCTGGACTGGGCAACACACTTGATATCCTGAATCCTTACGGTCTTCCCAGACCGGCAAGCGAGTGCGACCTGACCTCAGCTCTGCGATAGGTCGGCCACGACATAGCCCCACTGGACAGGGGCTGGCCGGCGAGTTAAACGTCTCGTGAGGATGCATAGCCCTGGTCACGACCTGAGTCACAGCGTACCTCTGGCCTGCAGCACCCTCATTCCAAAATGGGTGCAGTGGTCTGCCCGGAGTGGTTCCCGCCCAGTTCCAAGGTGTGGTGAGTAGTGTCCCCCTTTCCATCTGGTGAATTCTCAGGGTGGAATTGGGCCCTTTCCTGGGTTGGTAGGCCCCCCCATTGTGTCCTTCCATCCCAACGGCGCTCCACCTCACTATTGGGGTCCCCCCTGCCCTGTCTCTTTCAGCCCCCCCGGGTAGCAATACAATTTACCTGTATTGGGGTGTTCAGCAGTGATGGGAAGGGGATGCAACGCCGGCTGACTAGTCCGCAAAAATTCTCGAGTGATGGTCCTGGTGGGGGTCCCTGCCAGGGCCCCCCATGCTGGCTGCATGTACCTGGTGTTCCTGTGGGGTCCCATGGGCGTCACCATTTTGCCGTGGATGGTTCCTAATGGTATCGACGGCCATGTTTCTGTAGCTCGGCGGCCATGTTTTGATAGTTTCCAGATGATTCCAATGCGGTGGCCATTTTCTGGTAGACTGTGGAGCGGTGATTCGGCGGTGGGCCTCTAGTGGCAGTGTCTGCGCTTCCTTTTCCTCTCTGATCGCTGCACAGCGTGCAGTTTGTCCCTCCTGAGTCCCTGTGGGTGAGCATGCTCCCTCTTTCTGCTATAGCAGTGTTTTTTGGTGGGCTGGGAGGACCTGTGGTGCCACTGGTACAGCGGTGGGAGAGGGGGGGGGGTTGTTTCACAGCAATTTTTCTGGCAGTCCCCAGATAAACTATGGAGTCCCTGGAGCATGTGTCACCACCTGACCCACTCTCAGAAGCAGTTCAATTTTGAGGCCGGTGTTTGCTATAACCTTGGTCTCCCAGACCTGAACGGAATGGGCTAAGCTTCTACTCCAGGATTTGGAAAGGAGTCAGCATCCTCCTGAGCTGACAGAGCTGGGAGATCAGTTGGTACAGGGGTTACAGTATATCTGTGATGCTTCTCTGAATGCGGCCCCTTTAGTCTGCAGAGTGTCTTTGACAGCTGTGACTCTTCGCCGTATGATTTGGCTGAAATGCTGGTCTGCGGACCAGGCTTCCAAAAGTGTGCTGACCGATTTCCCCCTTTGTAGGAGACCGCTTTTTCAGAGCTTCTATGGAAGAGATCATTAAAGGTCTTACGGGAGGTAAGATTACACTGCTTCCTCAGGTCACCAAGAGCAAAGAGCCTCGTCACAAGCGTGGTCCTTTGGCTCCCAAACGGCCCTTTCGTCCTGTTGGAATGCAGAACAAGGGATAAGATCTGCCCCTAACTTTGCGGGAGGTTCCAAGAGACCCTGGTCTGGTAAGTCAAAAGCGGGTTCCACTGGTCCCCCAGACAAGTCCTCCTTTGCATGAAGGGGCACCCTCATCTGTACCTAGGATGGGGGGACGTCTTCCCTTCTTTCCAGACCCGTGGACCTCTTTCATTCAAGACAAATGGGTCCATGAGTTGATTTGTTCCGGTTACAAGATCGAGTTTCGGTCCTTGCCTCCGGCAAGTTTCTTCCCTTCCAACCTGTGTTTGTCCCCGGATCGTCTGCAAGGCCTTCTCAGGATCTTCTCTCTCAAGGAGTCATTGTACCAGTTCCAGAGTCGTAATGTTTAAATGGGTTTTATTCAAACCTGTTCACTGTTCCCAGGAAGGAAGGCAAGGTCCAATCTTAGATCTGAAATCCCTGAACCACTTTGTGTGGGTTCAGAAATTTTGGATGGAGTCCAGTCGTATGGTAGTGGCATCCCTTCATCAAGGGGATTTTCTGGCATGTATCGACATCAAGGACGCTTACCTTCATTTTCAAATATATGTCGGGCACCAGCGTTTTCTACGCTTTGCCGTGGGTGAAGAGCACTATCAGTTCATGATGTTACCCTTTGATCTCGCCTCAGCTCCTCGGGTGTTCACAAAAGTTTTGGTGTTAGCTTTGCTCAGGCAGAGGGGGATCGCCGTTCTGGGGTACCTGGACGATCTCCTTCTGCGAGCAGAGTCTCCAGCTGTCTTAAAAGACGATTTTGGACATCACTGTGCGAACCTTGCAAGAGTTCAGGTGGAAACTGAATTTTCAGAAATCAGCTCTGACTCCGTCCAACAAACTGGACTACCTGGGCCTGACTCTGGATTCAATCTCAGCCTGGGTGTTTTTTCCGGAGGCAAAATTTCTGCAGCATGCAATTCGACTCCTGTTGTCCAACCGGCGGTCATCCCCCAGGACTTGCTTGCAAGTGCTGGGCTTGATGGTCTCCATCTTCGAGGTGGTTCTGTTTGCTCAGTTCCATACCAGACCTCTGCAAAAGGAGATTCTTGCCAAATGGGAAAATATTCCACAATCCCTAGACAATCTGATCGTGTTGAGCCGGGGTATGAGGGGGTCCTTGATATGGTGGCTCCGCTCCCTGGCGATTCGACAAGGAAAATCCT
Organism: Pelophylax lessonae; assembly: GCF_965119305.1. NCBI lineage: Eukaryota > Metazoa > Chordata > Amphibia > Anura > Ranidae > Pelophylax > Pelophylax lessonae. Next base: position 254,557,362 of record NC_138772.1, on the reverse strand, counting down.
TTCTCCCCTTTACTGGACGATGGTTACCATGGATGCCAGCCTGTCCGGGTGAGGAGGTTTCTTGGGCACAGATCCGGCTCGGGGTTTGGACTCGGAAGGAGTCCAGTCTGCCAAACAATGTCCAGGAGATTCAGGTGATCAGGCGTTGCCTATCCCTGTGGACGGATCGTCTGCGGGGGGCACCCGGTAAGGATTCAGACAACGCCACAGCTGTGGCATATGTCAATCACCAAGGGGGCACCAAAAGTGCCATAGCGGCCAGAGAAGTGGCCGGCATTTTAAGGTGGGCAAAACGCTTGTTCCAGCCCTCACTGCTGAGCACATTCCAGTGGTAAAAAATTGGCAGGCGCTGGATCCAGGCAAATGGTCTCTTCACCCGGAGGTCCTAGCAAGGATGCTGGGACTTCGGTCTTAGCTTTTAATAGGGAAATTTGTGTTAGCTGGTATTTTTTTTTTTGCACAAGTTCGTTCCTGACGGACCAAGATCCAGAGGAACTACAAGCAACAGCCAGCTGTGGTTTTGCACTGGATAATCTAGATCAGGGTTTCTCAACTCCGGTCCCCAGGGCACACTTAACAGGCCAGATTTTAGGTATTACCTTGTGGAGATGCAGACTACAATACTGCAATCACTGAACAGCAAATGATATCACCTGTGATGTATTTCAGTTTTCTTGCAAACCTGGCCTGTTAATGTGCCCTGAGGACCGGAGTTGAGAAACACTGATCTAGTTCCTTAAGGTCTCCCAGCCTGGCCAGCGAGCATGAGCCGTTACCCCTTTGTAGAGGCAGTGTCCACTAGGTGGACTGTACCGCTGAAGGTGACTCACCCAGTTTCCAGGTTAAGTAAAGCGACTCTGGTACCGGTGGAAGAGTCACGGACTTTTGCGGACCCAGTGGATAGACAAGTGAAGTCTTTGTCATCTCCATGTGATAACGGGGTCCATTTTAAAGACCACCTGTGTGAACATTCTGGTGACACAGACAGCTACTGAATGGGTGAAGTTACTTAAAAGTAACTTGGAAGCTGAACGGCTCCCCCCTGTGGTTTCTGGAACTACTGGAGCAGTTGGCTCAAGCCTTGGGGTTCATGTGTTATACGTCCCTGGATTCAGCTCCGTTGGTGGCCAGGGTGTCGGCAGTGGGGATTGCTATTAGACACATGGTGTGACAAAAATGCTGGTCTGCTGACCAGGCCTCCAAAAAGGCCTTGACTGATCTTCCATTCACAGAGGAGAGGTTGTTTGGATCCTCTCTGGATGAGTTGATCAAAGGTATCACAGGGGTAAGAGTACTCTTCTTTCCCAATCCTCTAAGGCAAAGGCGCTGCGTCCTAGGCGGGGGCCTTCCTTTTACTGCTCATAAACGTCTTTTTCGTGCCTCCGGGCCGCAAGAAAAAGGTAAATCGTGTAGGTCTTCTGGGGGTTCCAAGAGGCTATGGTTGGAAAAATATAAGACTGGGCAGTCTGGATCTGCAGACAAGTCCTCATCTGCGTGAAGGGGCGCCCTCACTCACTTCTGGGGTGGGGGGACGTCTTTGTTTCTTTTCGGAACCCTGGACCTACTTGATTCAGGACAGAGGGGTTTCAGGAATTGATCTGATCAGGGTACAAGATCGAATTCAGATCTGGACCGTCAGACAGATTCTTCCCGTCCAATCTTCACCTTTCTCCAGACCCGTTAAGGGATTTGCAAGGGGCGGTACTCGATTTGCTGTCGCAAAGAGTGATTGTACCAGTTCCTTCTCAGGAATGTCTTCAGGGGTTTTATTCAACCTATTCACCGTGCCCAGAAAGGAGGGCAAGGTGCATCCAATCCTGGATCTCAAAGCCCTGAACCGCTTTGTGCGGGTACAGAAGTTTCAGATGGAATCCATCCGCATGGTAGTGGCGTCACTGCACTAGGGAGACTTCTTGGCCTCCATAGATATCAAGGACGCATATTTTTTTTCATATTTTTTATTTAAGCAGAAAGTACAAAACATGAAATTCAGTGACATCGTATACGCATTACATCAGTACAATCCCTGAGGTACAAAAAAAAAAATAACCTTTGTGGAGCAGCTAAAAGGGACATAATAACATTTAGAGACTCAGGGCAAGGTAGGAGTCGGCAAAAAAGAGAAAACCTTAGACTTCAGCAATGTAATACAGGACTGTATCTGAACGTGTAGGCTACCACAAGTGGATTTCAACGCAGGTATGCAATATCAAAAAGGAGAAAAATATAAAAAGGAAGAGGTATAAAAAAGGCGTAACTGTACTGAGAAAAAAATCAGGATATTTTCAAAATGTATGGAAATATTGTGGGAAAGCAGGAGGAGAATGGAACAGGAAGGGAACAGAGAGAAGAAAAAAAAAAAAAAAAAGGGGGAGAGCAGAGAGGGGGCAGTAAGAGGAAAGCGCAGAGGTGGGTAGGAAGAGGCAAGGGGAGGGAGGATGAAGACGTGAGGTAGGGGGCCTCGTGCGGGCGAAGCGGCTCCAGAGCACTTAAGGGTCTGCACTAGCACTCAGGGCCTGGCCCTCATCCGAGAAAATAAACATGTTCCAGCAGCTCCAAGTTTTGGAATAACGCTCCCTTCTACCCTGCGAGGTCAGCACCAAATCTTCTAGGTCGTTTATCAATTTTACCTTCCGTAACCAAAGCGAAACAGAGGGGGGAGTGGTATCTTTCCAGCGAAGACTTATGCAGGATTTAGCTGCATTCAGCAAGTGGCGTATGACAGAGTGTTTATATTGCTTTGGTGGGATGGTCGAGCAATGCAACAGAAAGAAAGCGGGGTCAGCCGGGAGGGTAAAGTCCGTCATCATTTGGGTTATCCTACTAACCTCATCCCAAAAGCCACGTAGGACAGGGCAGCTCCAGAAGATATGAAGCAATGTGCCTTGCAAGCGATTGCAACGCCAGCATTTATCCGATGTCTCCGGGAAGATGCGCCAAAGTCGCATCGGGGTATAGTACCAGTGGGTTAGCAGTTTGTAATTTGATTCTTGGATGCGAGTACATATGGAAGATTTTAATGCAAAGCGAATGATGTTCCATCGTTGAGTCAAGGAAAACGTCCTATTTAAGTCCCTTTCCCATTTTGAGATGCCCGGTAGGACGAAATCGGATTCAGGTAGGGACAATAGGGAGTATAGCTGTGATAGTGCATGCGGGAGGGGTCCCTGTCCCGTCAGCAAGTCCTCGAAGGGGGTATGCTCTCTCGCAAATCGAGAGGGGGGTCCCAGTCCCCTTAGAAAATGAAGGAGTTGCAGGGCCTGCCAGCGAGAGAGAGCGAAGCGGCCTTGAGAGGCCGTCAGTTGAGTCAAGGACGGCCAAGAATCGCCAACCAGAAAATGGCTAGCTCGGACGCAGCCAGCTTCTATTAACTCCCGGAACCTATCCCTTTCACAACCCGGGGGGAAAAACGGGTTGCCCAGGATTGGAAACAGGGAGGAGTGCATGTCCAATAAACCTCTTCCGAAAACGGACACCGCGCAGACACGAAGGGTCGGTGCGATAAGGGGATGCGTCTTCACGGTTTCAGGGAGAGCATCCTGGGACCACGGGGCTCCAGGGAGATAGATCGGGAACAAGGATCGTTCCATAGTGGACCAAAGCTTCAGATGGGAATGTCTGCACCAATCTACCCATCGGTTTAGGTGTGCGGCTTGATAGTAGCGTCTAGAATCCGGCACTGCCACCCCGCCATAGGCTTTAGGTAAAGTAAGGATACTTTTAGGGAGCCTGGGCCGTTTCCCCTTCCAGATAAATTTGGTGAACATCGCGTCCACCTTCTTAAAGAAAGCGGCTGAGATAAAAACCGGAAGAGTTTGGAACAGATAAAGGAATTTAGGTAGAACGGACATCTTCAGGATGTTACAGCGTCCAAACCACGAGTGTAAACCCGCCGTCCATTTTTCGAGTAAGGATCGTACTGAGCTCAAGAGGGGCGGGAAGTTCAGGCTGAAGACATCCGCCGGATTTGGGGGAAGTAGCGTACCCAAGTATTTCAAAGCCACTGGGGCCCATTTAAAGGGGAAATTACGGGTTAACAGGTCACGGAGCGCAGGGGGTAGTGAGACCCCCATTATCTCGGATTTTCCATAGTTAATCTTCAAATTGCAGACCGTCCAATAGACCTCAAACTCTCTCAGGAGATTAGGAATAGAGATCATGGGGTGGGTAATTGAAAAAAGAAGGTCATCGGCATACATTGAGATCTTATGGGAGACGGGGCCTAGCTGAACACCAGAGATGTCCGGATTCAAACGAACCTTGATCAGGAAGGGTTCTAGGGAAAGGGCGAACAACAAGGGGGAAAGGGGGCATCCCTGGCGGGTGCCATTACTGATCTGAAAGGGATCAGACAGTACTCCGTTTGCCTTCACCGACGCCCTTGGGTTCACATATGCACTGGCTATCCACCCTAGCATGCGTGGGCCAAGGCCCAGGCGGCGCATCATGGCAAACATGTAGTCCCAATCAACCCGATCAAACGCCTTTTCGGCATCTGTACTCAGGAATACCGTTGGTGTGTTATCTGTCCTGGCCAGGTGTATCATATTCAAGGCCTTGATGGTATTGTCCCTAGCTTCCCTTGTAGGGATGAAGCCAACCTGGTCCAGGTGTACTAGATCCAGGAGGTGAGGTTGGAGACGGGACGCTAGGATCTTGGTGAAGAATTTCAGGTCCGCATTAAGCAAAGAAATCGGGCGGTAGCTGCTGCAGGCAGACGGGTCTTTCCCTTTTTTGGGGATAACTGAGATGTGGGCTAATAAGGAGGAGTCATGAAAGGAGGCAGAGTGACCTAATTTGTTGAATAACTTTAGCATATGCGGCATCAATAATGATTGGAGTTTTTGGTAGTAAAGGACTGTGAAACCGTCCGGGCTTTACCCGATTTCGCTGCCTTTATGGCCTGTGAGAGTTCTTCCGAGGAAAATGGGGATTCCAAAGATTCACGAGCAGGTGACGGAAGGCGCGGTATGGGCACCGAGTCCAGGTAGGACGAGACATCCGAAGCATGGGACAGTGTTTGTGGCAGGTGGTATAAGCGAGAATAGAAGGAAGCGAAGCTGCGGGAAATGTCTTTAGGAAGGTGCAGCCGCCTGCCCCCCTCGCCAGCTACAAAGGGAACATAAGAGGCAGCTCTTTGATCCCGAAGGGAGTTCGCCAGGAGCCGCCCACACTTATCCCCCACTTCGTAAGAGAGGTTCCTGCAGCGCTGAATCGCTGCCCTGGCTCTGTAGCGCAAGAGATCGGACACCTGGTTCCGTAGGCGGAGCAGCTCAGCGCCATCAGAGGCCTCCTGGGTCCGCTTATGCCTATCCTCCAGCGCAGTGATGTCAGCGAGGAGTTGGAGCAAGCGGGCTTCCCGCTTGCGTTTGATATGGGCTCCATGGCTCATGAGAACCCCCCGGATCACGGCTTTGTGGGCCTCCCAGACCACGCCGGGGTCACTCTCCGGGACATCGTTCATCTGGAAATAAATTTGAAGCTGCAGAGAAACGTCCGCTAACACTTTGGGATCTTGGAGAAGGCTTTCATTAAGTTTCCATTGCCAAGCAGATTCCCGATCTGCGTTCCCCAATTTAACAGTCAGAGTGACTGGGGCATGGTCTGACCACGTCACAGGGCCAATTTCAACATCTAACACGGAGGAGAGTAACCTGTGCGGGACTAAGAACAGGTCAATCCGTGAATAAGCTTGATGGGGGTGGGAGAAAAAGGTGTAATCCCGTTCCCCCAGATGAAGAATACGCCATGCATCTACAAGCTGCATGTCATGGAGGAGCGACAAAATTCTCTTCCCTGCACCCCGCGGAACCGAAGAGGATCCCGTCGAAGTATCTAGCACTGGATCCAGATTGCAATCACCTCCCAGGAGCAGACGTCCCTCAGCAAAGTCCATCAGTGCCTTGAGAGTCTTCTGCAGGAACGTCTCCTGATGCACATTAGGGACATAAACCGTGGACAAGGTAACCTTGACAGTGCCTATACGGCCTTTAAGGAAGAGGAAACGACCCGCAGGGTCGACACGCTGATCAAGCAGAGTCCACGGGATTCTATTCGAAACCAGGATAGAAACCCCTCTAGATTTTGATTGAAGATTGGGCGCACGATATGCACAGGGGAAGAATCTGTTCTGAAGAAGCGGTAGGGTGCCGGTCCGAAAATGTGTCTCTTGGACGAAGGCCACGTCCGACCGGGAGCGCCGCAAATCCTGAAGGAGCATCCGTCTCTTTTCGGGGACGTTCAGCCCCCTGGCATTAAGGGACGTCACCCGCACTGGATCCATGGTAGGGGAGAAAAACTGAGACTGGACAGACCGGGAAAGAGACAGGGGAGGACGGAGATACGGAGAATGGAAGGTGGATGGGGAAAGTTGAAGGTGTTGGGGGGGGGGGGGAGGGACGGAAGAAGAGAAGCCAAAGAGACAACCAGAGGGTGTGAAGATGGGGAGTAGGAGATGAAAGAGACTAGGAAAATGGGACAGGGGTTCTAGATAAAAGGAGGGTAGAAGAAACCCAGAGACACCAACCTAGGGTACAGAAGGACCCAGGGGTGCAGTCCTAACGGGGGGGTAAACCTAGAACGGCAGAGGGGTCGAGCACTGAGGCCAGAGCTCCCCTATGCAGAAAACAGAACAAAACAAACAAACAGAACACAACAAAAAGAAACAACTAAACACTGCCTAAAAGTGGCATATCTTCACTCAGGCGGTCACTCAATCCGGAGTATCGGGTGTATGGATCCCAGAGCCCAGTTGGTCCCAACCCGGGCGGGGCAACAACCCCGAGAGAGGTCCGGTAGCAGTAGAGACATTGAGGCCCCGGGGTGGGGCAGGTATCCAAAAAAAAAAACCCACAACAGCCTCCCCGCCCCTATTCAGAACACACCAATCACCTCCCCTCAAATGAAACGAAAGGCAACCAAGACCCTCCGAGGACCAGAGAGACAGGGCCTATTTCAGCAGCACCCCCCCCCCCCCCCCAAAACAATTACAGCAGATCTCCACAGAGGAGGAATGGGAGCACCTACCCTAATCCCGAGTCCCGAGGCGGCCGCCCGTGTATCCAGGGCATCTAGTGTGCAGACCTCCCCGGGGAGTCAGCCAGGGGAGGAGGCCACGACGGTACGTCGTAAGGACGGCACAGAGCCCGCCTTCCATCTGTCCTGCCCCGGAGCCACGAGCCATCCGCCCGGGAGTCCCGAGAGAAAATAACAACAATATTAATAATGCCCCCAAAGTAGGGATGCACCGAATATTCAGCGGCCGAACATTATTCGGCCGAAAATAGAAAAAATAGCACTTTCGGTGTTCGGCCGAATAAGTCAAAAGGCCGAATAATTTTGTGTCGAACAATAGGGCTGAACGATAGTCGATATGATATCGACTATCGTTCTGTGGCCGTAGGCGATATTCATATCGCCGAGGTCACGATATTTACAGGGGGAAGGGACTCGGAGGAGGACAGGAGGACTCACAGACTTCCGTGTTAGGCAGGGGAAGCCGGGACACTTCAGCGGTGAACATACATACATTACTCACTCGTGCACTGCAGCCCGCCCCACACATTCAGTGAGTCTTACTCTCCTCCCTAGTTTTTTCAATGGCACATTCAGGAAGGCAATCACGCCGTGAGTAGCGGCACAGCGAACCAATCACGCGTGCCTGCACACCTGATTGGTTCCGCTGTGCCGCTACTCACGGCGTGATTGGCTTCCTGAATGTGCCATTGAAAAAACTAGGGAGGAGAGTAAGACTCACTGAATGTGTGGGGCGGGCTGCAGTGCACGAGTGAGTAATGTATGTATGCGGCTGTGCTCCTTTCCAGGCTCCTACTAGTCCACCTCCAGCCTCCTACTACCACCACTATGAGAGACTGTCTGTCACGGTATAATCTGATCGAGTCCACACTGACACTGACTGACTGTCACTGAGTAATTGATGTTACCACATTAACCCTGACCTGCCCAGTGCCCTGTATCTGCAATTAAAATTTACAAGGCTGCCTGCATGCTTCCTGATTTCCATTCCCAGCATCCTTCCCAATCCCTACAGTGTCACTAACATTAACCCTATGGTACAAGGCTGCAGTGTGCACTGAATCCCATTCCCTACAGTAACATTTAGGGAGAGAGACATGAGAGGACAAGAGAGAGAGAGAGAGACATGAGAGGACAAGAGAGAGGACAAAAAATTGGCAAAATAAATGTAAAAAATGCGAAACACCGCGTTCGGTATTCGGCCTTCGGCCAAAGATTTCATTATTATTCGGCTTCGGCCAAGAATTTCATTTCGGTGCATCCCTACCCCAAAGCACAGGCCCCTCCTCCCCCCTCCCTAGCAACCCAAATGCAGTCTAGCCAGCGTCCAGCGGTGGTACATGTACACATCTCCTGCTAGAAAGAGCGGGCAGAATCCGGGAACTCATAAAAAATAAAGAAAAAAAAAACCTTTCGGAGATTGGCAATCGGCCATGCTGCAGACAATAGGGAGGATCCATCACATCAGACAGCGGGACGGGGCAGACAAACCAGTCGGGAGGCACAATATAGGGAAGTCCATCCTTGACCCCCAGGCATGTAAAAAGAGTACAGGGGGAGCAGGTAACAGGGGCTGTCCCAGCGGGGGAGAGGTGCAAGGAGCCATACACCGGGAAGGGGGTGGAGAAAACAGGAGCGGGGAGTCCATAACGGAGCAGTCATAGACGGGAAGCAGTGAAACTTGGACCGAGGCCCCCCCCACAGGACCAGGAACACAAAGTCAGTGGACCAACATAGCTACCGAGATCTCTTCCACAGGCTGGATGCGTGGTGACCTTAATCCTCCCGAACCGGTGTGGGAGGCTCCGGGTTCAGCCTGCGCCGACTCCGGGGGGTCCGAGGCGGCAGTCCCCCCTCTCGTCCCGTGGGAGCAGGGTGACGTCTAGCTTGTCCCGGGAGATGTTGGAGCCAGTTCGGCACAGAGAGAGGCTCAGTCTCCAAGAAAGTAAAGAGAGCTGGGAGGGCTTCCGGGTGATGCAGGGTAAAGGAGGATGAGCCTTTGCGCACTGTAAGAGATATGGGGAACCCCCAACGGTAAGTGCAGCCAAGTTGCCTAATCCTCTCCAGTAGCGGTCGTAGGAGTGCCCTCCGTTGAAGAGTAGCCCTGGACAGGTCCGGCAGTATGCGTACCCTGGCTCCATCAAAATCAATATCCCCCGCCTCCCAGGCCTGGCGGAGGATGAGCTCTTTATGCGTGTACCGGTGCAGACGAACAAGCACATCTCGGGGTCTCTCCAGGTCCGAGGAGCGGGGACCCAGCGCTCTATGGACCCGGTCAAATTCTAAGTCCTCAGGTGGCACACCGGGTGCGAGGCGTTGGCAGATGGAGAGGACCGAGGGCTGTAGGGAATCTTGACCCGTCGCCTCTGGCAGGCCCCGCAGCCGCAAATTGTTCCTCCGGCTGCGGTCCTCCAACTCCTCCAGGCGCAGCTGTAGGACAGTCACACACTCCGCCTGCGTCGCCTGAACTTCCTCCAGGCGGGAGACCCTGGCCTCGAGGGAAGACAGGGACGTTTCTCCCCCAGCAACCCTGGCAGTTAGTTGCTGCAAGTCGGACCTCACCGCTTGGATATCCCGTCTATGAGCCTCCTCCAGCCGAAGAGCCAGTGCATCGAAGTCTTTCTTAGTAGGGAGGGCTTGGATGAGGGCTCGAAGGTCGGAGTCTCCGCTGTGGATCAGTGTGGGCTGGAAGGGGTCCGGAGGGGAGCAGGCAGGAGACTGCAGAGTGCGGGCAGAGTCTGATACCGGGTGTCCCGAGGGGATCGGAGATGCAGGCAAGTCCGCCATGTGTAAGCCAGGGGACGGGGCCGCACGTGGTTTAGAGGTGCTAGCCCGGGAAGAGGAAGAGCGGGTCCCCGTGAAGTAATGGCGGAGTTCAGATCCCGGGGGAGTCTTCAGGGGTTTCCTCGGTCTCTTCCTCCGACCCGTGCTCATTCCGTGTCAAGGTAGGCAGTATAAAACAGTGAAAAATCAGGGGAGATGGCCGGAGCTCTTTAAGTGTAGGTCCTCACTCCGCCATGTCCAGGACGCATATTTACACATCCCTATTTACGCATTTTTTTTTTGCTTTGCAGTAGCAGAGGAGCATTATCAATTTGTGGCATTACCCTTTTGTCTCGCCTCCGCTCCCATGGTGTTTACTAAGGTACTAGCACCAGTGTTGGCCTTGCTGCACCAACCGGAGATTGCGGTACTGGAGTACCTAGACGATCTCTTGTTGAGAGCGGACTCCCATTTAGCCTTGATGGGCGATCTAACGATCACGGTCACAACCCTGCAGGAGTTCGGTTGGAACATCAATTTTAAGAAATCCGCCCTGATATCTTCCTTGAGACTGGATTATCTGGGCTTGACTCTGGATTCAGCTTTGGCGAGGGTGGTTTCTCCCCCGGACAAGCTGCAAAAATTGCAGGGGGCGATTCAGTTGCTGTTGGCAAACCATCTATCTTCACTGCAGACTTACATGCAGGCCTTGGGTCTGATTGTATCAACCTTCGAGGCGGTTCTGTTTGCTCAGTTCCATAGCAGACCTTTGCAAAGGGAGATTCTTGTCAAATGGAACAAGGATCCGAAGTCCTTGGACTCTGATTCGGTTGAACCACAACACAAAGTCTGCTCTGTTGTGGTGGGTTCAGTCTCCGGCACTATGCCAGGGTAAGACCTTCCTCCCATTGTTTTCGGTGGTAACCACAGACGTTAGGCTGGGGCAGGATGCTGGGGAAGCTCTGTGCCCAAGGTTCCTGGACAGTGGAGTCATCGAAACTACCGATAAACGTTTTGGAGCTCAGAGCAATAAAGCTTTGTCTGAGCCATTGGACGACTCATCTGCAAGATTGTCCGGTTTGGATTTAATCAGACAATGCCACTGTTGCGGTTTACATCAATCACCAGGTGGGCACCAACAGTGTATTGGTGGCTAAGGAAGTGTCCGAGATTCTGGCCTAGGCGGAAAGCTTTGTTTCAGCCCTCTCTGCTGTGACCATTCCAGGTGTGGAGAACTGGCAGGCGGATTACAGGAGACGTCAGGTATTGGATCAAGGGGAGTGGTCTCTACACCCAGATGTGTTTCATCTCTTGCGTGTTTGGTGGGGGACACCCGAGGTCGATCTGTTTGCTTCTTGTCTCAACAAGAAGGTTCAAAGGTTTTTAGCCAGGTCTCGGGATCCTCCGGCCAACGCCACAGACACTCTGGTGGCTCCTTGGGGTCGGTACCAACTGATTTATGCCTTCCCTCCATTAAAACTTCTGCCGAGGCTTCTCCGCAGGATAGAGGTGGTCTTGGTACACTGACCTGGTAAGGTTCCTTGGAGACTTCCTCTCAGGGAAGATCTGCTGTCTCATACTGCTTTACAGACGCTTGCTTTCACGGCATGGCTGTTGAAAGGCAGGTGTTAAGAGAGAGAGAGAGGTCTTTCTGACTCTGTGATTCCTACACTTTTGAAGGCTGGGAAGTCGTCTTCCAGGAAGATATATTATCGTACGTGGAAATCGTACATTTCAGGGTGTGAATTGCTGATGGTGCACCCTCACTTGTTTTCGTTCACTAGGGTTTTGGCCTTCCTGCAGAAAGGGGTTGAACAGCGTTTGGCTTTGGGCACTATCAAAGGCCAAGTGTCGGCTTTGGCTATATATTTCCAATGCCAGTTAGCTACGTATGCCTTGATTCGTACCTTCATACAGAGAGTGCGCCATATGGCGCCTCCTAGATGGTCCCCGCTACCGCCATGGGATCTCAATTTGGTGTTGTCTGTTCTTCAAAAGCCTCCTTTTGAGAACATTCAGGAGATTTCTCTGCTTTCGTTGTCTCTAAAGGTTGCCTTTTTGGTGGCTATCACTTCTGCTCGCAGGGTGTCTGAATTGGGGGCGTTGTCATGCCGCTCACCTTATCTGGTGGTACACAGAGATGAAGTGGTACTTCGACCTAATCAGTCGTTTCTTCCTAAGGTGGTTTCTTATTTCCATTTGAATGAAGACATTGTGCTGCCTTCACTCTGTCCTAAGCCCAAGCATCCCAAGGAAATGGCCTTGCATTCTTTGAATGAGGTGCAGGCCATTAGAGTTTACCTGGCGGCTACTGAATCTTTCAGGAAATCAGACTCTCTTTGTCCTTACCGAAGGGCCTCAAAACGGATTGGCTGCATCTGTTGCAACCATATCCAGATTTTTCAGGCAGACGGTTGTTCAGGCTTATTCACTGAAGGGTCAGGTTCCTCCTTTCCCTGTGAAGGTGCATTCTGCTAGGGCGCTGAGTGCCTCTTGGTCTTTTCGCCATCAGGTGTCAACGCTGCAAGTTTGTAAGGCGGCAACTTGGTTGTCTTTGCATACATTCACAGAATTCTACAAGGTAGATGTGTTGGCACCTCCGGATGTTTCCTTTGGCTGCAAGGTTTTGCAGGCTGCCCTTTGGAGAGAATCTTTTTTTTTTCTCTTTGAGGGTGTATGTTTTTGTAAGGAGAGCTCCAGTTCTTGTTGAGCTTCCATGTTACCTGGTTGGCTAAGTTTAGCCTTTGGGGAATTATAGCTTCTTTGCGATGTCTTCCCACCCCTCATGAATATACTGCTTTGGGACATCCCAATGGTCTCTGAAGAGATGGGGCTGCGTCTGTCGATGAACGAAAGAGAAAGCTGGATTTTAGGAAAGAACTTACCATAAAATCCCTTTCTCTGAAGTTCGACAGATGCAGCACCAGCCCCTCTATTTCTGAGTGAATGGGTTTTTTTTGTATTCTAAACACTGCTTGCAACTAAACTGATAGTGTGTGGAGTTGTGCCTGCAGAGACAGCCCCATAGGCGTGGTTAGACTTTTTTCCTGCCTAGTGCCTATTCCTGATTGGAGGAGCATAACCCAATGGTATCTGCAGAGATGGAGCTGCGTCTGTCTATGAACTTCAGAGAAAAGGATTCTATGGTACAATTATTTTTTTAACAAGACATGAACATACATAATTACACCCCTAAATAAATTCTCCTACTCCTCCTGAGTATGGCGATACCACATGTGTGGGATTTTTTTTCACCGCCTAGCCACATAGAGAGGCCCAACATCCAAGAAGCACCTCACATAAAGTATCCCTGAGAGTTCCTCCGGCCTGTGATGATACCCAAACTCTCCACTCACAGGACAATGCAGAAGAACAACACCAGCCTCAACCACTTGGAAAGCTCCAACCAGAAAGGTAATACCTCAGGAGGACAAAAGCAGGCCAATGGTGTAGTACGTAAAAACAAGCCTCTGATGATGTCAAGTGTATGACGATACGCATAAGGCGGACCGGGCACTCTGTTGTGCAGCACGCTCTATTTATACCGCGGTTTTTATTCACATGTTGTTTGTATCTACATCCATGTAAGTGCATTCCTTTTTTAATAAAGTTGCTTGTTTTTACATACTGCCATTGTGCTTTTGTCCTCCTGAGATATTACCTTTCTGGTTGGAGCTTTTTAAGTGGTTCAGGCTGGTGTTGTCCTTCTGCATTGTCCTGTGAGTGGAGAGTTTGGGTATCATCACAGGCCGGAGGAACTCTCAGGGATACTTTATGTGAGGTGCTTCTTGGATGTTGGGCCTCTCTATGTGGCTAGGCGGTGAAAAAAAATCCCACACATGTGCTATCGCCATACTCAGGAGGAGTAGGAGAATTTATTTAGGGGTGTAATTATGTATGGGTGTCCTCACAGACCGGAGGAACTCTGAGGGATCCTTTATTTCAAGTGCTTCTGGAATGCTCTGGAGCTTTTTCACCGCTCTGTAACAGGAGAGTCAAACTTTCTGGTAAGCAGATTTGACTGTCACTTTTGGGTGATCATACGCTTTCCCCACTACACACTGGTAATTGGATGATCTGAACTGGTTTCCTCCCTCTCCTCCGTCAACTCCATCTAAGACTTTGGGACTTTTGTCTATACTGTTTTTTGTATATTTGCATATTTTTTATATATGTATTTAATTTTGGCGCTGCTCCCATTTTATTACTATCAGTGTATGGGTTTGTAATCTACCTATTGAGCTGGCTGCCTATGCTATCTTGATGTAATTCTGAGCGCAGGTATCTTTCTCCCTTTTTTTGTTATCCAAGAAGCACCTGCTGGTATTCTGTGGGCATAAATTACGCATTTAATTTCCTTATTACTGATCACATTTTTGGAGGCCTTGGAGCAGCAGGACAGTGGAAACACCTACATAATGATCACATTTTGAAAAGCAAATACCCTAGCGTATTATCTAAGCAGCATAATGAGTCTTTTGAAAATTTCATTTTTTGCCACAGGTTTTTGGGAAAATGTGAAAAGAAATGAATGTATTTTTTTAACACAAAGTTGTTAATCATAAGATATTTCTAATGCAAAACATGGACATACTTGGAATTACACCCCAAAATACATTCTACTACTCCTCTTGAGTATGGGCATACTACGTGTAAGACCTTTCAATGTCTGCAATGTCTGCACTGATTACGTACCCAACATTGCAACTTATGTAACAAAATCAACCAACACTGTGTAGAAAGCAGTGTACTGTAATGATCGCCTCTGTATGATTGGCCAGTGAATATGGCATAGTGTAGCTTCACTTACAGCAGTTCCTGTTCCTAAAAGCCAAGCAGGTCTAGCGTATTGCTATGTGGCTGCCCCCTCCCCCCCCCCCCTCATAGCACAAAGCTATGTTCACTGGCCAGGAAGTACAAAAGGCTGAACAAAGGGTTAACAAAAGATTTCCTGTGATTTTAGTAGTGCAGTTGTACACAGAGCATGAGTGGGACTGGTGTCTCGCAGGAAAATGGCCAGTGAGACTTTCAGATGAATCCGTACTAGTGCCAGGCAGAGATGTAGTTGGCAAACCAGCAAAGCATTGATCCAGGCAGCAGACAGGAACATGGTCCATAAACAGTCCAGAGTCAGTACAGGCAGCAGGCAGAGACATGGTCGATTAATGTGCCAGGGTCAGATGGCGGCAGGCAGAAACATCCGGCTTAGCGCATTGGTCAGGTAAGACCTAGACACGGGTAGAGGCTTCTTCCTACCCAAAGCTCTTCAAAGCTTCTGGAATCCAGACCCTGATTCATGAATTACAAAACCCTCAGAAAACCAAAATCTTCATTTCTCTTACGTCCTCCGACAGTCGCCGCCCCTTCCCAAGTCTTCACCAATGGGTATTGACCTTTGCTCCGCAGGAGTACTAGGCAACAAGATTTGTTAATAACAAAAGCTTTTAGCATAGACACACCCCTAGGGGCTGTCCCCTTAGTCAATACCTCCCTGCACCAGGATTCCCAACTCAGTTTGATCTTGCCTAGCTTAGGAGTAGCAGGCTTTCCTGTGCTGGGGCTTCAGTCTCAGCCTTCTACCCTTTTTTGATTTTATTTCAAGTATTTTTTCTTTTCTTTACTAGCTGTTATTTTGTCAGCTTTAGTTTAGGGATCTTCGGATGAAGATGATCATGCGGAGCTGGGTCTCGGACTGGCTGCCTTGGATCCCAGGGCTGAGAGCCAGATGGATCCCCAGCCTGCCATCGAGCGTTCAGCTACGGTTCGCCCTGGCGCTATGAACGACCCATCCCTGTTTGCTGCAGGGATGCTGCCTGTGAGGGGGCTACCTCACTGGACGCCATTCTGCGGTCTTGTGCTGCGGTCCACTGCGTCCTGGCTGCGGCACTCCCTGTCATCCTGATAGCGGTTTGTCGCTGGAGAAGGCTCCCCACGCCATCCGGTACGGTAAGCACCTTCTGTGTGGGGACCATCTGTATGGGTGTTCAGTCTGTGGCTGTGTGTACCCTCATGTCTGTGTGCTGTGCAGGCTCCCTGTCAGATCCCTGTATGGATGCATGCCTTTTGGGCTGCTAGGGGGGGGGAACTGAATAGTCAGACATGCCTGAGCAGCGACCGCTATGCGGCCTGCCGTTTCTTTTTGCAAGAAAATGCTATGAATGGCCCTGTCCTGTACAGCGCTGTGTTTTGGCGCCGATTGCCGCCATTTTGGCGGGCCGCGCTCGCTCGAGCACATGTTGGCGCCATTTTCTTGTAGCCTCGATCCCTCAGCCTGAGCGGCCATTTTTGCAGAGCCTTCATAGGCTATAATAGTCAGCCGGTTATTGCATCACTTCCTCTTTCTCTGGGACAGCGATCAGTGGCAGCAGCCTGTTTGTGCTCTCTCCAGGTTTTGTCCTTCTTGTCCTGTCATTCCTTGCTCAGTGTTCTCTATCCCTGTGGGATCGGTGCATGCAGTAGTGTGCGGTGGGCTGCGCTCACCAGGTGTTAAAGGGACAGTACCGCTTTTTGATTTTAATACTGTGGGGCATGGATTCTCAGGATAGCAAGTTTCCCCCCGCCCTGGTGGGGGACCAGGGGGCTGCTGCACCCCCCGAGGGGGCCGATCTGGCCACTGTAGTGGCATCCTTGGTGTCTCAGGTGCAGATGCTGATGGCTGAACGATCCGCAAAAAGGGCCAGGTTATCCATTTCCTCTGATTCAGAGGGCGATATGGCTGCTGGGGCTGGCGTGCCCTTCTCAGGGTCTCGCTCATCTCTGGACCACGTGGGGTCTGAGGGGGAGGCGGAGGTGGAAGGGGTTGATACTTCTCCCCCTGGCTCGCCTGAAGAGCTTGCACTCATGGATGAGCTGATCGCTTCCATTAAGGTTACTTTGCACTTGGAGGATCAGCCAGCTCCTCCTACTAGGGTGTCCTCCTTTGGGACGCAAAGGACCCGCAAATCTGCGCAGGTTTTTCCCTGCCCTGCTGAATTTCACCATACGGTTAATGAGCAGTGGCGCAATTTAAAGAAGCCCTTTACAGTGCCGAAAAAATTTAAACTGCTTTATCCATTTGCGCCATCCACCGACGAGCGTTGGTGTGTGGCGCCTCAGGTGGATCACGCGGTAGCCGTTTTGAACAAAGCTACTGCGATTCCTTCTGAGGATACCCCGGTTTTCCGGGACCCTACGGACAGGAGATTGGAGTCTCTTGCCCGTCATGCCTACATGGTTGCTGGTTCTATGCTAAAACCTATTTTTGCTTCGGTTATGGCAGCCCAGGCGGTTGCCGATTGGACGAAGGTGCTCAGGCGCACCCTGGTGGCTGCTTCGGCTCCGCCCACCACATTGTCCATGGTGGATCAAATCCATCAAGGCGTCATGTACTTGTGTGATGCGGACTTGAATTTGGCTCCTTAGGCTGCACGCCTGTCTGGCGTGGCGGTGCTCAACCGTCGCCTGATATGGCTGAAGAATTGGTCTGTGGACCAATCTTCTCGCAAGACTTTGACGGATTTTCCCTACGTGGGATCTCGCCTCTTCGGCGAGGCTTTGGATACTCTGATTAAGGGTGTTACTGGGGGCAAGAGTACTCTCTTACCCCAGAATCCCAAGCACAAGTCTTTCCGTGGCAAACGGAACCCCTCGTTTTAGGCCCCCCCAGGGGTCCTTTCGTGCCTTTCGGTCACAATCCAAGGGCAAGCCCTTCAAGGGCCAAGGCTCCCAGAAGAAGCCGTGGGTGGGTAAGCAAAAATCCGGTCAGTCCGGTTCCACTACCCACGCTAGTTCCGCCTGAAGGGACGCCCTCACCCGTTTCTGGGGTGGGGGGACGTCTGCGCGGTTTCCTCTAACCTTGGCTGATCCGCATTCAGGACAGATGGGTTCAGGAAATCGTTCGATCTGGTTACAAGATCGAATTTCTCTCTCGACCGGCGGGCAGATTTTTCCCCTCAAATCTTCAGCTGTCTCCGGAGCGTTTGCAGGATCTGCACCTAGCGGTGCGGGACCTGCGGACCCAAGGAGTGGTGGTCCCGGTGCCTCATCGGGACAGGTTTCGGGGGTTCTACTCCAATCTGTTCACTGTGCCCAGAAAGGAGGGCAAGGTGCGTCCGATTCTGGATTTGAAAGCTCTGAACCGCTTTGTGCGGGTGCGCAAGTTCCGCATGGAATCCCTGCGCTCGGTGGTGGCTGCCCTGAGTCCGGGGGAGTTCATGGCCTCCATCGATCTGAAGGATGCGTACCTACACATCCCCATCTTCGAGGGTCATCAACGGTACCTTCGATTCGCCATTGCGGAGGAACACTATCAATTCGTGGCGTTACTTTTCGGTCTCGCTTCGGCTCCGCGGGTTTTTACCAAGGTGCTGGCGCCGGTCCTGGCCCTGTTGCGGGCACAGGGTATTGCGGTCTTGGGGTATCTGGACGATCTCCTCATATGGTCAACTGCCAGCCAGAGCCTGCTGGCCGACCTGTCCACCACGGTGCAGACTCTGCAAGAGTTCGGTTGGACCATAAACTTTCCGAAGTCAACTCTGTGTCCTTCGGTTCACCTTCCCTATCTGGGGATGATTTGGGACTCTGTACAGGCGAAAGTTTTCCTTCCGGAGGACAAACTCCGGACGCTTCAGGACGAGGTCGGGGCCCTCAGGGCCAACCACAGCTCGTCCCTCCAGACATGCATGAGATGTCTGGGGTTGATGGTCTCAGCCTTCGAGGCGATCCCCTTTGCCCAGTTCCACATGCGGGGTCTCCAGGCGGAGATTCTGGCGAAGTGGGGCGGACGTCCGCAGGCCTTGGATCTGCGGATCTCGTTGAGCCACCGCACCAGACAGTGTCTTCTGTGGTGGCTCCAGTCCCCGGCAGTGTTGGGGGGCAAGTCTTTTCGTCCTTAGCTGTGGACGTTGGTCACCACGGATGCCAGCCTGACGGGCTGGGGTGGTGTCCTGGGCAATCTGTCCGCCCAGGGGACATGGTCGGAGGAGGAGTCCTCCCTTCCGATCAACATTCTGGAATTGCGAGCGATAAAGCTTTGCCTTCTGCAATGGTCGGAACGGCTTCAGGGCCGTCCGGTTCGGGTTCAGACAGACAATGCCACCGCGGTGGCCTACATCAACCACCAAGGGGGCACCAGGAGTGCCCGAGCGGCTCGAGAAGTAGCCGACATTCTGTCTTGGGCCGAGACGCACGTCCCGGCGATAACGGCAGTTCACATTCCGGCAGTGGAGAACTGGCAGGCGGATTATCTGAGTCGCCAGACCCTGGACCAGGGAGAATGGTCCCTTCACCCGGATGTCTTCCAGATGTGCGCGAAGTGGGGTTCCCCAGATGTGGACCTGTTCGCGTCTCGTCAAAACAACAAGGTGGAAAGGTTCGTGGCAAGGACGCGCGATCCTCAGGCAGACGCCTCAGACGCGTTAGTGGCGCCCTGGCATCAGTATCGTCTGATGTATGCCTTTCCACCGATTCAGCTGCTGTCCAGGTTCCTTCGCAGGTTAGCCTCGGAACCGCACACGGTGATTCTGGTGGCACCGGACTGGCCTCGCCGGTCTTGGTACGCGGACCTCGTAAATCTGGCAGTCGACGCTCCGTGGCGTCTGCCGCTTCGAGAAGACCTTCTGTCTCAAGGGCCGATATTCCATCCTGCTTTACAGTCGCTGGCTTTAACGGCCTGGCTGTTGAAAGCCAGGTCCTGAAGGACAGAGGTCTCTCCCCTGAGGTCATTCCCACTTTGATCAAGGCTAGAGAAGCCTCGTCGGGAAAGATTTACTACCGTACTTGGAAAGCATACTTTGCCTGGTGTGAGTCCAGGGGGTTTTCCCCTCGCTCGTACTCGGTGCCCAGAGTGTTGGCTTTCCTCCAAACTGGAGTGGACCAGCGTTTGGCCACGATTAAAGGCCAGATTTCTGCACTGGACGTCCTTTTTCAGTGCCCTGTGGCGTCAAACTCGTTGATTCGCACCTTTGTTCAAGGGGTGCGCCATTTGGCCCCTCCGCGGAGGGAGCCTTTTCCTCCGTGGGACTTGAACCTGGTTCTGTCCGCGTTGCAACATGCTCCCTTTGAAAAGATCAGGGAGATCTCGTTGCCTCTGTTGTCCAAAAAGGTGGCCTTTTTGGTGGCGATCACTTCGGCTCACAGGGTGTCGGAGCTGGCGGCTTTGTCCTGCAGCTCTCCCTACTTGGTGATCCACAAGGATAAGGTGGTCCTGCGACCTATCCCGTCCTTTCTGCCGAAGGTGATCTCGGATTTTCACCTTAATGAGGAAATTGTCTTGCCTTCGCTCTGCGCGAAGCCAAAGCATCCTAAGGAGGTTGCCTTACATTCGTGGATGTTGTCCGGGCGATCAGGGTTTACCTGTCGTCCACTAAGCCTTTTCGCAAGGCGGATTCCCTCTTTGTCCTTCCTGAGGGACCTCGGAAGGGCATGGCGGCGTCGGCGGCGACTATCGCCAAATGGATTAGACAAACCATTGTGCAGGCCTATGCCTTGAAGGGGAAGGTCCCTCCCTTCCCTGTGAAAGCGCACTTTACCAGGTCTTTGAGTATGTCTTGGGCTTACAGGCATCAGGCTTCTGTGGCCCAGGTGTGTAAGGCGGTGACTTGGTCGTCCGTTCACACCTTCTCAAAGTTCTATAAAGTGGATGTTCAGGCATCGGCTGATGCCTCCTTTGGCCGTAAAGTTCTCAGTGCGGCAGTGCCTTAGGGACCCCTGTTTTTTGGGTCCTTGGCTGTTGGGGTGTTTTACCCCTGATTACTTGTTTTTTCCTGGGTTGTTGCTCCTGTTGAGCACGATTTTCCTGTTGCCCAGTTTGTTCTCTTACTGTGTGTAAGGTTCCTTTCTCTGATGTGGGTACTGCGTTGCTTTTCTGCGGCTGCGTCTCCCACCCCTCAGGTCTACACTGCTTTGGGACGTCCCATTGGTCAAGACTTGGGAAGGGGCGGCGACTGTCGGAGGACGTAAGAGAAAACTGAATTTTTGTAAAATCTTACCGTAAAATTCCTTTCTCTGAGTCCTCCGACAGTCGCCGCCCCCCGCCCCTCTTTTGGGGTTTTTGTGTACTCTTACTGCTATGCTATCAAACTGAGTTGGGAATGCTGGTGCAGGGAGGTATTGACTAAGGGGACAGCCCCTAGGGGTGTGTCTATGCTAAAAGCTTTTGTTATTAACAAATCTTGTTGCCTAGCTACTCCTGCGGAGCAAAGGTCAATACCCATTGGTGAAGACTTGGGAAGGGGCGGCGACTGTCGGAGGACTCAGAGAAAGGAATTTTACGGTAAGATTTTACAAAAATTCCGTTTTTTTTTTTTCCCACTCCAAAACACTACTCTGGAGTCCCTCATATAGGTGAGACTCCTGTGTTATCTTGAAACCCACTACTACGGTGGCAGGGCAAAAGATCAGTCGATGCACCAGGCGACAATATGGTCGATCAATAAGTCGAGATTAATTCATGTGTAAGGCAGAAACATGGTCAATTAACAGGCAAGGGTCAAATCGAGTGGAAGGCAGAGGCATGGCTGACATGACACCCCTCTACTGGTACTGGGCCTTTCATCCAGGTGTACAGCGCTGCTGGTGCTCACCACTTCACCAGGATGACTTACAGCGCTGTAGTGGTTGCCTGCTCTTCAGAACATCTCATCTGTTTTGTAGACATCCTTTCCCACTCTCACTTGGTTATTGACATACTACTCTCTCCGGGAATGATGAGGGTACTGATGACACCTGCAGTGGTGTGGCAGGTACAGTGAATGATTAGAACACTAATGATGCCTGACCTGATGTTCACTGAATAATGAGGACACTGATGATGCCTGCACTGGTGTTGCTGATCAGGGCACTGATGATGGCTGCACTTCTGACAGGTACACTTGATGCACTCAGGGCACTGATGATGGCTGCTCTGTTGTGCCAGATATACTTGATGCAGTAGGGGCACTGACCAGTGGCCCTGTGTATGTGTATACAGTAAATCACAGTGAAAAAGGCACTTGAAATGCCAGAATTTACTGATATCTCCTTCCCACAGACTGTGGGTGAGGAAGGAGAACCAGCAACAGCCAGTTAATGGCATTTGTGTACATTCTGTGATCAGGTGTGATTGGACACAGTGATCACGTAGTAAAGAGTGTGATTTGCTCTTTACCCCGAACTGTGAAGTACCATGTTCAAGGGACACTGTTCATTACAGATCGCTTTGCTACGTCCACCTGAAATTAGAAAAGATCTACAATAGGCCAGGCGTGAGGTGATAAAACTGACAAAATGTACCATTTAATAAAAAAAAAAAAAGTAAGTCAATTTTGAAACTGATGGCAGCGAAACATCTCAAAATAGTTGGGACAGGGCCATGTTTTTCATGATGTAACATTCCCCTCTTCTTTCAACAACACTCTGGGAACTGAAGAGACCAGTTGCTGGAGTTTTACAGGGATGTTGTCCCATTCTTGTCTAATTTAGGATTCTGTAAAACTATATGTGTTAAAACCCGCGCTAAGGTAAAAAATATATTAATTAATATTATTTCCTGCAGCTGCTGCTCACTTAGGTAAAAACCAAGGAAGAATAGTAAAATAGTATAAAACAGCGCTATCAGGCATAAATAATCACAATAATGATAAATAGTAAAGTGTACCAGTGCTTAAATCTGAGATATAAAAATGTCCAATTCATACAATAGTGTCAGATAAATAAATAGTTGTTGATAAGGTGCACAAATAAGTTACATTAAAGTGCATTCAAAGTACATTCATGGTGCAAAAACGTGCAAAAGTGCTGGGTACTGTGCAGTCCAAAATTAATAGTCAACTTGAAATTAAGCCAAAGGGTTGAGAAAAGTGCTTGAAGTGTTTCACACACGTGCCAAGGTGCTTTCAAGGGAACCCCTTTTGGGGATGCACTCACCAGACTTAAAATGTAATCGAGCCTTAAGATGCAATAATTATCCACAGGGTGATCAGTAGGGATGGATGAGTTAACATAGCCTCCAACACATCTCCAGCTTCCTCTATGCTCTCCTCTTGGTCAAATGCTCATACAAGAAAGGAAGGAGCCACATATAGTGAAGCCCGTAAGGTATTAATAGGTTAAAGTCAATTAAAACTACTCACAAAAGTATAACATGTATCAGCGTTTGTGTACAGCAAAAGACACACCGAATCGATCCACTTCCGGGTACGCTGACGGCGTGCGTTCCATGGTGGTTTCAGGAAATGACGTAGTGTGATGATCGTCTGCCGGAATTACGTCGACGCGTTTCACCCGCCTACTATGGGCGTTATCAAAGGT
This sequence comes from Pelophylax lessonae, assembly GCF_965119305.1. Lineage (NCBI taxonomy): Eukaryota > Metazoa > Chordata > Amphibia > Anura > Ranidae > Pelophylax > Pelophylax lessonae. Next base: position 254,534,298 of record NC_138772.1, on the reverse strand, counting down.
CTTTGATAATGCCCATAGTAGGCAGGTGAAATGCGTTGACGTAATTCCGGGCAGACGATCATCACACTACGTCACTTCCTGAAACCACCGTGGAACGCACGCCGGCAGCGTACCCGGAAGTGGATCGATTCGACGTGTCTTTTGCTGTACACAAACGCTGATACATGTTATACTTTTGTGAGTAGTTTTAATTTACTTTAACCTATTAAATACCTTACGGGCTTCACTATATGTGGCTCCTTCCCTTCTTGTATGAGCATTTGACCAAGAGGAGAGCATAGATGAAGCTGGAGGTGTGTTGGAGGCTATGTTAACTCATCCATCCCTACTGATCACCCTGTGGATAATTATTGCATCTTAAGTCTGGCGAGTGCATCCCCAAAAGGGGTTCCCTTGAAAGCACCTTGGCACGTGTGTGAAACACTTCAAGTACTTTTCTCAACACTTTGGCTTAATTTCAAGTGGACTATTAATTTTGGACTGCACAGTACCCAGCACTTTTGCACATTTTTGCACCATGAATGTAATATGAATGCACTTTAATGTAACTTATTTGTGCACCTTATCAACAACTATTTATTTATCTGACACTATTGTCTGAATTTGACATTTTTATATTTTTATATCTCAGATGGTACACTTTACTATTTATCATTATTGTGATTATGTATGCCTGATAGCGCTGTTTTATACTATTTTACTAATTTAGGATTCTAATTGCTCAGGACCTTTGCTGTATTTTTTGTTTCAATATGCGCCAAATATTTTCAGTTGGTGAAAAGTCTGGACTGTAGGCAGGCCAGTTAAGCACCCAGACTCTTCTACTACAAAGCCATGCTGTTGTCAAAGATGCAATATGCAGTTTATCATTGTCCTGCTGAAATATGCAATTCCTTCCCTGAAAAAGACATTATCTGGATGGGAGCATTTTCTGCTGTAAAACCTGAATATACAGTTGTATTCAAAATTATTCAACCCCCCCAATGCTGTAAAGGGTTTTAGGGAATTTAGTGTACATTTGTAATTGTATTCAGAATGAAATCCTACAAGGACTTCTTAAAGAACCATATGCAACTAAAATGACATCAATTGGTTTTGTAATACAGTAGTAAATGTTTCTTTTGTGAATTCTTCATTGACACAATTATTCAACCCCTTAAAGACTACCACTCTGAAGAACAGAGGTTCATTGAAGTGTTTTCAATCAGGTATTTAAAACACCTGTGGATGTCAGGGAGCAGCAATAAAGCCTTATAAGCACCAATTAGGCAGCTTTAAAATGACTGTGAGTGATACTCAGCTCTTTTTAGACATTTACTGCTGTGGTTACAAACATGGTAAAGTCAAGAGAATGGTCCAGGAAGACAAGAGAAGAGGTGATTACTCTTCACAGGAAGGGCAATGGCTATAAGAAGATTGCAAAGATGTTAAACATACCAAGAGACACCATAGGAAGCATCATTCCCAAATTCAAGGCAAAGGGCACTGTTGAAACGCTACCTGGTCGTGGCAGAAAGAAGATGCTGACTTCGACTGCTGTGCGCTACCTGAAGTGTAGAGTGGAGAAAAGTCCCCGTGTGACTGCTGAGGAACTGAGAAAAGATTTGTCAGATGTGGGTACTGAAGTTTCTGCTCAGACAATACGGTGCACACTGCGTAATGAAGGCCTCCATGCCAGAACTCCCAGGCGCACCCCCTTGCTGTCTCCAAAGAATAAGAAGAGTCGACTGCAGTATGCCAAAAGTCATGTGGACAAACCACAGAAGTTTTGGGATAGTGTTCTGTGGACTGATGAAACAAAATTAGAACTGTTTGGGCCCATGGATCAACGCTATGTTTGGAGGAGGAAGAACAAGGCCTATGAAGAAAATAACACCTTGCCTACTGTGAAGCATGGCGGGGGGTCAATCATGCTTTGGGGCTGTTTTGCTTCTGCAGGTACAGGGAAGCTTCAGCGTGTGCAAGGTACCATGAATTCTCTTCAGTACCAGGAGATATTGGGAGGCTTGGGAGACGTTGGACCTTTCAACAGGACAATGATCCCAAGCATACCTCCAAGTCCACTAGAGCATGGTTGCAGGTTAAAGGCTGGAACATTTTGGAGTGGCCATCACAGTCACCAGACTTAAATCCGATTGAGAACCTCTGGTGGGACTTAAAGAAAGCAGTTGCAGTGCACAAGCCTAAGAATGTGACTGAACTGGAGGCTTTTGCCCATGACGAATGGGCGAAGATACCCGTAGATCGCTGCAAGACACTTGTGTCAAGCTATGCTTCACGTTTAAAAGCTGTTATAACTGTAAAAGGATGTTGTACTAAGTACTAAGATTGAATGTCACTTGGGGGTTGAATAAAAAACTGATAATGATGTGAGCACAGAAAAGACATTTGTGGTTATTTCATTATAAATGTTATGTTATATTTGTCTGACCTACACGTGCCTCTTTGATTTAATTGTAAGCAGGATGACTGAATGATCAAAATCAATGTCAAACTGGCCAAAACAATCAATTTCAGTGGGGGTTGAATAATTTTGAATAGAACTGTATCTTTCAGCATTGATGGTGCCTTTCCAGATGTGCAAGTTGCACATTCCATACTCACTAATATCATCTAATAACTAATAACCGCCATACCATCAGAGATGCAGGCTTTTGAACTGAGCACTGGTAACAAGCCAGAAGGTCCCTCACCTCTTTAGTCCAGGGACAGGGCGCCCAGGGTTGTCGAAAGAATGTAAAATTTCTATTCATCTGACCACTGAACAGTTTTCCACTTTGCAACAAATCATTTTGAATGAACTTTGGCCCAGAGAAGATGGTAGCATTTGTGGATCATGTTTAGATATGGCTTCTTTGCACGATAGAGCTTTACTGGATGGTAAGGCGAATTGTGTTCACAGACCGTACGTTTTGGAAGTATTTTTGAGTCCATGCCGTTCCTCACAGAATCATGCCTGTTTGTTTTTAAGCAGGCATGAAAGCTGTCTGAAAGCTCAAAGATCACTGGCATACAATATTGTGTTTTTCGGCCTTGTCCTTTTGAGTACAGATATTTCTCCAGATTCTCTGAATCTTTTATTGATTTTTGCTGTAGATTAAATGCAGCTGGTAAAAAGTATTGAATATGTCACCATTTTTCTAGGTAAATATATTTCTAAAGGTGTTATTTACATGAAATGTTCACCACATGTCTGTAACAACCCATGCAATCCATATATACAAAGAAACTAAAACAAATACATTCAGAAATTAAGTTATGTGTAATAAAATGTATTGACACAAGGAAAAAGTATTGAACATATGAAGAAAGAGAGGTGCAAAAAAGCATGGAAAGCCAAGACACCATTTAACCCCTTCCGTACCGCGTCATGTAAAATGACGTCGGCACAAATCCTTTCTCGATCCGGGCCGACGTCATATGACGGCGCCCGGATCTCCCCGCTACTGCGCGCCCCCGGGGGCGCGCAGCGCGGCGATCGGGGGTGAGGCTCGTCCCTCGGACTGAGCCCAACCCCGATCAAGGTAAACAGCCAATGAAATTGGCTGTTTACCACGTGATCGGCTGTGTCAATCACAGCCGATCACATGAGCGGCTCCAGCGCGAGCCGCTCGTTCCTTCCTTAATGCGCGCCCCCGGGGGCGCGCAGCGCGGCGATCGGGGACGAGGCTCGTCCCTCGGACAGAGCCCATCCCCGATCTAGGTAAAGAGCCAATGAAATTGGCTCTTTACCACGTGACCGGCTGTGTCCAATCACAGCCGGTCACAAATGTCATCAGAGAACACGGTAACTAGCTGTCACCGTGTTCTCCTCCTCACACACTGATCCTGTGTGAGGAGGAGATTGTGGTAACAGCTAGTTACCAATCATAGTGCACCCCAACCACACTGATTGCCCCCCCCCCCCCAATAAAGAGCACCTGTCACTAGCCCATCAAAGTACCCGAGTACCTGTCACCAGCCCATCAGGTACTCAGATGACAGGTACTCGGGTACTCTGATGGGCTGATGACAGGTACTCTGATGGGCTGGTGACAGGTACTCGGGTACTCTGATGATGGGTACTCGGGTACTCTGATGACAGGTACTCGGGTACTCTGATGACAGGTACTCTGATGGGCTGGTGACAGGTACTCGGGTACTCTGATGACAGGTACTCGGGTACTCTGATGATGGGTACTCGGGTACTCTGATGATAGGTACTCGGGTACTCTGGTGACAGGTACTCTGATGGGCTGGTGACAGGTACTCGGGTACTTTGATGACAGGTACTCGGGTACTCTGATGACAAGTACTCGGGTACTCTGACAGGTACTCGGGTACTCTGATGACGGGTACTCGGGTACTCTGATGACGGGTACTCGGGTACTCTGATGACAGGTACTCGGGTACTCTGATGACAGGTACTCGGGTACTCTGATGACAGGTACTCGGGTAATCTGATGACAGGTACTCGGGTACTCTGATGACAGGTACTCTGGTACTTTGAGTACCCGTCATCGGAGTACCCGAGTACCTGTCACCTACCCAACAGAGTACCCGAGTACCTTCCACCTGCTCATCAGATAGCTGCCATAACCCTGGTATTTTTTTAAACGGTGGACGGTTGGCTTTCCGATAGGGGTGGTCCCAGCGGCAGATTCGCCGCGGGATCACCCTTCCGGGGTGGCGGAAGAGGTGCCCCCCCCCCCTCCCGCTGCATTCTGGTCCTTTTTCCCGCTTACCGGACCCGCCGGCAGCGGGGAAAACGATCCGGTCCCAGATCCTCACAGACAGGATGTCGAGTGAGGGCAAGCTTGCCCTCACTCGACTCTATGGTCTTGGAGGACCGGAGCTACGGCAAACGTCGTTGCCTAGCAACCAGTTTAAAGGTCCCTTTTTTTTTTTTCATTTTATTTAATTTTTTTTTAATTTTTTTTTTTATTTTTTCTATCTTTTAGTGTACTTGTGAGATCTGAGGACTTTTTGACCCCAGATCTCACAAAAAAGAGGTCCTGTCGTGCCTTTTTCTATTACAAGTAATGTTTACATTTCTTGCAATAGAAATAAAAATGATCAATTTTTTTTTTTAAAAAAAAACAGTGTAAAAATAAAAAATAATAAATAAAATAAATAGTAAAAAAAAAAAAAAAAAAATTAAAGCGCCGTGTCCCCGCGAGCTCGCGCGCAGAAGCAAACGCATACGGAAACCCCGCCCACATATGTAAACAGTGTTCAAACTACACATGTGAGGTATCGTCGCGATCGTTAGAGCAAGAGCAATAATTTGAGCCATAGACCTCCTCTGTAACTCTAAGATAGCAACCTGTAGAAATTTTTAAAATGTCGCCTATGGGGATTTTTAAGTACCAAAATTTGTCACCATTCTGTGAGCGTGCGCAATTTTGAAGCATGACATGTTGGGTATCTATTTACTCGGCGTAACATTATCTTTCACATTATGGAAAACAATTGGGCTAACTTTACTGGTTTCTTATTTTTTAATTAAAAAAAGTGATTTTTTTTCCCAAAAAATTGCGTTTGGAAGACCGCTGCGCAAATACGGTGTGATAAAAATATTGCAATAATCTCCATTTTATTCTCTAGGGTCTCTGGTAAAAAAAAATATATAATGTTTTGGGGTTCTAAGTAGTTTTCTAGCAAAAACAACTGATTTTAGCTTGTAAACACCAAATGTCAAAAATAGGCCTAGGCAAGTGGCTAGGATGCATGATGATGCTCCTTGGATGTTTAGGCCCCTCTATATGGCTAGGCTGTGAAAAAGTCTCACACATGTGGTATTGCCATACTCAGGAGGAGTGGCAGAATGTATTTTGGGGTGTCATTTTTGCGATGTACATGCTATGTGTTAGGAATATCCTATAAATTGACAACTTTGTGTAAAAAAAAAAGTTTTTATTTTTTTCCCACATTTTCCAAAAACTTGTGGAAAAAAATGACATGTTCAAAGGACCCATAATGCCTCATAGAATATACGTTGGAGTGTTTGCTTTCCAAAATGGGGTAATTTTGTGGACTTTTCCATTGTATTGTTGCTCTAGGGCCTTGAAAAGTGTGATAGGTAGTAAGAAAGTTTTATGTGTATTTATGCTCCTAAAACGCCTTATGGTGCTACTTGGACGTGGAGTCTCTTTTTGTGGCCAGGCTGTGTAAAAGTCTCACACATGTGGTATCACCATACTCAGAAGGAGTAGCAGAATGAATTTTGGGGTGTCATTTTTGCTGTGTACATGCTATGTGTTAGAAATAGCTTATAAATTGACAACGTTTTGGGAAAAAAAAAGAAAAAAAAATGTTTTCTTCATTTTCCCAAGAATTGTGGGAAAAAATTATAACTTCAAAAAACTCACCATGCCTCTTACTAAATACCTTGGACTGTCTACTTTACAAAAAGGGGTCATTTGGGGGGTATTTGTACTGTCCTGACATTTCAGGGCCTCAAGAAAGGAGATAGGCCATCAGTACATCTGGTGTGATCAATTTTCAGTAATTGGTACCATAGCTTCTAGACTCAATAACTTTCACACAGACTAAATAATATACACTAATTTGGGTTAATTTTACCAGAGATATGTAGCAGTATAAATTTTGGCCCAAATGTATGAAGAAAAATTAATTTTTTGCAAAATTTTATAATAGAAACTAAAAAAAAGTGTTTTTTTTGCAAAATTTTTGCTCTTTTTTTGCTTATATCACGAAAAAAAAAAAACCCCAGTTGTGATCAAATACCACCAAAAGAAAGCTCTATTTGTGTGAAAAAAATGATAAAAATTTTGTTTGGTTACAGTGTAGCATGACTGAGCAATTGTCATTCAAAGTGTGAGAGTGCTGAAAGCTGAAAATTGGTCTGGGCAGGAAGGGGGTCTAACTGCTCTGTATGGAAGCGGTTAAAATCTATCAATAATTAGAAATCCTGGCCCTTGTCCATGTAAATTAATATCAGCTGGTTCTGTCTCAACTGATGGCCTAAAAAGATGTCTCATTACCAAGGTGTCACACAAGGAACATCTCATGATAGGTAAAACCAAAGAGCTCTCTCAAGACTTTCCTAACCTTATTGTTGCAAAACATACTGATAGCTTTGGTTATAGAAGGATTTCTGAACTTCTGTATGTTCCAGAAAGCATTGTTGGGGCCATAATCAGGAAGTGAAAAGAACATAATTTCACCATAAACCGGCCATGACCAAGTGCTCCTCGCAAGATTTCCAACAGAGGAGTGAAAATAATTATCAGAAGAGTTGTCCAAGAGCTAAGGACCACTTGAGGAGAACTTCAGAAAGACTTGTAATTAGCAGGTCAATAAAATCAGTAAAGCCCCGTACACACGTACCGATCGTCGGCCGAACGATCGGCCGTCTTTTGTCCAGGGCTGTCGGTGTCTGTTGAAAAGTGCAAAAGACTGCACAAGAATTTTGTCTGCCGACTACAGCCGACTGCAGAAGTGATGTCATGTAATGGTTAACTTTCCCTGTGTTTTTCCTTTTCTGAGCATGCCCAGTCTTGCAAATCTGCGGTCTGTCGGCCGAATTCTGTACTGACTGGCGAACAATCGGCCGCTCTGGTGTCGGCCAACAAAAATTTTAATGCTTGCATGACAGATTCTTTTCGGCCGAATGTGCGCTGTCGGCTGTCGGAGGCATCATGCTAACAAGCCTACAATCGGCAGATCGGTCGTCGGCCGAAGCTTCTCGGCCGACGATTGGTTCGTGTGTACGGGCCTTAAGTAATGCACTCAACGCAATGGCCTGTATGCACGCTCACCATACAAAACTCCATTGCTGAAGAAAAAGCATGTTGAAGCTCGTTTAAAGTTTGCTGCACACATTTAGACAAGCCTGTGAAATACTGGGAGAAAATATAGTCTGGTCATATGAGACCAAAATTTAACTCTTTGGATGCCATAATACATACCATGTTTTGAGGTCAAATGGCACTGCACACCCCCTTAAAAACACCATGACATTTAGAGGTGGGAACATCATGGTGTTGGGCTGTTTTTCAGCATATGTACTGACAAACGTCATATTATTAAAGGAAGCATGAATGGAAAGTATACTAAGACATTCTTGATAAAAATCTGCTGCCATCTACCAGGATGATGAAGATTAAACTAGGGTGGGCATTCCAGCAAACAATAATCCCGAACACAAAGCCAAGGAAAATCTCAATTGGTTTCAAAGAGATAAAATAAAGCTGCTAGAATGGCCCAGCCCATCACCTGACTTTAATCCAATAGAAAATATATAGAAAGAACTAAAGATCAGAGTTCATTGAAGAGGCCCACGGAACCTTCAAGAGGTCATTACCAACAAAGGATTTTGCATGAAATAATACATTTCAGTTAGTGTGTTCAATATTTTTCCCAGTGTCATTCCATTTTATTACACATAACTTAATTTCTGAACGTATTTGTTTTGGTTTCTTTGTATGCATGTATGGATTGCGTGGATTGTTACCGATGTGGCGAAAAATCCATGTTAATAGCACCTCTAGAAATATATTTACCTAGAACATGGTAATATGTTCAAAACTTATTCTACTTGCTGTATATTACAGTATATTTAAACTCCTTTAAATTTTACATTAAGCAACATTATTCTGAAATTGTCAATTTTTAGGCTCAACTTTTCACAGATTGATGAACCGCAGCATATCTCTACTTCTGAGACACTTTGACTCTCTAAGATGCTCATTTTATACCCAATTATGTTACTGACCTGTGGCCAAGTAACCTTATTAGTTGTAAAATGTTCTCCAACTCTTCCTTGCTAGAATGACTTACTTTTTAGCTTTTTTTGCCTGTCCCAACCTTTTTGGGATGTTTTGCTGTCATCAATTTTTTTTTTTTCTTAAAATGGTACATTTTCTCAGTTTAACCACTTACCTACAGTGCACTTTCACCCCCTTCCTGCCCAGACCGATTTTCAGCTTTCAGCGCTCTCACACTTTGACTGAGAATTACTCAGTCATGCAACACTGTACCCATTCAAAAATTGTGTCCTTTTTTTCACACAAATAGAGCTTTCTTTTGATGGTATTTAATCACTACTGGGTTTTTTATTTTTTGTGCTATAAATAAAAAAAGACTGAAAATATTGTGAAAAAACGCATTTTTCTTTGTTTCTGTCATAAAATTTTGCAAATTAGTAATTTTTCTTCACAAATTTTGGCCAAAATTTATACTGCTACTTATCTTTGGTAAAAATAACCCAAGTAAGTGTATATTATTTGGTCTTTGTGAAAGTTATAGAGTCCACAAGCTATGGTGTGAATCATTGAAAATTGATCACACTTGATCACACCTGATGTACTGAAGGCCTATCTCATTTCTTGAGACACTAAAAAGTCAGGAAAGTACAAATACCCCCCAAATGACCCCTTTTTGGAAAGTAGACATTCCAAGGTATTTAATAAGGGGCATGGTGAGTTTTTTGAAGTTGTAATTTTTTCCCACAATGCTTTGCAAAATGAAGATTTTTTTTTTTATTTTATTTTTTTTTTACAAATTGCCGTATTAACAGGTTATTTCTCTCACACAGCACATGTATACTTGCAACTACACCCCAAAACACATTCTACTACTCCTTCTGAGTATGGCGATACCACATGTGTGAGACTTTTTCACAGCCTGGCCACATACAGAGGCCTAACATCCAACCAGCACCGTCCGGCATTCTAGGAGCACAAATTTCACATATAATTTCCTGACAACCTATCGTACTTTTGAAGGCCCTGGAGCACCAGGACAATGGAAACCCCTATAAAATGACCCCATTTTGGAAAGCAAACACCCCAACGTATAATTTTTGAGGCATAATGAGTCTTTTGAATATGTCATTTTTTTCCACAAGTTTTTGGAAAATGTGGAAAGAAAATGAAAACACATTTTTTTTTACACAAAGCTGTCCATTTATGCAATATTTCTAACACATAGCATGTACATAGCAAAAATTGCACCCCAAAATACATTCTGCTATTCCTCCTGAGTATGGCGATACCACATGTGTAACACTTTTTCACAGCCTGGCCACATACATAGGCTTAACATCCAAGTAGCGCTTTACACAAAGTTGTCCATTTATCCACTTTAAGACTGGGCCTATTTTTGACACTTGGTGTTTACAAGCTAAAATCATTTTTTTGCTAGAAAACTACTTGGAACCCCCAAACATTATATATTTTTTTTTAGCAGAGACCCTAGAGAATAAAATGGAGATCGTTGCAATATTTTTTATCACACCATATTTGCGCAGCAGTCTTCCAAATGCGATTTTTTTGAAAAAAAATCACTTTTTTGATCTAAAAAATAAGAAAACAGTAAATTTAGCAAATTTTTTTTCCATAATGTGAACGATAATGTTACGCCGAGTAATTAGATACCCAACATGTCATGCTTCAAAATTGCGCATGCTCACAGAATGGCGCCAAACATTGGTACTTAAAAATCCCCATAGGCAACATTTTAAAAATTTCTGCAGGTTACTAGCTTAGAGTTACAGAAGAGGTCTAGGGCTTAAATTATTGCTCTCGCTCTAACGATCGCGACGATACCTCACATGTATGGTTTGAACACTGTTTACATATGTGGGCGGGACTTGCGTATGCGTTTGCTTCTGCGCGCGAGCTAACGGGGACAGGGCGCTTTAATTTTTTTTTTTTTTTTTTTTTTCCTATTTATTTTATTTATTATTTTTTTATTTTTACACAGTTTAAAAAAAAAAAATGTTTTGATAATTTTTATTCCTATTACAAGGAATGTAAACATCCCTTGTAATAGAAATAGGCATGACAGGTCCTCTTTATTGTGAGATCTGGGGTCAAAAAGACCCCACACCTCACAACTACACTAAAAAAGAAAAAAAAAAAAAAAAATTGTTGAAAGAGGAAAAAAAAAAAAGCAAAAAAAAAAAGCGGCCCTTTAAACCGGTTGCTAGGCAACATCTTTTGACGTAGCTCCGGTCCTCCAAGACCATAGAGTTGAGTGAGGGCCATCTTGCCCTCACTCGACTTCCTGTCTCTGAGGATCCGGGACCGGATAGTTTTCCCCGCTGCCGGCGGGTCCGGTAAGCTGGGAAAACGTCTGGGACGCGGCAGGAGGGGGGGGGGGGGGCACCTCTTCCCCTGCACCGTAAGGGTAATTCCGCGGCGAATCCGCCACTGGGACCACCCTTATCTGAAAGCCGACCGCCCGCCGTTTCAAAAAATACCGGGGTTATGGGGGCTATCTTCTGCCATAACCCCAGTATTTAGCTTTTAATGGCCGACGCATATAGTCGTTAGGCGGTCAGTAAGTGATTGCATGTATATGGCAAACAGGTGACGATGACTGATGGGGTGACAGGTGACGATGACTGATGGGGTGACAGGTGACGATGACTGATGGGGTGACAGGTGATGATGATTGATGAGGTGACAGGTGACGATGATTGAGGGGCGATGGTCACTGATGGGTGACAGGTGACGGGCGATGGTGCACGGCGGTACTGATGGCAGTCTCTGGTGACCGGTGAACTTTAGGCTACATTCACATGTGAGCGTAGCGATCACGGGCAGAATCACTGCGATTCTGCCCGCGATCCAGAAATCATTGCAAATGGCGGGACGCCTGTGCGTTGCCCGCTGTGCGATGTTGCTGCGATTTCTGCCTGCCGAATCGCGGTAACATCACGCAAACAATGCATGACGCCCCAAAGAAACTCTTGTACTTTTTTGGGCGTCATGCGATGTTTGCGCGATGTTACTGCGATTTGGCAGGCGGAAATGGCGGCAACATCGCACAGCGTTTGGGGTGCTATTGCAAATCACGGGCAACGCACAGGCGTCCCGCAATTTGCAATGATTTCCGGATCGCGGGCAGAATCGCGGTGATTTTGCCCGCGATCGCTGCGCTCACATGTGAACGTTATGGGTGTCAATTTCTGGGCACTGATGAGGTGACTGTTGGGTGACAGGTGACATTGGGGGGGGCTGGGGACTGTGTGGGGACCTTTATTACTGTGATTTTAGTGTGATTTTACTTTTTACATGTGTACAGAGCAGTAACTCACTATTTCTAGCTCTGCTCCCCTCATACTGGAAACTGTGTGAGGAGAGAAGAGCTAGTAACAGTCAGTTACTGCTCTGTGTTTACATTTTGTGATCGGCTGTGAATGGATTCACAGCCGATAACATAGTAAACAGTCACTGTCAGTGACTGTTTACTACCGCCGGTGACAGCTGTGTTCCTACGGAACACAGTGCCACCGACATGACCGCGCTGCGCGCTCCCGATCGCGCATGCGCGGTCATCTCCCGGCCGCCTCCATTGTGATCGGCTGTGTCATTGGAACACAGCCGATCACGTGGGAAACAGCCATGCCTATTGGCTGTTTCCCCCCTGCCGGTGACCGGCTGTGTCCCGGGGACACGCCGACACCGGCAGTGCACGGCGGCGCGCCCGCGATCGCGCGCCTGCCGTGCATTTACTGGGTCACGTCATATGACGTCCGCCCAGGATAATAGCCGCACCGTCCCGCCGTCATATGACGGCGGGCGGGCGGTAAGTGGTTAAACTAATGTTTTAAATTGTCCATTGTGAATAAAATATGGGTTTATAAGATTTGCAAATCATTGTGTTCTCTTTTTCTGTACATTTTTACACAACATCCCAACTTTTTTGGGAATTGGGGGTTGTATATCACGTATTAAAACCCCCCTTGCAGCACCCTTTGCTACCTTGGTATCTCAACTTGATTTTCTATTCCCTCCAGAAACCACCTTTTGAACTTAGAGGATCTCTCATGCAAAGTAGCTATCTAGGTTGCTTTCATATCTCTCAGATATGTTTCTGAACTGGCAGCCCCTTCCTCTAAAAAGCATTTTCTATTCTTCACAATGACAAGGTTGTCTTATGCCAAAGGCCATACTTTTCTCCAAAAATCGTTTCAGCATTCCACCTTAATGAAGACTTTGTTTTCCTACCCTTATGCCCTGCTCCTAAGCACCCTAAGAAAAATTCTCTGTTGTCTGGAGATAGTGAGAGCCGTTGAGTATACCTCAAAGCTACTACTTTAATCGGATTCCCTGTTTTTCCAGTTCTCTGGAGTTCGCAAGAAATACCCTGCTTCATAGTTGTAATCTGACTGCTTACATTCTCATAGAGAAATCTTCTCCTGTCCTATGCATCCATTCCATCAGACTAGTGAGTGTTTTATAGGCATGTTAGCACCAAGCCTCAGTGACCTAATTGTTTACAACCTCAACCTGATCTTCTGTTTATATTTATTCAAAGTTTTACCACCTGGACATCTTATCCTGCTGATGCAGCTTTTGGCTTGCAGCGAATCTCTGAGGTTGGGTATTTTGACCCTTGTTGAGCCCCTTGGACATTTCTGCTTGCTTCTTTGTTGCCCACCCTTCATATTCATTGCTTTCAGACATCCTATGGTGTATGAATATTCTGCCTTTGTTCTGTACTGCACAATTAGGGTAAGAAGAATTTTGATTATATTTTTGGAGTATAAAAAATTAAATGAATGTTGCATCATTGATTTATTTTCTATACTGCTGTTTTACATGCATTATTTATTCACACACTTCTGCACAGACAATCACATACTTTATATATTTTGAAGTATAGCAAAAGATATCCTCCTTTACATTTAATTGCTTGCTACAAAACAGAGGACTCACGGAGTGTGTCCTCTAATGCTCTGCCAGTATCCAGTCCCCTGAATGTACACAGCTTTAACCCATTAGCTATGAATATATTCTGCCTGTGTCTTGCACTGTATTCCAAGATATTCCATTTACAGGTAAGCCAAAATTCATCTTTGTACATCACGGGACACAGGGCAGCTAATAATGACTATCTGGGTTATACGCTACCGTTAGGTGAATGGACACTGGCAACCAATAGACAGGAAGTTCCTCCCATATAACCCCTCCAGTACAGGAAGAACCTCCGTTTTTGCACCAGTGTCTTCAAGGTGGTGGTCATGGCTGTTAAAGCTCTTCAATCCTAAGAATGAAATCCCAGCTTAGGGGCGTTCTGATCGGGTTCATTGGAATGGCGAAGCGCTAAAAGGATGGTACCCAAGCCTTGGGTAAGAAGACCCAAGGTTTTGCCTGTAATGTGACCCATCTGGCCACTGGACCCTGATAAATGGAACCCTGGTTATTATCCCAAGGAGTTTGCCAGCAGCGTGCTCTACAGGTCCAAAGGTGTGTGGACCCCATTAAAAAGGGGGACCCTATCCTTGAAGGTCCAATGACTGACTGACAAAGCCCACCGTGTTGGGTAAAGTTTGGGTCCTCTAAGGATCCTGCGGCGGAACTGGTAAGTTTATCCCTCTCTTTTTTTTAAAAAAAATAGCGAGATCTGTCCTGGTCTTTCTCCCAGTGGCCAGAAAAATCAGTTGGGGCCAAGTACAGTTGAGCTGGTGCAGCATAGTAAACATGTTACATACCTGCTTACTAGCATAAAACACATGCCTGCATACTTGCATAAAACACATGCCTGCATACTTGCATAAATGCATGGACACGTGTTTGCATATGCGCATGGTTGCATAGACGCATGTTGCATAAATGCATGCTTGCTAATTTCGTGGATGCGTGTTTGCATGGGTACACGTTTGTGGGAACACTTGTTTGCATAAACGCATATTTGCATAAAACGCATGCTTACCCTCTTCCATAAATGCACACTTCCATAAAGGCATATTGCATAAAAACATATATGCTTAATTGCCTTAAACTGCATGCATATATGCTTAATTGCCTTGATCCTTAAGGATCCAGCAGATAAAAAGATGGAATCCTTACTTAAAGCTTCCTTTGCCATCGCTGGTTCTGCTGTTCAACCAGCTATATCGGCTATAGGTTTTTGCCAGTCCTTAAAGGATCGCTTTAAAAGGATGACTAGAAGTCTGCCTATTCAGGGGGAATCTTCTGAAGATTTGGTGGAGTTTCCTCGCACCTTGTGTTTTGCGGTAGATGCCCTTAAATATTCTATCCAACAGATTTCCTGAGTTGTTCATCTCTGTTCACATGTGCAGGAGTACTATGGCTTAAGAATTGATTAGCAGAATTACCTTGTAAGAAACTACTGACAGCTTTTCCTTTCCATGGGGAACGTCTCTTTGGTGAGGATCTGGATAAATATATCTAGAAAATTTTAGGTGGAAGAAGCGCATTTTTGTCGGTAAAAGAAGGATTAAATATCGATCTTTTAACCACTTGCCGACCGGTCACGTTGACCGTACTGCGGCAAAGTGGCTCGATATCGTCCAGCGACGTAGACCTACGTCGCTGGACTCCTCCCCTTGAGGGCGGCGTGCTCCCGCTGTTTTCAGTCATGTGTGTGATCACCGCCGCTCTTCCCCGATCATCGGGGATCGAGTGTGGAGATCCGCCCGCTTGTGAAAACAAAGCGGGCGGATCTCCTAAGTGACAGGCAGGGTCAGATTGCAGGTTTCAGCATAGCTGAACCTGCGATCTGTGCCTGTGTCACACAGTCCCCTCCCCCCACACACGTTAGTAAGCACCAGGCATACATTAACCCCTTGATCACCAATAAAAGTTAGCCCCTTCCCTGCCAGTGTCGTTTTTACACTAACAGTGCATATTTATAGCACTGATTACTGTAGTAATGTCACTGATACCCCCAAAAGTTTAAAAAATGTCAGTCAAGGGTCCGATCTTTCCGCCGCAATGTTGCAGTCCCGCAAAAAAAATGCAGATCGCCGCCATTACTAGATTAAAAAAAACAATAAAAATTACATAAATTTCTCGTAGTTGGTAGCTGCGATAATTTTTGCGCAAACCAATCAAAATACACTTATTGTGATTTTTTTTTTTTTTACCAAACATATGTAGCAGAAAACAAATTGGCCTAAAATGTTAAAAAATTTTGATTTTTACATTTTTTTTGGGGGGGGGGGGGATTTCATATAAAAAAATGTGAAAAATATTGTTATTTTTTCAAAATTGTCGCTTTTTTTTATTAATATCGCAAAAAATGAAAATCGCACAGGTGATCAAATACCACCAAAAGAAAGCTCTGTTTGCGGGGAAAAAAATAACGTAAATTTTGTTTGGGTATGGCGTTGCATGACCGCGCAATTGTCAGTTAAAGTCACTCAGTGCCGAATCACAAAAAGTGGCCTGGACGTAAGACAGCAAGACAGGTGGTAAAGTGGTTAAAGACCTCAAAATCAAGGTAAAAAAAAACCCTGGATCCAAAGGCCCATCAAATCAGGTTCCAAATCCGCCTTATCAGAGAGGGCGCCCTCACTCGTTTGGGTGGGGGGGAAGGCTCCTACAATTCTCAGAAACTTGGGAAGGAGTGGTGCAGGACAGGTGGGTTCCAAGAGTTTCCTCCTTCTCGGTTTCTGGGTTCAAATGTCCCTGTTTGCCCAGTAAAAAGGAAGTCCTTGTTCCAGGCCCTGGAACATTTGTGGGTACAGGGCTTGATTGTGGAGGTTCCAACTAGCGAAAGATTCACAGGTTTTAACTCAAGCCTCTTTACAGTGCCAAAACCAAATGGCGAGGTAAGACCCATTCTAGATCTCAAAGCTCTGAACCAGTATCTGACCATTTGGTCTTTTCACATGGAATCAATCTGCTCTGTGGTAGCCTCTCAAGGAAGAGGAGATTTTCTGGCTTCCATAGATATCAAGGATGCATACCTCCATGTACAAATTTTTCAGGCTCCCTCAGAGGTTCTGGGGTTTGCAGTAGGACAGTGCCATTTCCAGTTTGTAGCTCTACCGTTCGGTCTGGCTACAGCTCATTGGGTGTTTACAAAAATATTGGCCTCGTGTTAGCTTTTCTAAGGCCCCACAGTGTCTTTCATGGGTTACCTTGGCGACCTACTGTTAAAGAATCGTTCAAGCTTAGGGCTAACACAAGATGTGCCCCTAACAATCCAGTGCCTAGAGGATTTGGGTTGGATTATCAATCTAGAGAAATCGACCTTCAAGCCTGTTCCAGTCTTTGAATAACTGGGTCTGGTTCTCGACACAGTTCAGGCAAAAGTTTTTTTGCCGTCAAAAAAGGTTGTAGCCCTAAGAAGTCTTGTGCGGTTCGTAGGGAGGAAAACGTTTCCCTCCCTACGACTATGCATGATACTTTTGGGCAAAATGGTGGCCTCTTTCGAGACAGTCCCTTATGCTCAATTCCACTCTAGACTGTTTCAGAACAGTATTCTCTCTGCTGGATCAAGAAGGTCCAAACGTTGGATTCCCCTATGTCTCTTGCTCTAGGGGTCAGGCAGGATCTGTCTTGGTGGATTGTTCTCTTCAACCTAAGCAAAGGAAAATCTTTTTTTGCCAGTAACTTGGAAGACTGTAACCACAGACGCCAGCCTGATCTGCTGTGGGGGCTGTCTTTGAAGGTCTTTCTATCCAGAGGACTTGGTTTTGGGTAGAGGTACTCTTGCCCATCAACATCTTGTAAACCTGTGCAGCCCGTTTGGCACTGTGTCATTGGACAACCAGGTTGCGGGGCTGCCCTGTCAGAATTCAGTCCGACAATGCGACCCCAGTGGCCTTTATCAACCATCAGGGGGACCCAGGAGCCAATTGGTTCAGAAAGAGGTGAACCACATACTGACATGCGCAGAGAGGTATGTTCCATGTTTGTCAGCAGTATTCATCGCAGGTGTGGACAATTGGCAGGCAAACTTTCTAAATCACCAGAAATTGTGTTCAGGGGAATGGTCCATGCATCCTGAGGTGTTTCAGTTGATCTGTCAACATTGGGGTACCCCCAACGTAGTTCTATTGGCATCCAGGTTCAACAACAAGCTGGACAATTTTGTGTCCAGAACCATGGATCTGATCGCTATCGACACAGATGCCTTAGTGACCCCTTGGTCACAATTCAATCTGATGTATGCATTTCCTCCGATCCAACTTTTGCCACGGTTGTTGAGCAGAATTCAGGTAGAAGGGAAGCCGGTGATCCTGGTGGCTCCTGTGTGGCCCAGGAGGCCTTGGTTCGCAGAGGTTGTGAGGTTTGCCGTGGGGGGAGCCATGGTTGCTTCCATGTCGTCAAGATCTGCTCTCCCAAGGTCCCTTATTCCATCCTGCTTATGGTCACTGAATTTGTCGGCCTGGCTATTGAAACCAGAATCTTGAAGGATTGGGGGATCTCGGGCTCTGTTTTGGCTACATTGATTAGTGCCAGAAAACCCGTCTATAGGGGAATTTTTTATAGAGTTTGGAAATCTTATATCTCTTGGTGTGAATCCTAGAAATGGCATCCTTGTAAGGATGTCATTGGTAGAATTCTTGCTTTTCTTCCGGTAGGGGTGCTCTTAAAATTGGCATTAGGGACTATTAAAGGTCAAGTCTCAGCCTTGCTGATTTTTTTCCAG
Organism: Pelophylax lessonae; assembly: GCF_965119305.1. Lineage (NCBI taxonomy): Eukaryota > Metazoa > Chordata > Amphibia > Anura > Ranidae > Pelophylax > Pelophylax lessonae. The sequence goes on along the minus strand of NC_138772.1, from coordinate 254,515,935 downwards.
AGACCTTTAGCGACACACTCTTTGGTGCGGACATTTATGCAAGGTGTGATTTGCATGGTTCCGCCAATTAAGCCACACCTGTCTCCTTGGGATCTGAATCTTGTACTCTCGGCGCTGCAAAGGCAGCCATCAGGCAGATTCCCTTGGTATTATTGGTAAGGAAATTGGTCTTTCTCTTACGTCCTCCGACAGTCGCCGCCTCTTCATATTCGTCACATATGGGGTATTAGACTTTGCTCCGAAGGAGTAGCTAGGCAACAGAATATGTTAACATTAAAGCTTTTAACATATCCCACCCTCAAGGGGTGGTCCCCTCAGTCAATACCCTCCTACTTCCTGCAACCATATCTCAGTTTCAATGTCTAGCTTGTCAGGAGTGGCTGGCTCTCTCTGTGCTGGGGCTTTGTGCCCCAGACTCTTTCTTCTTTTTTGATTTTTTGTTTGAGTTTTCTCTCTACCTTTACTTAGCTGTTCTTTTTGTCAGCATTAGTTAGTTCTTCTGATGAAGAGAGAAGAGGGGGAAGGGCGGGACTTTAGATGAGGCGCACGGTGGGATTTGCCGTGCGTCTCCATCCCTAATATCAATTGACAATTGCAAAAAGGTTGGGACTTTAGATGAGAGACATAATTTGACCAGACTGATGGAACAAAGTAATTACATTTATTGATGTGCACAATATTACATGTGGCAGCATGATATGTAGATACCGACATCATAAATACATAGTATAAAATTCAATGGCAGGGTTGAACACCCCCAAGTCAGATTCAATTAAACCAGCATGACAATGTAAAGGAGTAACAGAGTATAAAAGTACATCATAACCATTAATGACTGACGCGATTCGTGGACTGAATTTTCCACTTCTTCAAGAGTAGGTATATGATCGATATACAGTGAGACTGGCGGTGAAACAAAGCTGGAGGCGGAGGCAGAGACCCAAACGCCTCCCACGGGAGCTGAGGGAGCATAAGGTCCATGGACAGGGCGAAGGACGCCGCACACAAGGGAAATATAGATGAAAGTGATGAGATTGATGCTTGTAATCACGTAAATACCGTATCATAAAGAGCAGAGAGTGTGCTCTGGCTTCGCCGTTGGCCACCGACACTAGGGCTCCCAGCGTCACGTCAGTGCATACATGAGGACCCGCGGGAACGGCAGGCAGATCTCCCTCAGCTCCAGTGGGAGGCGTTTGGGTCTCTGCCTCCGCCTCCAGCTTTGTTTCACCGCCAGTCTCACTGTATATCGATCATATACCTACTCTTGAAGAAGTGGAAAATTCAGTCCACGAAACGCGTCAGTCATTAATGGTTATGATGTACTTTTATACTCTGTTACTCCTTTACATTGTCATGCTGGTTTAATTGAATCTGACTTGGGGGTGTTCAACCCTGCCATTGAATTTTATACTATGTATTTATGATGTCTGTATCTACATATCATGCTGCCACATGTAATATTGTGCACATCAATAAATGTAATTACTTTGTTCCATCAGTCTGGTCAAATTATGTCTCTCATCTAAAGCCCCAACCTTTTTGCAATTGTCTTCTGATGAAGAGGATCATGCGGGCTGGGTCTCGGGCTGATCCCCCTGGTCGCAGGTCGTGGGTCAGTGGCTTCCCAGCCTGCCATCGAATGTTCAGCCAGGTAACGCTCCTGGCACAGTGAACGACCCATCCCTGTTCGGTGCAGGGATGATTGGTGAGGTGGCTACCTCACTGGACGCTGTGCGGTTTCTTAACCCCCATTCTGTGCGTCTTGTATGCGACTCTCCCTGCCTCATGTGCAGCGGCTTGTTCGCCTGTGCGGGTCCCCCACGCCATTGTGAGGTAAGTGTATTTATGTGGGGACCTGTCTGTCTGGGGGGGGTGTCAGTCTGGGACTGTGTAACCTGCCTCTGTTCTCACTGTTTGTCTCCCTATCACTCGGCTGCATGCTGTGGGCTGCAAGGGGGGGGAGAGCTGTGTGACACTGTGTGTGTCAGCCTTGTCAGTGTGAGAAGCTGTGTGCTGTGGGGCATGTTTTTGTGGCATGTTTGGGCACTATACAGCGATCGCTGCGGCGATCTACCATGTTTTTTTATATATGGATAACATGTGTGCATTACTGTACTGTGGAGCGGCGGTTTCGGCGCCAAACGGCGCCATTTTGCCTAACTCGCTCCGGCCGCATGTTCTACATGCATGGCGGCCATTTTCTTGTAGCCTCCCATAGGCTTTAATAGAGCGCCCTGGCCGCATCACTTCCTCTTTTCCCGGATACACCGATCAAGGCAGCAGCAGCGGCGAGGGTCTCCTCAGGTTATATCCTTCTTATCCATTGCCTGTGTCAGTTTTATTGTCCCAGTGGGGGTCTCATTGTGCTTGTGTGTGGTGCGGTGGGCTGCGCTCGCCGCACTTGTTAAAGGGGCAGTTAACCCTTTATTCTCCGGCATATCATATTGGGGCAATGGATTCTCAGGAGGGCAAATTTCCTACCGCCTTGGTGGAAAGCCAGGGGACCGCTGTTTCCCCCCCAGGGGGGGGGATTTAGCCACTACTGTGGCTGGCCTTGCTGCTCACGTGCAGATGCTGGTGGCTGCTCAATCTACTAAGAGACCCAGAGTTTCTCTTTCCTCTGATTCTGAGGGTGAAGGTGATGGGGCTGTTATGGCGGGGGCCTCCTTATCGGGGTCCCGCTCCTCCCTGGATCTAGTGGGGTCCGAGGTGGAGGCTGAAGTTGAAGGGGTTGATAATTCTCCCCCTGGCTCGCCTGAAGAGCTTGCAATCATGGATGAATTGATTGCTTCCATAAAACAAACGCTGCGTTTGCAGGATGAAGTGTGTCCCCCCGCTGCCTTGGCGGCTTATGGGACGCAGAGAAAACGCAGGACGCCGCAGGTTTTTCCCTGCAATGATGATTTTCAGCGCGCTGTTAAGGAACAATGGCGCAATCTACGCAAACCTTTTGCTGTACCAAGTAGGTTCAAGCTGCGTTAGCCTTTCTCGCCTTCCACTGATGAACGGTGGTGTGTGCCACCCCCAGTGGATCACGCAATTGCGGTTTTAAACAAATCCACTGCGATTCCTGCAGAGGATTCCCCAGTGTTCCGTGATGCCACGGATAGGAGATTGGAGTCTCTTGCACGTCATACGTCATACTTATTCTGTTACGGGTTCTATGCTTAAGGCTCTGTTTGCCTCTCTCATGGCGGCCCAGGCTGCCGCAAGTTGGACGCAGATGCTTAGGCGCGTCCTAGTGGCCGATTCGGCCTCGCCGGCGACCCTGGATATGGTGGATCAAATCCACCAGGGTGTCATGTATCTGTGTGATGCGGACTTGGACTTAGTCCTGTTGGCTGCACGTGTGCACAGCGTGGCGGTGTTGTCTCGCCGACTGGTTTGGTTGAAATGTTGGTCGGTGGAACAATCTTCACGTAAGACCTTAGCCAATCTGCCTTATGGGTCTCGCCTTTTTGGGGAGTCCTTGGATGTGTTGATTAAGGGGATCACCGGGGGTAAGAGCACTCTCTTGCCCCATTTCCCCAAGGCTAAGGGGGCTTCTGGGAAGAAGCATGCTAATTTTCGGCCCCCTCAGGGGTCCTTTCGTGCCTTTCGGTTGCACTACAAGGGCAAACCGTTCAAAGGTCAAGGCTCTCAGAAGAAGCCCTGGTCTGGGAAACAGAAGTCCGGTCATTCCGGATCCGCAGCCCATAACAGTGCGGCCTGAAGGGGCGCCCTCACCCAGTTTTGGGGTGGGGGGGACGCTTGCTCGGTTTTCTTCAACCCTGGTTGGCCCGCGTGCGGGACAGATGGGTTCAGGAGATCGTTCGGTCTGGTTACAAGATCGAGTTTCTCTCTCGGCCGGAGAGCAGATTTTTTCCCTCAAATCTTCAACTGTCTCCAGAGCGTTTACGGGACCTGCACCTGGCGGTGCGGGACCTGAGGGCTCAGGGAGTGGTGGTTCCGGTGCCTCATCGGGACAGATTTCGGGGGTTTTATTCCAATCTGTTCACCGTGCCCAGGAAGGAGGGCAAGGTTCGTCCAATTCTGAACTTGAAGGCTCTGAACCGCTCTGTGCGGGTTCGCAAGTTCCGCATGGAATCCCTGCGGTCGGTGGTGGCTGCCCTGGTTCCGGGGGAATTCATGGCCTCCATCGATTTGAAGGATGCGTATCTTCACATCCCCATTTTCGAGGGTCACCAGAGGTACCTTCGATTCGCCATTGCGGAGGATCACTACCAGTTCGTGGCGTTGCCTTTTGGTCTCGCCTCGGCTCCGCGAGTTTTCACCAAGGTGCTTGCACCGGTTCTGGCGTTATTGAGGGCCCAGGGCATTTCTGTCCTGGGGTATCTGGACGACATTCTGGTTCGGTCTGCGACCAGCCAGGGTCTGGAGAAGGACCTGTCTGTCACGATGCAAACTCTGCAGGAGTTTGGTTGGACGATACATTTTCCAAAGTCGACACTGAGTCCGTCGGTTCGTCTTCCCTACCTGGGAATGATCCTGGACTCGGTGCAGGCGAAGGTCTTCCTGCCGGAAGACAAACTCAGAACTCTTCAGGAGGAAGTCAGGTCCCTCAGGGACGTTCCGCACTCGTCTCTGCGGACGTGCATGAGATGTCTGGGATTGATGGTCTCGGCCTTCGAGGCGATTCCCTTCGCCCAGTTTCACACGCGGGGTCTCCAAGCGGAGATCCATTCCATGTGGGACGGGCGACCTCAATCTCTGGATCTTCAAATCTCGTTGAGTCATCGCACCAGAAGAGACCTTCTGTGGTGGCTCCAGTCCCCGATGGTGTCTGGGGGCAAGTCGTTTCGTCCTATCTCGTGGACGGTAATCACCACGGATGCCAGCCTGTCGGGCTGGGGTGGTGTTCTGGGCGTTCTGTCCGCCCAGGGAACTTGGTCGGAGGGGGAGTCCTCCCTTCCGATCAACATTCTGGAATTGCGTGCGATAAATCTCTGTCTTCATCGCTGGACGCACCGGCTGCAGGGCTGCCCTGTTCGGGTACAGACGGACAATGCCACGGCGGTGGCCTACATCAACCACCAAGGGGGCACCAGGAGTGCCCGAGCAGCTCGAGAAGTGGCCGACATTCTGTCTTGGGCCGGGACTCATGTCCCGGCGATAACGGCGGTGCACATTCCGGGGGTGGAGAACTGGCAGGCGGACTATCTGAGTCGCCAGACCCTGGATCAGGGGGAATGGTCTCTACACCCGGCTGTCTTCCAGATGTTGTGCGCGAAGTGGGGTCTTCCAGATGTGGACCTGTTCGCGTCTCGTCTCAACAACAAGGTGAGAAGGTTCGTGGCAAGGACGCGCGACCCTCGGGCAGACGCGTCGGACGCGTTAGTGGCCCCGTGGCATCAGTACAAGCTGATGTACGCGTTTCCACCGATTCAGTTGCTGTCCAGGTTCCTTCGCAGGTTACACTCGGAACGCAGCACGGTGATTCTTGTGGCACCGGACTGGCCTCGCCGGTCCTGGTACGCAGACCTCGTGAATCTGGCGGTCGACGCCCCGTGGCGTCTGCCTCTTCGAGACGATCTCCTGTCTCAAGGACCGATATACATCCTGCTTTACAGTCGCTGGCTTTGACGGCCTGGCCGTTGAGACCGAGGTCCTGAAGGAGAAGGGTCTCTCCCCAGAGGTCGTTCATACCTTGATCAACCCGAGGAAGTCTTCCTCGGGGAAGGTTTATTACCGTACTTGGAAGGCCTATTTTGCCTGGTGTGAGTCCAGGGGGTTTTCACCCCGCACGTACTCGGTTTCCCGAGTGCTGTCCTTCCTTCAAACAGGTGTCGATCAGCGTTTAGCGCTGGCTACGATAAAGGGTCAGGTGTCTGCGCTGGCCGTTCTGTTTCAACGTCCCGTGGCTTCCAACTCCTTGGTTGGCACTTTTGTTCAGGGATTGCGGCATCTGGTTCCTCCTAGGAGGGATCCTCTGCCCCCTTGGGACTTGAATCTCGTTCTATCTGTGTTACAACGTGCTCCTTTTGAACAGATCAGGGAGATCTCGTTGTCTATGTTGTCCAAAAAGGTCGCCTTTTTGGTTGCGATCACTTCGGCTCGCAGAGTGTCGGAGCTGGCGGCTTTGTCCTGCAAGTCTCCGTATCTGGTTGTTCATTTGGATAAGGTGGTCTTGCGACCTAATCCTTCTTTTCTTCCGAAGCGAGTTTCGGAATTCCATCTTAATGAAGATATTGTCTTGCCTTCGCTTTGCGCGAAGCCTAAACATCCAAAGGAGGTGAGACTACATTCTTTGGATGTTGTTCGGGCGATAAGGGTTTACCTTAAATCGACTGAGTCTTTTCGAAAGACGGACTCCTTGTTTGTTCTTCCAGAGGGTCCTCGGAAGGGCATGGCGGCGTCGGCCTCTACCATCGCCAAATGGATCAGGCAGACCATTGAACAGGCCTATGCTTTGCAGGGGAAGGTTCCCCCTGTGCCTGTGAAGGCGCACTCTACTAGATCTCTGAGTACGTCTTGGGCCTGTCGTCATGGGGCTTCTGTAGCCCAGGTGTGTAAGGCGGCGACCTGGTCGACCGTGCACACTTTCACAAAATTCTACAAAGTAGATGTTCAGGCATCGGCGGATGCTTCCTTTGGCCGCAAGGTTCTTAATGCGGCAATTCCCTAGGGTCCCTTGTTGGGGACCTCGGGCTGTTGGGATAAGTTTTTTATTCCCTGGTTATTTGTCTTTTCCTGGGTTGTTGCTCCTGTTGAGCAATTATTTTTCCTGTAGCCCAGCTGGTTTCCTTCCTTTGGTAAGGTTCCTTTCTTTGATACGGAGACTGCGTTGCCTTTCGGCGCGGATGCGTTTCCCACCCCTCATGTTTGCACTGCTTTGGGACGTCCCCATATGTGACGAATATGGAGAGGCGGCGACTGTCGGAGGACGTAAGAGAAAACGGAATTTTTGTAAAATCTTACCTGTAAAATTCCTTTCTCTGAGTCCTCCGACAGTCGCCGCCCCCGCCCCTCTTTTGGGGTTTGGTTGTATACTCTACTGCTATTCCACTGAAACTGAGATATGGTTGCAGGAAGTAGGAGGGTATTGACTGAGGGGACCACCCCTTGAGGGTGGGATATGTTAAAAGCTTTAATGTTAACATATTCTGTTGCCTAGCTACTCCTTCGGAGCAAAGTCTAATACCCCATATGTGACGAATATGAAGAGGCGGCGACTGTCGGAGGACTCAGCGAAAGGAATTTTACAGGTAAGATTTTACAAAAATTCAGTTTTTTGGTTGCTATAACCTCAGCCAGGAGGGTCTCAGAGTTAGCAGCTCTTTCCTGTAGAGAGCCATTTTTATCCCTCAGGATAAAGTGGTCTTTCGGCCTCATCCATCCTTTTTACCTAAAGTAGTATCAGGTTTTCACCTAAACCAGGATATAGTTCTGCCTTCCTTTTTTCCAATTCCTCAGACAGAGGAAAGGTTGTTGCATTCACTAGATGTGATTCATGCAGTTAAAGTCTATTTGAGGTCATCTGCATTAATCCGTAGTACCGATGCTTTTTTGTATTGCCAGAAGGGTCTAGGAAAGGCCAAGTGGCAACTACTTCCACTATCTCTAGGTGGATTCGTCAAGTCTTTGTCATGCTTATGGCTTAAAGGGTAAGATTCCGCCTTTTAAGTTAAAGGCATTCTAAGTATCTATGGCTCAGATTTGCAAAGCTGCCTTGGTCTTCAGTTTATACATTCACATGGTTTTATTAAAAGGATGTTGGAGCCCGAGAAGGGGCTCAGTTTGGTATTAACATGTTGCAAGAAGCACTATAAGTTCCTAGTGTTCTTTGCACAGGGGAAGTTATGGGAATCTGTGTCCCCTCCCCTCAAGGGCATTGCTTTAGGACATCCCGGATAGTCATTATTACCTGTGTCCAGTGATATATGATAAAGAAAATATTTCTCTTACGTCCTCCGACAGTCGCCGCCTCCTCTAAGTCATCACTATTGGGTATTGTCCACCTATCCATAGGAATAGCTAGGCATATAGACTTAGTCAAAAGACAAAAGGCATTAGCATATACACACCCACGGGGGCTGTCCCACCTGGTCAATACCCCACCTGCATCACCACTCCCAACTCAGTTTTAGTTTGCCTAGCATCAGGAATAGTCTGGCTACCTTGTGCTGGGGCTTCGGTCTCAGCCTTCCTAAATCTTTTATTTGATTTTCTTTTTAAATGTCAGTTTTTTTCTCTCACTTTACTAGCTGTTTATTTTATCAGCTTTAGTGTTAGTTTATTCTTCGGATGAAGATGGATCATGCGGTGCTGGGATTCGGACTGGCGCCCTGGTTCTCCAGGGCACAGAGGGTCAGATGGACCCCCAGCCCGCCATCGAGCGTTCACCTATGGTTCGCCCTGGCATTAAGAACGACCCATCCCTGTTCGCTGCAGGGATGTAGCCGTGAGTTGGCTACCTCACAGGACTCGTCTGCGCTGCTGCAGCGTCATGTCCCTGGCTCACGGCACTCCCTGTCAGATGAGGACAGAGGTTTATCCGTGCATGGAGGCTCCCCACGCCATCGGGTACAGGTAAGTACTTTCTGTGTGGGGCCTTCTGTCTGGAGTGGCAGTCTGTATTGCTGTGTGTCCCCATATCTGTGCCTGTGTGACTCCCTGTGCGATCCCTGCGGGGTTCGCTGTGTGCAGATCTGTATGTTTGCCGGGGGTCCCTGTCCCTGTGTCCCCTTTAGGTGCATGTTTGGGGGTACAGACTTGTGTGTTGTGCGGCGACCGCTGCGGGGATAAAATCGCGCGGTCCGCCATGTTTTTACTATGCACAAGTGTATAGCCCCTCTGGGGCGAGTATACAGCTCATTTTGGCGCCATCCGCCGCCATTTTTGTGGGCGGTGAAACGATCGGTTCGGCCGCATGTCGGCGGCCATCTTGGCGTAGCCTCCTATGCATCCCTATGGGGCAGCCATTTTCCCTGGGGTCTGGCTTATGGCCAGCCCCCTCCAGCAGCATTTCCTTTTCCTCTCAGACAGCACAGACACAGGTAGCAACGATCTGCGGGCTCTGCAGTTTATCTCTCTGTCTTCTTCTGCATACTGCTTCTGGCTCAGTTTCTTTCTCCTTTTGGGGGTCTTCATAGCTGTGTCAGTAGCAGTGGGCTGCGCACTCTGCAGCGCTATTTAAGGGGACAGTACACTACTTTTTTGCACTGTAGTTTTTTATATCTTGAGCCATGGATTCTCAGGAAAGCAAGTTTCCTCCAGCTTTAGTGGGGGGCCCCAGTTCGCCTGTGGCCCCGCTGCGACCTGATCTGGCTGCTGTGGTTGCGACTTTAGTGGCAAATATGGAAATGCTGATGTCTGAACGGGCTGCGAGAAAACGGCCGAGGCTGTCTCTCTCTTTTGATTCAGATGGGGATATGGATGCTGCTACTGCTGCTGCGAGCGTGCCCTTCTCAGGGTCCCGCTCATCCTTAGACCCCCCCGGGGTCTGAGGGGGAGGCTGAGGTGGAGGGTGTTGATACATCCTCCCCAGGGTCACCCGAAGAACGGGCGACCATGGATGAGTTGATTGTTTCTGTTAAGGAAACCTTACATTTAGAGGATGAGCCCTGTCCTCCGGGCGTTGTGTCCTCATTTGGGATGCACAGGACCCGCAAATCTGCGCAGGTTTTTCCCTGCCCAGCGGAATTCCATTACACTGTTAATGAAATTTGGCGCACGTTAAAACGTCCATTCCTGGTACCTAGTCGGTTCAAATTGCTTTATCCTTTTGCGCCGGCTACGGAATCACGATGGTGTGTGCCTCCACAGGTAGATCACACTGTGGCCGTGCTGAACAAGGCTACCTTGGTTCCTACTGAGGATACCCCGGTTTTCCGGGATCCCACGGAGCGGCGGTTGGAGTCTCTAGCCCGCCATTCCTATACGGTGGCGGGTTCGTTGCTCAAACTCTTTTTCGCGTCCGTTATGGTGGCTCAGGCGGTGGCTGATTGGATTAGGGTGCTTAGAAGCAACCTAGTGTCCGATGACGTGCCGCCTGCACGACTGGAAATGGTGGACCAGATCCATCAAGGAGTCATTTATCTGTGTGATGCAGCCCTAAATGAGGCCCCCTTGGTGGCTCGCCTCTCGAGTGTCTTGGTACTTAACCGGCGACTGATATGGCCGACCAGTCCTCGCGGAAAACTGTTGCTGATTTTCCCTATGCTGGCTCTTGCCTTTTTGGCGAGGCGTTGGATACCCTGGTGAAAGGCGTCACGGGGGGTAAGAGCACTATGCTACCCCAGAACCCGAAGAACAAGTCTTTCCGTGGCAAGCGGGGTTCTGCGCCTAGGTCAAGTCAGGGGTCCTTTCGTGCCTTTCGGAACCAATCCAAGGGCAAGCCCTTCAAGGCCCAGGGCAACCAGAAGAAACCCTGGGCGGGTAAGCAGAAGACCGGCAATGCCGGTTCGGCGGGACACTCCGCCTCTGCCTGAAGGGGCGCCCTCACCCATTTCTGGGGTGGGGGGACGTTTGCACAGTTTCCTCCAACCTTGGCTGCTCCGGATCTCAGACAGGTGGGTCCAGGAAATCGTTCGATCAGGTTACAAGATCGAATTCCTTTCCAGGCCGGCGGACAGATTCTTTCCCTCCAATCTACATCTGCTTCCTGGGCGTCTGCAGGACTTGCATCAAGCGGTGCAGGACATGCTTGCTCAGGGAGTGATTGTCCCGGTGCCTCATCGGGACAGGTTTCGGGGGTTTTATTCGAATCTGTTCACTGTGCCCAGGAAGGAGGGCAAAGTGCGTCCTATTCTGGACTTGAAAGCGCTGAACCGCTCCGTGCATGTTCGGAAGTTTCGAATGGAGTCTCTCCGTTCGGTTGTGGCCTCCTTGAGTCCAGGAGAATTCCTGGCTTCGATAGATCTGAAGGATGCGTACCTGCACATCCCCATTTTCGAGGGTCATCAGCGGTACCTTCGGTTCGCTATCGCAGAGGACCACTACCAGTTTGTGGAGTTACCGTTCGGTCTCGCTTCGGCACCCAGGGTGTTTACCAAGGTGTTGGCACCGGTTCTGGGCCTGCTGCGGGCCCAGGGCATTGCGGTCCTGGGGTACCTGGACGATCTGCTTCTGAGATCGCGTGCCAGTCAGGACCTTGTGCGCGATCTGTCCATCACGGTACAGACGCTCCAGGAGTTCGGGTGGACCATCAACGTTCAAAAATCCGCGTTGTCTCCGTCGCTTCGCCTTCCCTATCTGGGAATGGTTCTGGACTCTGCTCAGGCAAAGGTATTCTTGCCGGAGGACAAGCTCTGAACTTTGCGGGACGAAATACGGTCCCTCAGGCACAATCCGTCCTCGTCACTCAGGGCCTGCATGCGGGGCCTGGGGTTGATGGTGTCGGCCTTCGAGGCGATCCCCTTTGCCCAGTTCCACACACAGGCTCTCCAGAAGGAGATCCTGGCCAGGTGGGACAGACTTCCTCAGTCCTTGGATCTGGAGGTCTCCTTGAGTCGCCGGACCAGATTGGCTCTTCTGTGGTGGATCCATTCCCCGTTGGTGGCGGAAGGCAAGTCCTTCCGCCCGTTGGTGTGGACAGTGGTTACCACGGATGCCAGCCTGTCGGGCTGGGGTGGAGTCCTGGGCACCCTGTCTGCCCAGGGCACTTGGTCGGAGGAGGAATCCTCCCTCCCGATAAATGTGCTGGAACTACGAGCGATAAAACTGTCTCTTCCAGTGGTCGGACCGTCTCCAGGGCCTGCCTGTTTGCGTACAGACGGACAATGCTACCGCGGTGGCTTACATCAACCACCAGGGGGGCACCAGGAGTGCTCGAGCAGCCCGGGAGGTGACCGACATCCTGTCTTGGGCCGAGATTCATGTCCCAGCGATTTCAGCAGTTCACATTCCGGGTGTGGAGAATTGGCAGGCAGACTATATGAGCCGCCAGACCCTGGACCAGGGGGAATGGTCCCTACACCCGGAGGTCTTTCAGATGCTGTGTGCAAAGTGGGGATCCCCAGACGTGGATCTGTTCGCATCCCGGCTAAACCAAAAGGTGGAAAGGTTCGTGGCAAGAACGCGCGACCCGTTGGCGGACGCCTCGGATGCGTTGGCGGCCCCTTGGCATCAGTATCGTCTGATGTACGCCTTTCCTCCGATTCAGTTACTATCCCGGTTCCTTAGCAGATTGGTCTCGGAACCGCACATGGTGATTCTGGTGGCGTCGGACTGGCCTCGCCGGTCTTGGTACGCCGACGTTGTTCACCTGGCAGTGGCGCCTCCGTGGCGTCTGCCTCTGCGAGAAGATCTCCTGTCTCAGGGTCCGATCTTCCATCCTGCTTTACAGTCGCTGGCTTTAACGGCCTGGCTGTTGAGACCCAGGTCTTGAAGGACAAGGGTCTATCCTCTGAGGTTATCCCTACCCTGATCAAGGCTAGGAAATCTTCCTCTGGTAAGATATATTACCGTACCTGGAAAGCCTACTTCGCCTGGTGTGAGTCCAGGGGGTTTTCCCCTCGTTCTTACTTGGTGTCGAGAATCTTGGCTTTCCTCCAGTCTGGGGTGGATCAGCGCCTGGCGCTGGCCACTATAAAGGGCCAGGTATCAGCAATGGCGGTCCTTTTCCAACGCCCTGTGGCGTCTCATTCCTTGGAGCGCACATTCATTCAAGGTGTGCGACATTTGGCTCCTCCTAGGAAGGAGCCTTTACCTCCATGGGACTTGAACTTGGTCCTGTCCGCATTGCAACGTGCTCCTTTTGAGAATATCAGGGAGATATCGTTGCCCCTGCTGTCGAAAAAGGTTGCTTTTCTTGTGGCGATCACTTCGGCTCGCAGAGTGTCGGAGCTGGTGGCGTTGGCTTGCCGCTCCCCTTACTTGATAATTCACAAGGATAAGGTGGTGTTGAGAACACCCCCGTCCTTTCTTCCCAAGGTGATCACTGAGTTTCACCTTAATGAGGAAATTGTCCTGCCTTCGCTTTGTACAAATCCTACGCATCCAAAGGAGATTGTTTGGCATTCCTTGGATGTTGTCAGGGCGATCAGGGTTTACCTGAAGTCTACGGAATCCTTTCGGAAGGCGGACTCTCTCTTTGTCCTTCCTGAGGGACCTCGGCAGGGCATGGCTGCATCGGCAGCAACTATTGCCAAGTGGATCAGACAGACCATTAAGCAGGCCTATGCCTTGAAGGAACGGGTTCCGCCCTTCCCTGTTAAGGCGCACTCTACCAGGTCTTTGAGTACTGGGCCTGTTGGCATCGGGCCTCGGTGGCCCAGGTGTGCAAGGCGGCGACTTGGTCGTCGGTGCACACTTTTTCCAAGTTCTACAAAGTAGACTTTCTGGCATCAGCTGATGCTTCTTTTGGCCGCAAAGTTCTCAGTGCGGCTGTGCCATGATGGACCCTTGCATTTTTTCTCTGGGTCCCTGGCTGTTGGCATTTGCTTTCCAGGGCTGTTGCTCCTGTTGAGCATTGTTTTTTTCTGTTGCCCAGTTGGTTCTTATGGTGCATGTAAGATTCCTTTCTCTGATGTGGGTACTGCGTTGCCTTTTCTACGGTTGCGTCTCCCACCCCTCATGTCTATACTGCTTTGGGACATCCCAATAGTGATGACTTAGAGGAGGCGGAGACTGTCGGAGGACGTAAGAGAAAACTGAATTTTTGTAAAATCTTACCTGTAAAATTCCTTTCTCTGAGTCCTCCGACAGTCGCCGCCCCCGCCCCTCTTTTGGGGTTCTTATTACCTACTGCTATGCTACCAAACCGAGTTGGAAGTGGTGATGCAGGGGGGGTATTGACCTAATGGGACAGCCCCCGTGGGTGTGTATATGCTAATGCCTTTTGTCTTTTGACTAAGTCTATATGCCTAGCTATTCCTACGGATAGGTGGACAATACCCAATAGTGATGACTTAGAGGAGGCGGCAACTGTCGGAGGACTCAGAGAAATTAATTTTACAGGTAAGATTTTACAAAAATTCCGTTATTTCCTACAGCTTACCTGTAAAATCCTTTTCTTGGAGTATATCACAGGACACAGTGGTCCCTCCCCTTTTTTTTCTAGCATCTTCATTGCTTGCTTCAAAAACTGAGGTTCTTCCTGTATGGGAGGAGTTATATGGGAGGAACTTCCTGTCTATTGGTTGCCAATGTCCATCCACCTAAAGGTAGCGTATAACCCAGATAGTCATTATTACCTGCTCTGTCCCATGATGTACTCCAAGAAAAGGATTTTATAGGTAAGCTGTAGGAAAAATCCAATTTTTTTGTTACACATTAAAGATAAACTCCGGGCAGTTCTAAAATTATTAGAATTGTCTCTTCCATGATCTATTGCTCTAGCTTTAGTGAAATTTAACACCGTTGCCTACTGCCCTTTAAGATGTTTCTGATGAGGTTTCTGATCATGTGACCACCATGATTGGCTGTTACAGCGGTCACATGATCAGAAAGCTCCCGATTGCAAGTAGAGATCCTAAGCTTTCTGTTAGCCGCTGGCAACAGTGCCGGGAGCATGCAGTGCATGTTCTGTCAACTTAGCTTTGTTTTACATTCTGGTACGCATATATGTGGCTGCTCGACGCCAAGGCCCACCCACCGAAAGGCCACACATATGCGTACCACCAACATGAAGAGGTTAAATAGCTTGGTTCAAACATAGTATTACCTTCACTAATAGATTCAGCGTCTTGGAGTTTTGTATAAACTGCATGTAGCATCTGCTATATACCGTATATAGCACTGTGTTTCAGCAATGGGATGGGAAATTCCCGTCCTACTGCTGGAACAAAATTAATTTGGGTTGAGCTCAACTTTTACGAGGCACTTTTAATTCTATGATTGAATACAAAGCTTCCTCTGTTTGAGTCAGAGTTTTTGACATCGTCAGCCTGCCTCTCTTATCCAAGCTGAAGAATCTTTGCATTCATTCATAGATTGCAAAGCTCCCTGTGAAAGGCTAAGTGCCGTTCAGCTTGACTCTGTTTTGTTCAGGGAGTAGGACGGTAAGTTCTTATCCCAGTGCTGGTACACAGTGCCTGGCCACTGCATTTGTTAGTGAAGGGAATAGTTTGTTTTGGACCAACAGGCCAGGTTTGCAAGAAAACGGAAATACATCACATGTGATATCATGTGCTGCTCAGTGATTGCAGTATTCTAGTCTGCATCTCCCCAAGGTAATACTTACAATCTGGCCTGTTAGTGTGCCCCGAGGACCGGAGTTGAGAAACACTGGTCTAGAGGAAGAGTCCAAAATCAAGTCAATTTGGCACTTGCACAGGGCTTTTTTTCTTTGCCCTAGCAGGGATTAAAAAAAAAACAGGCATGAGCAAAAGAAAGGTGCACTTTTTAACTTTTTTGGTGTGAGGTAGCTTATGTTTTAGGTTTATTGAGAGTGCTAATTCTATTAATATGAACCCATAAAATTTTAATTTTTCTTAATTCACACTTCTGTGCTATATGTCTATAACAATTAAGTAATTTTTCAACCACACCAATGCACTGTTAAGTATTCTGCACACCTTCTAGGCAGACATGGCAAAAAGAATAATACAAGTTTTACTTATTTTCTTATTTTACAGTTTGTTTTTGGAGAATTTACAGATTCGAGTGATAATGAAGACTCTCATGAGAGAAATAAAGCAAAAGACTGTACAACACCGGAAAGGAAGCAAAATTGTGTTCAAGACCAGACCAATTGTGTCCCATGTCCAGAAGCAGGAAATGTAACTGAGAATTGTAAACAAAATGTCGAGTTTGAAGGAAATGTCAAAAATGACAGGAAATTTATAGTTGAAGATTGCCTCAAGTCTCAGTCTGAATTTTGTTCTAACTATAAGGGTGAACTCACTACAGAAATGGAAACACACAAAAAAAATATAGAAATAACTCCAATGCAGAGTGAAGTAAGCTTTGGTGTTGCCAGTAACACATTGACAACAAATGTTTTAACAGAAAAAAATCCAGCAGAAAAGGAGCACAGTTTGCATTCTGCTGTCAACAGAGCAACTAGCTTTGAAAAATCTTTAGCATGGTATACTAACCAGAACGTTGCAGTAAGAAAATTAGACAGCATTGATAATGCTGAAGTTGAATTACTAAAACACGGCTCTAGTGGTACAATTGGTGACCTGGCCACCATGCTGGAGCACTCGGTTGGTGGAGATATTTCAGGAAGATTGGTAATTGAAAACCTGCTTTGTTCTAAAGAAGCTGATTCAAGTTCTGCTAGATGTAATATGCCTGTTCTTCACAACCAATCTGTAAATGATAGTGAGGTGTTATTTTCTAAGGATTCTCCTTTGCATAACTGTAATCTTGATGAAATGTGTTCTGATGAATGCAAATCTATAAAGTCTTTACCGGTGCATAATATAACTAGTGCTGGAGAAAACCATGTTCCCAACAATATAACCAGTGCTGAAGAAAATCATGTTGACAACAATTTAAGTGTAGAAAAGCTTATGGATAATTCCAGTTTTACCATAAAAGACAGAGGTCAAGATAATTTACTCTCATCTGCTCAACCTGAAATATATTTAAATGAATTTAATCATCAGTTTAATAATGATTCTAAAGATTTTAAAGACTCCAAACAGTCAATAAGTTGTTTTGAAGATGTTTATACTGGAAAGTCTAGTAATGGCACTTCAATGGATAGTGAAATGTGTTTTGCTGCTGAAACAGTGCAACCTGAACGTAAAGAAAAATCAGGGCATTCAAGCAGTACACCTGTTGTACAATTTGAAGATGACAAGTTGATAAACCAGTATTATACTGATAAAATTGACCCAAAACACATTCAGGAGTTACCTGTACTAAAAGCAAATATTTCACTAGAGCAAAAGTTGGCTATGAGAAAAATTTCAGAGGATGAGCATTGTTGCAAAGCAAACCCCAATGATCTTGGTTATGGCATGCAAGATTCCTTAGAGACCATGCCAGTCCCAGCACCATTTCATTTGGATTCTAGTACAGCAGACAATGAAAACCATTTGCCTGAAACTTTTGCTGACCAGGATAACACATGCCTTTCTATGGAGAAATTGGAAGATGAAAGTAAAGTAAAGGTACTTACTAGTCTACAGACTTCTGCAATCAAAGCTAAAGAATATACGCATATTGCAGATGAATCCGATAGTACAAGCGCGTGCCTTATTGTAACTGAGCAGTGTAAAATAGGTTTATTACAGACGGTTCAGCTGTGTTCCTCTGATTCAAATTTGATTACAGTGGTCTCTTCAAAAGAGCAAAAAGCAGCTGTGGCAGATATACAGCCAGTTATAGCAACCCAACTAGATATTTCTCACACTCAAGCAGTTGCTGGCAAATTATGTTCTGCAAGGGACAATCAATCTCACTCCACTTTTTTTCTGCATGACACCCTTTCTTCAAATTTTGATACTACTAGTGCTGATGGATACCTAAAAAGGCTGGAAGGAAAACCGGTTTTGACTGCAATAGATATGCCTCAGCTGAGTGATCAACAATTTATTAAAGTGTCAGTGGACCTCGTAACTGAGAGCAGAGATCAACTTGATACTGTAAATAAAGATCTTTGTAAAGAAATAAACCCAAAAAAGGATACTTGTGCTGATATGGACTATGCTTTGGAAAAAACAAACACTGTTTATTCTTTGCAGTCAAACAATGACACCCTTCCTAAGAAGTTTAATCAGTCCAAAGGAATGCCTGTTTTCCCTCTAGAAGAACAGCAACATTTTAATTTGTGTTCAGAGTCAAGTAAGGTAACACATAAAATTACTGAAGAAATAGGGGCAAATCAAGAAGCATGTAGTGTATCCTTGGATAGTAGCGAAGAAGAAAATGTTCTGATACGTAAAGTCAGCAATGCAAAAGCTGTCTCCAACTGCCCTGCAAATTTAAAGAAATTTAGTAAGAGTGCTTCAGAAAGTTTTGAGGAAGAAGTCTGTAATGTACATTTGGAATCAAATAATTCTCCATGTAAGCCTATAATTACTCAGATGGCTAACATGGAATGTGCAGGTGATTTGTCTGCATGTGTTACTTTTGAAAATGACTCTCTTTCTTCAAAAACAGAAAATTGCATCTTAATGGAGCACATATCTTTAGGTACAGGTGATTTAATTATAGATGCAGAAAATGACAAAAGCAATAGTAAAAATAATTGGGGTCAATATTCTTGTGAAAAAGAAAAGGAAACAACTATTTTAGAGGAATGTGAAAAATATAAGGAAAAGCTGGTATCTGAAAATATTCAATATGACAATAACAACACTGAGCAAAACTACTTTAATACTATAGAGAATGAGAGTAAAAAAACACTTCCAGGTAAAAATTTCATATGGAATTTTGAAAGACCTGAAGATTCAGTCGACCCTAGAGTTATTTCTGGAAAGCCTAAACCGAGAGGAAATCTAAAAATGCTCCATGGTGGTTCAAAAAACTTAATTCATAGGACTGCTTCTAACATAGAGGAAAGGACAAAACGCAACAGGCCCCACATGGTAAAATATTCTAAGATTGTTTGTCAAGCTATAACTAAAGAGAGTCACCAACTAAAGCTTTCTGGAGGTGAACAAAGTTTACAGCATATACATGCGGGAGAAACTGTGCTTGCAAATGCTGATACATCAACAAACCCAGATCACTCACCAGAAACTATTATTAAAGTAAGATCAGAAATGGGTCCCCCACTTCCTCCTTTGCTAGGTCCTCTTTTGGCAACTCCTCCGAAAAGTATACACCCTCTGTCACCCATTTTATCATCCTCAAGTTGTTCATCTTTACCATCTCCTCTTAATGACTTGATTTCTCCTTTGCCGTGCACTCCATTTCTACAACAACTGTCACCTTTGTCTGATGGGCGCAGGCAAAAATCTCCAGTGCTTACCACCCCGTCACCTGTTGAGAAATCAAACAGAAGAATTTTGTCTTCTCCTTTGCAATTTTGTGCTGCCACACCAAAGCATGCTCTCCCTGTACCAGGAAGATTTCCTCTTTCTGCTTCTGGTAGCTCTTCAAACAGTGTTCAAGAGAATTCTGTAAAAATTCTAGATACAATGTACCCAGAATTATCTGCACGAGCAAGAACATTAAACATCCTAAAAGGTAATGTTCAACTAAGCCGAAGTTTGCCTAGAGATGGTAAAAATGTGTCTGTCAGCCAAATAACTGGGTTTAAATCTATAACATCCACTTCTACAGTATTTATAAAAACTGGGGGCAGTTCAAATGTTGACAGTAATAAAGACAAATTGAGAACTTCTGATAATCAACAGCAATCCAGGAGCATTGATTCCCCAGGTAAACCAACTACTGATGCCTTCCTAATGCCTAGAAGTGCCAAAAGGCTTCGCCTAGACACAGAATCTCCAGTTACAGAAAGTATAAAAAAATGTTCCACAACAGCTACAAAAAATGATACAGAAGTGCAGAAATGTCAAGAGTCTTGCCACAACATTGGTTATTGTGAGCTGCTTCCAGATGTTGTGAAAGACAGCAGTATTGATGAAGATATTATAACAAAGACTCTTAAAAAAATTGAGGACTTGTGTTTTGATCTTCTACCAGTAATTAGAAGCCATATCCACGTGGGAACAATTCCCAAAATTCCTGTAATGAGGAATGAGGAAAAAGAAGCAATTTATGAATTCAGCACCTCTAAAAACGTAAGTCTTATTGCTTCTGATATCAGGTCTAGTTTATCAGGTCTACACTTGTTTTAAAGGCTAAGTTCACCCTTTGGAAAATATTACATGTTCCACCCCTATTTTAAATACACCTATTTCAGCACCTGTTGCCAGTTCAACTGATTCCTCCGTCAGTGTGAAAGTCCTTCATTCACAGTTTCCTGTGAAATACTGAACTACAAGTACCATCATCCACTGCGGTTGATTGCTTGTAGTTCTGTATGAACTGCAAGGGTGTCGATGAGCACTCTCATAGTTCATTCACAAGTCTGAGCACAACTTTCAAACAGACAGCCCGAATGGCGGTATAGACAGAAGGCTGCAGGGCTTGTCTGCCTGACATTACACAACTAATCCACTGCAGGAAAAAAATGCAAAATTTGAGTTTTGCAAAAATATGTGCATTTATTTTTTCTGGAAAGATGAACTTATCCTTTAAGCAAAAGAATATCTACATGTATATGTGAAAGCATCAAAGTAAATTAGTGTGTAAATAATAAACGAGTTATCTTAATGGTACAGTCCAATTCACAGGCAAATTATTCATAGACTATGAGGTATACAGTAGGCTTGTATATTCAGGTTATTGGACACTGGCAAGCTTTTGTGAACACATCCACTGGGTGCCTCCCCTATAACCCTCCACTACGCCATGAATCCTCAGTTGTGTGCTAGTGTCCAGATGGCCCTATTTTTGAACAGGGAGCTTTTAGAAGTATGGTTGCTAGTGTGGAAAAGCTCACGGCTGCCATCCGCAAAAACTTGGCGTTGTGCAGCTTGATTCTCCATCTCGCAATGCCCCTTTCTGGTTCATGAACATTCAATATGTGATGATTGGAACTCTCCAGAAAGAATTTTCATGCCTCCTAAAACCTTTTCCAAACTCTATCAAGTGGAAAAAGAGTTCACTATAGAGTGGTCTTTTCCTGTAGTTGATCATGTCATCTCAGTCTGAAACCAAGTTTTCCTGCAATTTCAGTATGTAACATTGCAGCTAACTGTACTGGGGCAATGAACAACTAATATGGTTTTGTTTTCCAGGGTTGTGCTTTCACAAAGCAATTACCTGTACCTCGAGCCACGCCAGAGAAGCAGCAGGAGTTTAGGGAACTTAACAAGTAGCTGAGGAATTGGTGCAGGAAGCAGGGTTTTGGGTTCTTGAAGAACTGTGCTGACTTCTCAGTTGATTACCATCTCTATAGAAGGGACGGGCCTCACTCGAATGGGTTCAGCTCTGTTGGGGAGAGGATGGATAAAAAGTTAGAGAACCTTTCAAACTAGGCAATGGGAGGGAGGTATCAGAGGCAGCTATTCCAACCAGTGAACAAAGGGCAGAAGGTTCTACTGTGGTCCTAAAACCAACAGGTATGGGCAGACAGAACCTCACTGCAGCCTCAAGACAAACAGGGATAAAATAATATGGGAAAACTATGCAGGTATAACTCCTCACACTCTGCTATCATTAATCAGTTTGTTCTGCCTAGAGTTAGAAATAGGACCTTGCCCTGCTGAAACTTCGGTCTTAGCTGTGACATGGAAAGTTTGTGATTTTTTTATTTTTTCACTAGTTAGTTCCTGAGGACCAAAGTCCAGAGGAACTACAAGCAACAGCTGGCTGTGGTTTTCACACTGGATAATCTAGATCCTTAAGGTCTCCCAGCCTGGCCATCGAGCAGGTTATAGTCCAGAACTTGGCTTCGCCACGACAGTGCCCCGATGGATGGGGACGAGTCTGCGAGTGGACAGTCTCGCTGGGATGCACAAGACCTGGAACCCACTGAGTCGCAGCTTCCCCTTGGTTGACAGTACCCCCATCCAGGGTTGGAGGAGATTTGTCTTGAAGTGGCGCCCACCTGGTACCGTGGTATGTTGCCCCCCCAAAACATAAATGTTGCCCCCCAAAACCCCTGGTGGTCTCTGGTTGGTTGTTGACCCCTCTCTTGAATAGTCAGACTTTAGGGGCTCCCTCGGTTCCCTGGGACCCCGAAGGACTAGTCTGGTACTCCCCTCAGCATTCCCCCCACCCCTAGCAGGTTTTTACCTTGGGGGGCAGGAATAAAGCTGCTATTATCTCACTTATTTGGGGGGGTGGATGGACTTGTGTGGGTCCCTGGTCAGGGACCTTTTGTTCTGGGACTCCTTTTGGGGATCCTAGGGACCGCATGGCATGCTGTGGGGGCCGCCATTTTGCTGTGGTTCATGATCTCTATGTTCCCATTAAGATTGCATGGGCAGCCATTTTATGATTCCCCATTGAGAATGAATGAGCGGCCATGTTTTTGAGGTCCATGGGCTGGACAGGTTTGCGGCATGGCTTTCTATAGATAGAGGCAGAGTTTTCTCTTTCTGTTCAGTCAGTATCATACACTGATCGTGGGCAGCCTCTTGTGGTCTGGTAACATTCTTCCTGGACTTTCCTGATGCTTTTCCTCATCTGCTCTATTATATAATTATCAGGGATTAAGAGCCCACAGTGTTAGTGGTGGATCATAAAGAGACAGTACCCTAAAAAATGTTATTACATAACTTGAAGTCCCAGGATAAAATTTTACCCGCAGATCCCCTGGGAGTGATTGCGGGACCTTCCAGTTCCCAGTCTCAGCCAGAGATTGCAGTCTTTTTTCAAAATTTGATGTCCAAGGTAGATTTGGTCATTTCTGGTCCTGCCAGCCGCAAACGCCCTCCGTCCTCCCTTAAATCAGCAGGGTCTTCGGACTGTGAGATGGATATGGTCGCCGTGGACGCAGACCACCTTGAGGGGTCGGTGTTGTCGCATCCTGACAGTGAAGAGGACCCGTCCTCATCAACCGCAGCGCGGGAACGTAGATTGGTGGAAGCTCTGATAGTTTCTGTGCGGGAAACTCTAAAATTGGCTGATGAACCTACAGCATCAGGTGCGCAGGTGTCTTTTGGCTCCCGCAAATCCCAAGTCGGGGAAAGTGTTTCCTTGCCCAGAATTTTTTCAATCCAATAATCAATGGAGACGCATTAAGCACATGTTGGTTGTGCCTAAGCGCTTTGCACGCAGTTACCAAAAGGTGCACCGTTCCACCAAAAGTAGATTCTCTGGTGGCCAGGTTAAATAAGGCGACTCTGGTACCAGTGGAAGAATCGCCAATTTCTCTATCATTCATTGACGGACGCAGTGCTCTCTGATTCATATCAGTAGGGTAATACTGTCCCCTACAGGAGTAGGACACTAGGCAGAAAAAAGTTCTGGCTACGCCTATGGGCAGTCCCGGAGGGTACACCCTCTCTCTTTCTGCATAGGATGCCAGTTTTAATCTGCCTAGTCAGGAGTAAGGACCTAGTTCCTTGCTAGGGTCTTTGGTCCTGGCATAGAAGTAATTTTTTTATGTCAATTTTTTTTTTTTTTTTAGCAAGTCATTTTTGCTCCGGATGTTTTTTCCTGTGAGATCTTCTAGCAATTATGCCAGGCTGGGCGACAGACTGGACCCCCATATCCAGGGGTCACCCCAGTCTGGCCAATGAGCGCCTCCAGGCCTTAGCTCTGCGCAGGGTTGGCCGCAACATAGTCCTGCTGGACAGGGACTGCCCCCCTACCCCGGTGACGTGGGGTCCTGTCCTGAGATGGCGCCCCCCTGTATTCCCATTATGGTGAGTAAACGTCCCCCCCCCCTTTCCCTGGCGGATTTTGGGCTGGACGCGGGCCCTCTCTCTGGGATGGTCGGACCCTCACACTTCAGGGTTCCCTCTGTCCTGTTGTAACCCCCCCCCCCCATGTGGGGGACTGTTTGGGCCTACCTGTGGCTGGGTCCTAGTGTGCAGGCTACATGGGGGGCCAGGGGAGTGTGCCGTCTGCGGCGCTTGACCAATCCTGCACGGGGGGGGTCCTTGGTGGGGTTTTCTGCTGTGGATGGTGTGGATGGGCGTTTGGGGGGTTCCCCTGTGGGTCTCGATTACCGCAATTCCCGCGAGGGGCTGCCATTATGTTGTAACTTCTGTCTGCTTCTATGGTGGCGGCCATCTTGGTACATGCGCTTTCAGACATTTTTTGCTGTGGAGGCCGATGGGGGTGCCTGGAGGACAGTGAGTCATGAGGGTGGTCTCTCCCTCTCTTTGGGGGTCTTTTAGCGTGCGCCTGACCACCGGGGGGCGCTGTAGCGCTGTGGGGCCACTTAAAAAAATAAAATTTAATTTTTGGAATTTTTTTGTTGAAGTTGCTGACGGGTTCCTCAGGTTCAGTATGGACCCTGCAGGCCATTTGTTCCCATCTGACCCCCTCACGGAGGCTGCAGGGCCTTCCGAATCTCCACTGTCTGTCGATGCCTTTTCGGCAGTTCGGGAAGCATTTGGGCTCGGGTGAAGGTGGTAGGTGCGCTGAGATGTTTCTCTGCTTACCCCTGCCTCATCTGATGTCTCAGGGTCTGAATCTGGCTCAGCCGCCGCAGACGTGGGGCCTCCCTGCCGGGTCTGTTACCTTGCACCCTGTCTCCTCGGATGATGAGGAGGACATTTCTACCTCCCCTGCCGCGACAGGCGCTGGTGGATGCAATTTGGGGGTCGCAGCGGTGGCTGCGCCTAGGGCGCAGATGACATCTGGCACTCACATGCCATCTGGAGCTGCTCTTTTTGCTGACTGCTCATGTAGGAGGGGACCGTCTGAGACGTTCCCCTGGGGTGTCTAAGCGGCCGTTAGAATGCTTCTCCTCTAATCGCATTGTATGCCCCCGAGTCCTCATGCAATCCCTCCGACTAAACAGCTTTTTTTCTAAGCTGAGATCCCCATTGAGATATTTAAAAATTGCTATCATGTCCCCCCTCAGGCGTCTCTCCTCCAGGGAGAATAAATCAAGCGATTGCAGACACTCTTCATAATCAAGGTCCTCCAATCCCCTAATTAGTTTAGTTGCCCTTCTCTGGACTCTCTCCAGCTCCAACACATCCCTCCTGAGGACTGGCGACGTAACTATGTAACTGCTCTGTTGTGGTGGATTTAGTCTACAGCTCTGTGCCAGGGCAAGTCCTTCCTTCCGTTGTTTTGGAGCTCAGAGCAATAACGGTATGTCTGCGTCATTGGACGACTCGTCTGCAATATTGTGCAGTTCAGATTTAAGCAGACAACGCCATGGCTGTGGCATACATCAATCACCAGGGGGGCACCGGGCAGCCAAGGAGGTGGCCGAGATTCTGGCCTGGGCGGAAAGCTTTGTTCCAGCCCTCTCTGCTGTACACATTCCAGGTGTGGAAAACTGGCAGGCGGATTACCTGAGTCGTCAAGTGTTGATCAAGGGAAGTGGTCTCTGCACCCCGAGGTGTTCATCTACTCTGTTCGGTGGGGGACTCCCGAGGTCGATCTGTTTACTTCTCACCTCAACAAGAAGGTTCAGAGGTTCGTAGCCAGGTCTCAAGATCCTCTGGCCGATGCCACAGACACACTGATGGCTCCTTGGGGTCGATATCGGCTGATTTATGTATTTCCCCATTGAAATTTCTGCCGCGGCTTCTGCGCAGGATAGAGGTGGAATGAATTCTGGTCATTCTGGTGGCTCCGCTCTGGTCTCCCCGGTCTTGATACGCCAATACTCCTTGGAGAACTCCTCTCAGGGAAGATCTGCTGTCTCAAGGCCCTTCCAGAATCTTCCATCCTGCTTTACAGTCGCTGGCTTTAATGGCATGGCTATAAAAAGCCAAGTGTTGAGGGATAGGGGTCTTTCTGATTCCTACCCTCTTGAAGGCTAGGAAGTCCACTTCCAGGAAGATTTATCATCGTACGTGGAAGTCATACCTCTCATGGTATGAATCACTGAAGGTGCATCCTCGCTTGTTTTCTATAGCTAGGATTTTGGCCTTTCTGCAGAAAGGAGTTGAACAGCGATTGGCTTTGGGCACAATCAAAGGCCAAGTCTCGGCTTTGGCTATATATTTCCAATGCCCATTAGCTACACATGCATTGATTCGTACTTTCATCCAGGGAGTGCGCCATATGGCTCGTCCGAGACCATCTCCGCTGGCTCCGTGGGATCTCAATCTGGTGTTCTCTGTTCTTCAAAAGCCTCCTTTTGAAAGAATTCGGGAGATTCTCTGCCTTTGTTGTCTCAGAAGGTTGCCTTCTTGGTGGCCATCACTTCTGCTCGCTATCTGAATTGGCGCTGTTGTCCTCTTATCTGGTGGTACACAGAAATAAAGTGGTACTTCATCCTAATCAGTTGTTTCTCCCTAAGGTGGTTTCTGATTTTCATTTGAAAGAAGACCTTGTTTTGCCTTCACTCAAACCCATGCATATGCTTTGCATTCTTTGGATGTGGTTCGGGCGCTCAAGGTTTATTTGGAGGTAACCGAATCTTTTCGGAAGTCGGATGCTCTTTTTATTCTTTCTGATGGACCTCGTAAGGAATTGGCTGTGTCTGCTGCAACTATTTCCAGATGGATCAGGCAGACGATGGTACAGGCTTATTCACTGAAGGGTCAAGTTCCTCCTTTTCCAGTGAAGGCGCATTCTACGAGAGCGCTGAGTGCCTCTTGGGCTTTTCACCAGCAGGCATCGGTATCGGTGCTGCAAGAGGTGGAAGGCAGCAACTTGGTCGTCTGTGCATACGTTTACAAAATTCTACGAAGTAGACGTGTTGGCTTCTTTTGGCCGCAAGGTTTTGCAAGCTGCAGTTTGAAAGAGAATTCTTTTTTTTAATTTCTCTTTGAGGGAGTAATTTTGTTTTGGGAGAGCTCCGGTTATTCTAGGTTGAACTCCATGTTACTTGATTGGCTACGTTTAGCCTTTGTAGGACTTACGTTCGTTTTTTGCGTTGTCTTCCCACCCAATATACTGTTTTGGGACATCCCTACTAGTAATGAAGATAGAGCTGCATCTGTCGATGAACGATAGAGAAAACTGGATTTCTCTTACGTCCTCTGACAGTCGCCGCCCACTCATACAGTCTTCACTTATGGGTATTGACCTATTATCCACAGAAGTAAGCTAGGCAGAAGATTTTGTTAGAAACATTCACAAAAGGTTTTGGATAGACACACCTATAGGGGGCTGTCCCTCTGGTCCAATACCCTCCTGCTAGCAGCATTCCCAATTCAGTTTGTCTTTTGCCTAGTTAGGCCCCCACCCGGGGTGGGAGGATTCCCGTCCCACAGCGGCACCCACGCTTTTACTGGATCGGTGAGTACCATGCTGCCCCTCTGTCTATATATGTCAGGGGTGTATGTTGGGCCTCGGTATGGGGATGGCAGTCTGTTTGGAGTCTGTGGTATCCCCCTCATGTCTGTATGTATGATTCCTGTGTGTCCCTCACGGTCCCTGCGGGGGCGCTATTGCGGTCATGCCGCGGTGTGGGGGGTTTGCAGGGGTCCCTGAGTCCCTCGGTAGTGCTTGTACAACGTTTGGGGGTACAGACATTTGTGTGGGGGCCGCAGCTGTGTAAAAAACGCGGGGCCGCCATTTTGGGTGTGGGCAGGCTGTTCGGCTTCCTGTGAGGGCAGCAGCCTTTTTCCCTGTAGTGAATTGGCGCCCTTTCGGAGGCCATCTTTAGTGTGGGCAATGTAGTTTCCCATGTGCTCGGCGGCCATTTTCCCGAAGCCTCCCCCATAGATATTATTCAGGCTGTTTTATACCTGTGTGACGCGGCCTTGGATGAGACCACTTTAGTCTCACGCTTATCTGCAGTCGCAGTGATAATCCGTTGCATTGTGTGGTTGAAAAGCTGGTTGGCTGACCAGACTTCCAGGAAGACGGTATCTGACATCCCTTATGCAGGGAATCGCCTTTTTGGGGACTCCCTGGACTAGTTGGTTAAGGGGGTCACTAGGGGTAAAAGCTCACTGCTGCCCCAGGTGTCCAAGGGTAAGTTTTTCCGCGGTAAGCGGGGCCCTTCCTTAAACCTAACCAGGGGTCCTTTCGTGCCTTTAAGGCACAAGACAAGGGCAAATCCTTCAAGGCCTCTGGTGGCCAGAAGAAGCCTTGGGCGGGCAAGTCGAAAGCCGCCCACTCCCAACGCGGCGACCCAGTCCGCCTCAACCCAATGGGGCGCCCTCACCCGTTTCAGGGGTGGGGGGACGTCTGCGCTGTTTTCCCGAACCCATGCTGGCCAAAATTCAGGACGGGTGGGTTCAGGAACTCATTTGGTCGGGGTACAAGATCGAATTTCAATCACGCCCAGCAGACAGATTCTTTCCCTCAAATCTTCATTTGACCCCAGATTGTTTCCAAGATCTCCAACGGGCGATTCAGGATATTTCGCCCAGGGGGTGATCGTCCCGGTGCCACATCGGGACATATTTCGGGGTTTTTACTCGAATCTGTTTACGGTGCCCAGAAAGGAGGGCAAGGTGCGTCCAATTCTGGACTTAAAGTTTCTGAACCGTTTTGTGCGGGTTCAAAAGTTCCACATGGAATCCCTTCGATCGGTGGTGGCCTCCCTGAGCCCGGGAGATTTCCTGGCTTCCATCGACCTCAAGGATGCGTATTTACACATCCCCATTTACGAAGGTCATCAGAGGTACCTCCGATTCGCAATAGCGGAGGAGCACTATCAGTTCGTGGCGTTGCCTTTCGGTCTCGCTTCGGCTCCAAGGGTGTTTACCAAAGTATTGGCTACTGTCCTGGACCTGTTGCGGGCACAGGGGATCGCGATCCTTGGATATCTGGACGATCTCCTGTTAAGGTCGAGCTCCAGTGCCACTCTGTTCGGGTGGACCATCAATTTTCAGAAGTCGACATTGTCTCCTTCTGTTCGCCTCCCTTACCTGGGGATGGTTCTGGACTCTGCCCAGGCAAAAGTCTTCCTGCCGGAGGACAAACTCCGGACTCTACAGTGCGAGGTCAGGTCCCTCAGGAACAACGATTCCTCCTCGCTCAGGACCTGCATGCGATCCCTGGGGTTGATGGTGCCAGCCTTCGAGGCAGTTCCACACACGATCTCTGCAAGCGGAGATTCTGGCCAGGTGGGACAGGCATCCTTAGTCCTTGGACAGGAGGATATCTTTGAGCCACCATGTCAGAGCGGATCTTCTGTGGTGGTTCCAGTCTCTGGCTTTGACGGAAGGGAAATCCTTCCGGCCGTTGTTATGGACGGTGATCACCACGAACGCCAGCCTGTCGGGCTGGGGTGGTGTTCTGGGCAGTTTGTCTGCCCAGGGCACTTGGGCGGAGGAGGAATCCTCTCTGCCGATAAATGTGCTGGAACTGAGAGTGATCAAACTATGTTTGCTACGTTGGTCAGATCGTCTTCAGGGCCGCCCTGTATGGGTGCAGACGGACAACGCAACTGTGGTGGCGTACATCAATCACCAAGGGGGCACCAGGAGTGCCTGGGCGGCCAAGGAAGTGACCAGGATTCTGTCTTGGGCCGAGACGCGGGTCTCTGCGCTTTCGGCAGTTCACATTCCGGGTGTGGAAAACTGGCAGGCCGACTATCTTGAGTCGCCAGACCCTGGACCAGGGGGAATGGGCCCTTCACCCAGAGGTGTTTCAGATGCTGTGTGCACGATGGGGATCCCCGGACGTGGATCTGTTCGCGTCTCGTCTAAACAACAAGGTGGGAAGGTTCGTGGCAAGAACATGCGACCCTCTGGCATTTGCAAACGCCTCGGATGCGTTGGTAGTGCCTTGGAATCGGTATCGCCTGATTTATGCCTTCCCCCCGATTCAGTTGTTGTTGTCCAGGTTCCTTCGCATGTTTGTCTCGGAAACGAAGTTGGTGATTCTAGTGGCCCCGGACTGGTCTTGGTACACGGACATCATGCAACTGGTCATCTAGCCTCCCTGGTGGCTCCCGTTGCGAGACGATCTGCTGTCTCAGGGGCCGATCTTCCATCCTGCTTTACAGTCGATGGCTTTAACGGCGTGGCGGTTGAGAGCCAGGTCTTGAGAGATCAAGGTCTCTCGTGGGTGGTCATTCCTACCCTGCTCAAGGCTAGGAAGGCCTCATCTGGTAAAATTTATTACCGTACCTGGAAGGCTTATTTCGCCTGGTGTGAATTGCAGGGTTTCCATCCTCGTTCCTTTTCGGTGGCGAGGGTGTTAGCCTTCCTGCAATCTGGTGTGGACCAGTGTCTTGCGCTGACCACTATTAAGGGCCAGTTGTCTTAGCTGGCAAGCTGGCAATTATTTTCCAGCGCCCTTTGGTGTCAAATTCCTTGATCCGTACCTTTTTTCAAGGGGTGCGTCATCTGGCTCCCCCTAGGAGGGAGCCCTTGCCTCCTTGGGACCTGAATTTGGTTCTGTCCGTTTTGCAACGTCCTCCATTTGAGAACATCAGGGAGATTCCTCTGCCTGCGCTGTCACGAAAGGTCGCTTTTCTGGTGGCGATCACTGTCTGGACATCCATTGAGAGAGCTGTGCCACGCGTGCGTACAGAAGTTGTGTCATAGCAGCTCACCCATTCAAATGGCTGGAGCCCAGAAACTGAGAAGGAAAACCGAGTGAAGATGGAAGCCGTGTCAGTGGTGACAGCACTCCCCTGGAGGGCTTCGTTTTAACAACTTCAATACAGGGCACTTTCACTTGCTTCCTGCTCAGGTCTATTTTTGGTTTTCAGTGCTATTGCACAACACTGTACCCATAAGACATTTTTATCAATTTTTTTAGGCAGATAGAGCTTTCTTTTGGTGGTATTTATTCACAAATGGGTTTTTTTCTTTTTTTGTTAAATAAATAAAAAAAAAAAAGACTAAACCTTTTGAAGAAAAAAAAAACCTCGGTGGCAGATATAGCTTTATTTTGATGGTATTTAATCAATAATGGGTTCTTTATTTTTTGCTAAACAAACTAAAAAAAATGTCTAGCATTTTGAAGAAAAAAAAGCCTCGGGGGGGGGGGGGGGGGGGGCGCGCACACAGCTTGGTGTAAAGGACGTCATATGACGTCCAGTCAGAATGGAAAAAGTCCCTGCCTGGACAATAGCAGATTAATGGCAGTTAAGGAAAGTCTTTCATAATCATGCATGCTATGCACATAATACATATGATGCATACTAGCACATATGCTCTTAACATGCAGGAGGATATTTTTTTGGCGGTTTACTACTGCTTTCTATGAGGCAGTAAATATTCATAGGCTTTTCATACAGGGGTTAGTTTGTCTAGAACTATATCTCAACTTTGCAGATTCATAAAGACTTGGTCGAAATCAGACCCCCCCCCCCTACTGTATTACAGAGCAATGGGGAGGGAGGGACTGCTGGAAAGATGCACTTGTTATTTCCACTCCTACCTTCATCAACCCTCCCATTGATAATAGCTGAATACGCAAAACCTCAAATTCTCAATTTTGCAAAGTCAAAGCCAAGTACTTTAGAGAAGACATTCTTCTGAACTTCACAAACGTAATCAGGTTCAGCATCTGGCAATCTGGTGCCTGTCTCCCCTTCACAAAACAAACTTGGTCTAAAGCTATCAACACTGTAGATACTTCCGGTAGCCGATTTGCTAAAGATTTGTATATATTTTCAAATCGGAGTTCAAAAGTGAGATAGGCCTAAGATTTTGTGGATGTGCAGGAGCTTTACTTGGTTTTGGTAAGATCAACATAACTGCTTGGGGCATTTCTTCATGAAAACTACTGGAGGATGCAGCTAAAGTAAACACTGAGGAAAGCTTGGTTACTAGAACATGTGTAAAATGTTGATATTCTGCTGAAAATTCATTGACGCCAGGGGATTTACAGTATTTAAGGTTTGATGACTTTTCTAACTTCTTTTTTAGAAATAGGTCTGTTGACATGAGAGAAGTTATCTGAGTCCACTGTCTAAGAAGTTAACAATAAGATCAGTAGTAGGTTGTGGGGTCACAGAATCTTTATTTAAATTATATAAAGACTCGTAATATTCACAAGAGGTATATGCAACATGGAATAAAGATGGGCTTGTTAGTAGTATGGCGGGAAAAGCTGGCCAATTTAGTTTTAGTTTGGCGTTGATGCAATTGAAGGGCTAAGATTTTACCTGCTCAATTATCTTGCGAGTAATAATTCTATTTCAAACATTTGAGATATTTATCATGTTACATCAAGAGCACCTTTCTAAGGTCCTCTCGGCATGTTCTGAGTTATTCGGCTATAGACTTTAAGAGATTAAATTTATGTGAGGATTTTCACTTTGCTTAAGTGGCCAGTAGGGACAGAACACTTTGCATCCTCTGCTTTTTTTTCCCCGCATGTAGCCATCTGAGTTAATATAACTCAAAGGCCTTATGAAAACACCAGGTGAAAAATACATTAACCAAACCATCAACATTAGTTTGGAAATATCCTTTCAATTGGTTAGCTGAGAGTCTGAGCCAGCTGCTGGTGCAAGCATCTGGGTGGATCCCAACCCTAAGTTCAGGATCTATTCAGTGCCTGGACCAGCTCTATGACGTCAAAGCTAAAGCCAGCTGTCAGCTGAAAATGGGTCACAGGAGTGCATGGAGAAGTACAGTCAAAAAAGCTTTAGCCATACTTTAAAGTCTCCTTGGGAGACATTTGTTGTGAGACCCAAAAAGAGACTAGATAGCCGAGTTTAGATAGCTAGGATATTTTAATTTGCTACGTTGTAACTTTTTTTTTTTTTTTTTCTTCCCTCTGTGCATATAGAGTTTAGCAGATCATTTTCTTCAAGTTGTTTTAAAAAAAATCAGGACTGGAAAGAGATCAATAGCCCCGACATATCTTCAGGCCCTTTGTAGGGTTTATGTGGGATTGTGTCGTCAGCTCGGAGATATTGAAAGAGCCCGGATTCTCTGTTATGGCATACTTAAAGAAGGTACAGTTGTATGTTGTTGTTTTTTTGTTTGTTTTTTATTTAAAGAGTAAGACCCCGTTCACACTGGGGCGATCCGACTTGGGGGGGCGACCTCCGAGGTCGCGGTGCGAGCAGCGCGCCGCGACCTCGGAGCGGCCGGCACGGACTTCATAACATTGAAGTCTATGACGGTCGCTCCGGGTCGCCCCAAAGAAGCTCCAGACCCTCTTTCTAAGTCGGAGTGACTTGTGTC